>NC_061493.1:14527477-14844477 GCF_022539355.2 Hippoglossus stenolepis
AAAATAAACTGTGGTTGAAGACTGGGTGTGGTGGTCAGGTGAATGGTTGAGGCCTTTTGTTGACACTGTAGGTGTTATGTGCAGAGTTTAAATTCCAAGCCATGCAAAGTCCATACCAGGGCTTAACAAAGAGATCTCTGACTCTTTCACAAATCACCTCTCCATAGAACAATGTTCAATCAAGCTGAACTCGCCCGCGTTCAGGGCTTGATGAGGATGTTGATGATCTGCAAAGAAAACTGCTCTGAGCTTCAGAGCCTCACAGAAAGCTCACTGTTGGTTGAAACAATAACTGCACTATGTTCCCTGCACTTGTATGCCCTGTATACTCTGATGGAAGTAGGAGATAGGGAGTTCAGAGAACGGACGTGGATCATGTGGGCTTAGCTGAAGTCTTTTCACCAACCTGGCTGCACCTGCACCACTTTTATTGCTAAAAACTTTTGTTTGTACCGCTGTTGTCAAGCTTCACAAATGAAAAAGCTCAAAACTGGAAGCCCTTACCTTGATTTAAGTGTAATGTTTAAATCCCCATAGATACTTTAGAGCTGAATTAGTTCCCAGGCTTTTACAAGGAAGGAAATAAGTGTTGCTGGCCAAGAGTGAGACCTTTCTTAATAGAGCAAGGAAACGACAACATTTTGCCAAAATCCATTCAGAGCATTGACTGCCTTTTGTTTATCCTGCTCTTTGTGTTTTTCTTTTTTCAGCTCTTCCATGTGGCGTACGTCCTCATCAAGTTTGCTAATTCACCTCGTCCTGACCTGTGGGTGCTGGAGCGCTCGGTGGACTACGGGAGAACCTACAGCCCCTGGCAGTATTTTGCACGTAAGTCACTGTGGTGGTTTTTCTATTTTGCAATGCCTTGAGTTTTATTGTGTTCTGATAATCAAAACTAAACCACGCCTCTTGCACAACACTTTTATTTACTTGTGCTATGAATCAAATATGACTGAACTATACCCACATGGAGCTGCTGGTCTGAGTAGGTGTAAGAAAATACAAGTTTAGTTATACAAATCTAGTTTATCACATTTTTATAGCTTTTTAAGTAGATTCCCTTTAGATTTTTTTTGTCTTTATATGTATGTTGGCTCAACATACATATGAACATACGAAATATGAAATGTACTATACAAATACAGTTTGTCTGATTTATTGATGTAGTAATGAGCAGCTGTTAAAACGTTATTAGCTGCTCTTGTTAAAATCGTCACACTCCTCTACAATATGTCTTCTTCATGTCAGACATGTGTGTGGAACAACCACGGCGCAGGTCTCTTTAGGTTTCCCACTGAACTATTTCAGCAATTCATCACGTACAATACCAGAGCCCCGGAAGCCTCACAGCTAACATTGAACTTATTAATTGCACACTGCCTTACCTGCCAAGACAAGTCAAAATGTCTGCAGTGAAAAAAAGGTTTGTTTACTGACACACTTTTAAACCTTCCACACTGATCAGCCTGCTTAAAGGCAGGGTGAGTGTGTGTGTGTGTGTGTGTGTGTGTGTGTGTGTGTGTGTGTGTGTGTGTGTGTGTGTGTGTGTGTGTGTGTGTGTGTGTGTGTGTGTGTGTGTGTGTGAGAGTGTGTCTTTGTGTGGGAGAGAGAGAGAGACATGCCAGGGTAAATTAAAACTGACAATAGAATATTCTACCTTTGAATGAACATGTCTGAGTTATGATGTCTAATATCTGGGGGGACACCTGTTCACACGCATTACTTCACTTCGTAGACAACTCGGTAAATGCAGCCTTAGGTTTTGCTTTTGATGGATTTGTTTCCTCATTTATCATTTTCAAATTCAGATTTATTTATTTTAATTGATGATGAAGGGATACGAGACTTCTTTGGCACCTAACACTCAAATATCAGATGCCGGAGCTTCACGTAAGCACTTGAGCACAACAACTGTCTGTGTGTTTGTTCACATGGAAACCAAATGTTCGACTATTGACCTCATTCTGAATAAGACATTATATAAGTTTCTCTTAGAATATTTCTTCCTGCCTATTTCTCACATCATTACACCCACTACGCCCAGGACATGCATCACCAAGCAGTTGGTTCCTGCCGATTGCCGATAATGGAAAATTCTGTGAAAACTCCTGCAGGATGTTATAATGCAATTAAGAAGGACATTGTGGATAAAAAGTAACTGTACAGAATTCATCCGTTTGATATTAATGTCAGTATATATGTTAAAATGAGAAAAGGTAAGATACTGAGGTGAGACATTGTTTTCTTGTTATTTTCATTTTTTTCAGATTCCAAACGTGAGTGTATAGAAAAGTTCAGAAAGCAGCCCAATGCTCGTGTAATAAATGATGACGACCAGGTGTGCACCACAGAGTACTCACGGACCGTGCCTCTGGAGAACGGAGAGGTAAAATATCACATCAAACAGTTAGAAACCAAACCACATTTGTTACATTTTATTTGGTAAACAAAAAAACTATTTTATCCAGATTGTGGTGTCTCTGGTCAACGGTCGACCGGGGTCCAAAAACTTCACCTACTCACCAGTGCTGCGAGATTTCACGAAGGCCACCAACATCCGCCTACACTTCCTCCGCACCAGCACCCTGCTGGGCCACCTCATCTCCAAGGCCCAGAGAGACCCCACTGTAACACGCAGGGTGAGAGCACACACTCCACGACTTCACAAAAAGGTGTCATATGGGCAGTTGCTATTTTCCCATTTGGGGAGCCAATTTTACAGCTCTGCACCAGACAGCCTCCAGCTTCCTTTCTGCTGACACATACAAAGTGGCCTGTGCTCCTCTGCTCACACATTCATCCTCGATGAGGCCTGATGCCAGATCTGTCTGTCCAATCATCACAGTCATTCCTCTGAGATTACTGGTTTGGACAGCTCCCATAGGCTGCAGGTGCAGAATATGGCACCTTTCCTTAAAGTATAAACTGTATGTTAGTAAAAACCAGCAGTGACAGAGTGATGACACTAAAGCCGATGCTCCTTGTTGTATATATATATATGAGTTGTGGCTTCACAAGGAGGTTGTATTTTCACCCCTGTGTGTTTGTTTGTTTCTAAGCAAGATTACACAAAAACAGGTGAATGGATTTTCATCGAACTTGTGTGTAAAGATGCAGTATGGGCATCAAGGCATTGAATTTCGGTGTGGAGACACACCGAAGCCATTTTCCTAGAGAATAATGCATGGATCTTGATGAAAAACAACATTAAAGGTACTGGTCTGTTGGGCCTTTGCGGAGGTATGTGCTCTACCGAGTGCCATTCTCTTGATTGATTCTTTTTTAATAAATCATTGATGTCAGCTGTTGGTTATTATCTTTATTTTTTGTTGTTGTTCCTATCATGCACTGATTCGCCCCATGGAATCCAGCCTCAGCTCTTGGGTCACGGTTTAAGTCTGTACTTGTCAAGCTGCAGGATTCTCCTCACGCAGACAAGCAGAGCCAGACATTTGTTTTGGTGTGGGGGATGTTGCTGGGCTGCCGATGACACGGCCGTTATTTAAAAATGGCGTGGTGATGATAACGTTTTCCTTCCATGTTGACAGTACTACTACAGTGTCAAAGACATCAGCATCGGCGGACGCTGCGTCTGTCATGGGCACGCACAGGTGTGTGGCGGGGGGCGTAACCCTGACAACCCAGACAGGTAAGAAATGCTAATTATCATCATCATCATCATCCTCACTCCAGGTTTCTTTGTTTTTGTCATCACATCAATACTTTCATGCGGGAAGTTTTTCATTACTAATTAATTTTCCTGAACCGGTTTGTTATTGGTGTTTCAAAATGTAAACTTTGAAGTCAGACTCATTTAATTTGTAAGTTTTCATTAACAGAGTCGCTCTGTGCTCCACTGTTGTGCCGTAGTGAGACAAAGACCACACAGATAGTGAATGAATTGATTGTGAGGAAGGACGATGCCCTCCTATGTTTGTACACTGACATCACCATTGTAAAAAGCAGCAGATTAGTTTAGTCACTCTGATTACAGATCCTGACTTTGTAAACAGCAGCGGAAACAAAGAGATGAGGGATTACATGCTGTTTTGGACCAACAGAGCAATGTCAGATTCATGAATTCCTCATTGTGTTTGATTATTACCTCCACCAAGGAGGCTGTGTTTTCGTCTATTTGTTTGTTAGTTAGCAGGATTGTGCAAAAACCTATCAACCGATTTCCATGGGATTTTGTGGAGGGGTAGAGCATAACCCAGGGAAGAACCCACAACATTTTGGTGCGGATCCAGGAACGGGTTTTTTTCACCTTCGCTAACATTGCGAGATGGGGCGTTCGTCAACATTTTTGTTTTCATTTCTCAGAGGAACAATTGAGGAAAAAATCTGGCATGTTCAGGGGACAGATTTTTACGACTGTGTACAATTAGGCGCAGCTTGATTGAATTTAAGGGGACTGTTGGGTAGAGGTATGCACTCCAGTGACTGGTTTCATGGTAACTTGGGGAAATTTGAATGATTGCTCTCAGGGGTGGGATCACGGGGGGAATTGGTCCCAGACTAAATCTGATTGGTCCCTGAAGTGCCCCTGTCCTGTATAATTAAAATTAGGGAACCTCACTAACAATCCAAACAATTTTTTAAGAATGTTTATTTTCCAAGCTCTTTTGAAACTTGTGCTTGGAATAATTTTTTTAATATATTCAAAGATGTGAGGATTTGCTCAAAGACATAGCGACAACCTGAGTGTTGTGTTGTATCACAGCTTGTATCTGTGTGTATCCAATGCAAATGACAATCTAAACACTCAATCCATGTGTCTGATCTCCTGCCTCTAGACTCCAGTGTGACTGCAAACACAACACCTGCGGCGAGTCATGTGACCTCTGCTGCCCAGGTTTTAACCAGAAACCATGGCGTGCTGCAACTGTCAGTAGCCCGAATGAGTGTCAGCGTAAGTATACATGTACAGTACTTCAGTTGATGTGTAAACAGAACCACACTCTGCTGCTTCCTATGCTGCCGGCTCTTTGAATAATGACCCACACTAGACACCCCCTCCCCAGAGTGGACTGAATTGTCCTCTTGATATTTAAGCCCTGTTGTGGATGTCCTGATATGGTGTTGTAAAGAGCCTCAGTAGTGTTGAGAAG
The DNA here is from genome assembly GCF_022539355.2 of Hippoglossus stenolepis. NCBI lineage: Eukaryota > Metazoa > Chordata > Actinopteri > Pleuronectiformes > Pleuronectidae > Hippoglossus > Hippoglossus stenolepis. The sequence goes on from NC_061493.1 coordinate 14,532,589, forward strand.
TACATTCCTCAAATGGCATGTGTAATGAACAGCACAGTGCACAGCTAGCTCTATAGGATAACTGCTTTGTGTCTTCTTAGCCAGCTAGTGAGCCAGCTAACCAGGCCTGCAACAGCCTAGAGAGACCGTCCCCCAGGCCAGTTTATCTGTGATCCAGGCCGTTAGCCAGCAGACCATGTCTCAGCTGGGGTCTGATGGCTTTGGACTACTTACCCTTTGTGAAATACACGTGACCTTGTAGCAACCCCTAAAAGCAGAGTGTAAAATGAAGAAGACTTGTAATCCAAACAGTGCACCCATGCAGTGGAAAGACATCCGCACCATTCATAAACATTAAAGAGACACACGGGTGGGATACAGGAAGAGGATGTGCCGCCTTGTTTGGTTTGGATTTTATAGTTTCTCTTTATACTTTACAACTACGCTTATAAGTATCTTTTTGAAAAATAAGTAGCTTAAGGTGCTCAAACACGGACAAGGGAGTCGGGGGGGGGGGGATTTGCTGAGGCATATAGAATAATTATATGTGTGTGTGGGTCTCGGGGTTTTCCTCCTCAGCCTGCCAGTGCTTCTCGCATGCATCTGACTGTTATTATGACCCAGAGGTGGAAAAGAGGGGAGCAAGTTTAGACACCTTCGACAGGTACGACGGAGGGGGAGTGTGCATCCACTGCCAGGTATGAAATGCATATCAAGTCTAAACTGATTCCTGTGTGTGTGTGTGCATATTTGTGGTTGAAGGGGTGGAACATGGCACACAAATTAAGAACTGCATGTTGCCTGTGTCTCATGGGATTTTGAGGTCAAAACATTTTTCTTTTTTTTGCCATTTACACACTTTCCTCCTTCCACGCCAAGAATTTATTGTTGTGTCAAAATAAAGTAATGTTCAGTGTTGTAAAAGTATAACGTGGAATACTGTGCAGAGTATTTCAAAATGTTGTGTCCTCTCAAATGCAGGTCGTGCAAGTATGCAAATAAATCGATGTGCAACGAAAAACTAGAAATTCTAATGCACAGTGAAAAAATAGACTCTTGTGATCCTCAGCTTTCTCGTTGTTTTGTGGCTGATGCCTCACACATTATTTTGTGTTCTTCTTTAGCACAACACTGATGGAGTGAATTGTGAGCGATGCATCGAAGGCTTCCACAGACCTTATGGCGTCCCTCCTGAGTCTCCCTCAGGATGCATACGTGAGTCACTTTCTCACACTTTGGTTGCTTAAACTGATAAGTCCGAAGTCTGGAAACGTGAATGTGCGGATTGGAATGGTTTGTTTTGATTTGCTGAGACAAAATGCATAGTTTCCTCAGTTTCTTCTGCTGCTTTGATAGAATCATTAAAAACAAATTGTGTACATTCATTCTGTTTCAATCAAAAAGCACCAGATTGTTTGGGAACTACGTAATATCTCACCATGCAGCTATCTGACACACAGTGCATGACTAACAAGTGAAGCCAAAACATTGCTCGACTCAAAGGAGAGGCATCAGTGTCTTTTTTGAGACAGACACAAATGGCACCATTGATCAACCACTGGCACCACCGCTTGCATTATTGCTAAACCAGGCTCTGCTCTTGTTTACATTACTTTAATGGCCCATGGCTGTTCCTCGCCATATAAATAGCTGCCAGTTGTGTTTAGACACGAGAAAGTAGTGGATTTAAACCGGTTGCCCTGAGCACTTTAAGTAAACGTTAAGTAAACCTCAGAATCCCAAAACTCAATTAAGTGAGCTCATCAGTGGAAAAGCTGCTTGTTTCAGCAAATGAGCAAAGTTTTGGTCATCAATGTTTGCTATTGAGATCTCTCGATTTGAGATCTTGCATGGTTGAATAGTTGAATATTTGAGTTTATACTTCCTGCTGAAGGCTTTAACATCTTAAGGGATGTTTCAACGGCCGGGAAAGTGGGTAGGATTTCTGCGGGTGCTGCTGAAGACCTATGTAACTGTAGAATGTTCACCTGCACATATGAATTCTCTATCTTCACACGCAGCACTCTCTCTCATAGGGGATAGGGGGGATGGCTGAGAGGGAATAACAGTTGTGAGAGGTTATCAAGGGGCATGCAGTGTTGGTCACATGGTTTAAAGGGAATGGCACCCCCATCACCCTACAAATCCCCTATTGTGTGTATGGCATACATTTATATATTTGTCCACACTGATGCACTTGTTAATATGTGGTCATATTTGTACATTTATATAATTTCATCATGCAAACATGATCTCCACCAGCCTGCAGGTGCGATGAAAGGACAACAGCCGGTTGTGAAATGGGGTCTGGAAGGTGTATCTGCAAGCCACAGTTTGCTGGAGAAAACTGTGATCGCTGCGCTGATGGACACTATTACTACCCGCAGTGCATTCGTAAGTTTGAACATTTCGAATTAAGGATATTCATTTTACTTAGTGTATATAGAGAAATTGAGGGGGAAGCATAGGAGTGAATGTGCTAAAATTGTTATTTTATTGTGCAAATCCCGAAAGTCGTATGGCACACTGTCAAACTGAAAGGTGCAGGTGGTCTTACCCTTGCACCTCTGAGTCTTGGATGAGTGACAACTTCGATGTTCATTAAAATCTTTTGTCTGTGTGTGGGAGTTCGGGGTGTGGATGTATATGGGGTCAGGAGAAACTGTACCCACCCTTTGATGGGTGGGTACAGTTTCATCACTTTTTTTTTTTTAGCCTTTTATGTTTCAGGCTTTCAGTTTTCTCCTTGAGGGGACTGTTTTCTCTTTGACAAAGCCTATTTGAAAGAGGTATGCAGAAGGTTGTCTACACATGTTACTGTATTGACTAACCATTACTGCACATTCCACATACCATACCGCCATCCAAACAAACATATAGCATGCAGATGCTAGACACGCATAGTTTCCCAATCTTATCTCATTCTGATCTGACTCAGGAGGCATCAAGAGTATATTGAGATAAGATCGACAGTATTTCATCTGTTAGATTAATGAATACCCCCCCCCGGCTTTGACTAAGCCTGTTGGATTTCTTTATATGAACTTGCAGCGTTCGACTTCAGTGCTCCTGGACTTTGAATAAACATCTAACTGACATTCATTGCTTTTCTCAGAGAGGTGATTTACATCGTAATTTAGCTTTAATTTCACTGAATTAGTTAAAATACTCCAGATAAAGATCACATTCCTTTTTGCTTTAATATTAGTTTTATAGAGTCATTAAATCTGCCCCAGGTGAACTTTTTCTTATGTCATACAAACTCTAAATTAGTTGTAGGCTGATCCAGACAATTTATGAGCGTTGGATTTATTACAAGAGGTTATTCTTAACGGTGGGTGTCGTCTCCAGCCTGGTGCACTGACAGGCTGGTCTAAACATGTAGATGCAGTCATTAGGAGGCTGTCTGTGTTTTAGGAGATGCTTCTCTGCTGTTTTTATAGCTGTATAGAATTTCTACAACTTGTGTCCTTGTGTATTTTAGCATTTAAACCAAGATTTTGTCCCTTTTGCTGTAAATGGCCGTTGTTGAGAATTGTATGGGAAATGTTAAATGCTAGGAGATGTTAAGTAACAGTGGCACTAGAGAAGAATCATTACCCAAGAAAACAGAAGACTGGCACTCAGTGGAGCACATACCCTCTGCCAAGATCCAATATTCAAATTAAGTCGAGCTGCACCAAATTTCACACACTCCAAAGATATCGCCCCTGAATATGGCAGATTTCTTTATGAAAAATATCTCACAATGTTAAAGAAAGTGAACCTGGAAATAATCCTGGATCTGAACCAAAATTTGATGTATTGAAGTTTTTGGAAAATCCTGTGAGTGGCATCAATCATCTAATTTGATCTCTCGGCAAGAGAAAAGGAAGCAGTTCTTTCTCAATATTTATGACTACATCTTCATAATGTTTGTTTATATACTGTATGTGTTTTGGTTTTTGTGCTTTTTAGTATTTGCAGCAAAATCAATTATTCAAGTAGTGTGAAGATGACGCTAAAGGTTTTTACAGAATCTCAGTTTATTTTCTGGGGAGATCTTTACTTTGTACCTGTCCTTTGAAATCAGGATATCCTATATACCCAGTGACCACCAAATCCCCTGCAGGTCCTTTTGTGGGTAAGTAGATTTTTTAATTTCTAATTAAACCATCATTTAAAATGCTCTCAGTTGAACTTCTTTACTGATTAATTTTTTCCATCCTTTTTATTCTCTTTGCACAGAGCCCACAGTCTGTCCTCTGGGTTATTTCGGCTCACCCACCTGTCAGCGTGAGTCTTATTAGATCTAATATGTTTTGCTGCTATAGAGTTGTTTCTATGGTTATGCTGTGTTTACTAATTTAATTTTTTTTACCGTGCAGTCCTCGACTGTCTTGCATCACATTTGGCGCAGGTTGTTAGAAAGGACTTCAGACCATTTAAGGCACCACTGAGTCCGACTGAGTTAAATGTAAGGAGGTCTGACAGGGGTCAATCGAGGAAGTCTTTAAACAAATACATAGGTTAGGTCATGTTTGCAGGTTATGAAAACAGAACTGGCAGTATTCTGTTTTATGACTGGGTTTGACGGGAGGGTTAAAATACTTGTACGACATATAGTCAGACTGTGTAAATCTTCTGCTCACAGACAGCAGAGCTCTAGCAGTTGTTACACATAACAGTCTGATGGTCCTAAATTTTGTTGTCCGTCAGTGAGGATTTAAGTTCAAGTGTTCCCGTGATAGTGTTAGTCAGTTGGGACTGCAGTGAGAGCAGTGAGAGCTGACCAGGCTATTATTAGTTATGACCCCCCCGGCTAAATTCCCTTTTCTGGTTTCATCTAAGCTGGGAAACTCATTCTTATTAATATGGCATCTCTATCAAAACAAAGACCTTTGGCCCTTTACTTTTTCTGGCTTGTTGTACGCTGTTGTAACAATGTACGCTGTCTTTAAACCTGTCTGTGTAACTGTGAGCTGAGTGAGAAGGAATTTCATCCGCAGCCTTTGAAAAAGCTGATTTTAATGTTGGAGCCGCTTATAGGGACAAAGAAACTTCTCTCTGGGCTGGTGGCTGTCCTGTATGAGCGCCAAGTCTATTCACATACCAATACCAGGCGAAGCTTGGCAAGATGTGGGCACCAGTGTGGCTGTACCACTGTGTGCCACAACAGGAGAATAGTTCACGTGCTGAAAGTATTTGTCATTCCTTCTGCATCAAAGAAAAAAGCTCAGGCTCATTTGTAAGCAGGCTTCAGGATTCAACCAAATAACTTTGAATTTTAATCATGATTCAATTAGTTAGAACTTCTATTGATGAAATACATATATTTAATGTGTTTGTGCACAGAGTGTGTATGCGACTACAGAGGAACTGTGCCTACGGTCTGCGACTCTTCGGGGCGCTGCCTCTGCCGTGAGGGTGTGGAGGGGGAGCGATGCGACCGCTGTCGACCTGGATACCATGTTTTCCCCAACTGCCAGGGTGAGAACGAATCATCATCCCCATTAGCCTTCACAAAATGCACGAGCACAGCCTCATCATAGTTACTGTTCAGACTGAAACATGACCTTTATTTTGAAATAAATAAACCATTATGTTCTCATAAACATAGGCAGCAGACCAGAAGAGTAAATGTTGACAGTGTAGCTACTTGTTATATTGGATTGATTACAGGAAGTTGCACAGAATGGCTTTGTGTGCAAAAAACAGTTTATTCAGCAACTTTGTATTTTTGACTGCATGAGACTACGTGCAGTATTTTCATGATTACGAATCAATCAATCAAACTTTGAATTTGAATCATGATTCAATTAGTTAGAACTTCTATTGATGAAATACATATATTTAATGTGTTTGTGCACAGAGTGTGTATGTGAATACAGAGGAACTGTGCCTACGGTCTGCGACTCTTCGGGGCGCTGCCTCTGCCGTGAGGGTGTGGAGGGGGAGCGATGCGACCGCTGTCGACCTGGATACCATGTTTTCCCCAACTGCCAGGGTGAGAATGAATCATCATCCCCATCACAAAATACACAAGCACAACCTCATCATAGTTACTTTTCAGACTGAAACATGACCTTTATTTTGAAAGCGATCATGCTCTCAAAAACATAGGCAGCAGACCAGAAGTGTAAATGTTGACAGTGTCGCTACTTGTTATATTGGATTGATTACAGGAAGTTGCACAGAACGACTTTTTGTGCAAAAAACAGTTTATTCAGCAACTTTGTATTTTTGACTGCATGAGACTACGTGCAGTATTTTCATGATTAAGAATCAATCAATCAAACTTTGAATTTGAATCATGATTCAATTAGATAGAACTTTTATTGATGAAATACATATATTTAATGTGTTTGTGCACAGAGTGTGTATGCGACTACAGAGGAACTGTGCCTACGGTCTGCGACTCTTCGGGGCGCTGCCTCTGCCGTGAGGGTGTGGAGGGGGAGCGATGCGACCGCTGTCGACCTGGATACCATGTTTTCCCCAACTGCCAGGGTGAGAACGAATCATCATCCCCATTAGCCTTCACAAAATGCACGAGCACAGCCTCATCATAGTTACTTTTCAGACTGAAACATGACCTTTATTTTGAAAGCGATAATGTTCTCAAAAACATAGGCAGCAGACCGGAAGAGTAAATGTTGACAGTGTAGCTACTTGATATTTTGGATTGATTACAATAATTCCCAAGCAATTGACAAATTGTTAAAAGATTAGTAATAAACCTATGCACTCATGCATTTTAAAAGATAATAAAACAGTAAAACACCACCACGTATCATTGTAAATAAAGCAAGTGTAACTTATAAAAAGCCATAAAATTATAAAACACTAAATGTATACTCCAAGCAGAGACATGCTTTGGTCTGAGCTGAGGACTTTTGGCACTACAACATTATGGATCTAAAAGGATCTCAAAAGCCCAAACCAACTGCATATACTGAATCATATATATGATCCACTTTGATCAAGTATGATCTAAAATAATCTTCTAGAATATCTCTTTTTTAAATATTGCTTTATTGTGTATTCTCTCATCATATTATGTCATTTGCTTTATCAGTTGTGTGCATTAAAGAGCCTTATAATGATCATTTTGTTTTTTGTGAGGAATAATAAGTATCTAATAATGCAAAATGGCATCAGCTGACGTCCTTTTCCTCATCTTCCAGAATGTGTTTGTGATGGGGCCGGTATGGCGGACAGTGTCTGCAGTCCGGGGGGTCAGTGTGTTTGCCTGCTTAACTACGGGGGGCAGGAGTGTGACGAGTGTGCACCAGGCTACTACGGCTACCCGGACTGTGCTGGTGAGTGGGATCCAGATCCCTCAATACCCCACCAGTGTAATTATGATCGACAAAACAACTGGGTGCATGTAACCTCCGCTGGTCTGAGTGGTGGTGGAAAAAATGTGGATGCTGGTTTCACCGGACTTAACTGTGGCCTCTTCTCATGACACTGTGGAGCAAACGTCCTCATTCTCCCACAGTATCCCATGAAGTCCCACTGCGTCATCCAAATTCATGTAATCTGCATGGCACTCAAATGAACTTAAACACGAGATATATTTGGATTCCTGCCTTTTATGGAATTATATTTGATAACAGTATAGCTATTATTATCTAATGTTCTTAGCAAAGTTGTTTCCTGTCACCAGCCTGCCGATGTTCACCCGAAGGGTCCCATGGCAACGTATGCAACCCAGTGTCGGGTCAGTGTCTGTGTTTGCCAGGGGTGGTGGGGCAGCAGTGTGACCGCTGTGCGTCTGGACTCAGGTTCCCTCGATGTGCAGGTAACCACACAGCAACATACATGCAGTCTTTTTTTCCAATGAAGCAGAAAAATAGTTATTACTTAAGCAAATAATTTATATTTGTACATTTTTTCAAGTTGTTCCATGTGTTTTAAAATATTTGACCAACCTTGTGCTATATTTAACCGTGTAACACACTGATTCTCATGTTTTTCTTTAATTCTTCCCTCATTTTATCCTTTTAGCCTCCATAAGCCAGTGCAATGTTGCAGGGACCGAGGTCGCCAATCCTCAAACGGTATGCCACTCTCAATAAACTTTGATTTTTTTACCACACCCCAACCTTTAACCAACTGAAGAGGTTGCAGCCTAACGTCAGCACTGGCCCTTTGGGTGTGGTTTTACACAGACTACAACAGTCCTAGTTGAAAAGAGAACTTTGCTGCTACAAGGATGTGTGTTTTTTCCCCCTGAAATGTAAATGTAATTAAAAGAAGGAAAAGATACTTCCTTCCATTTTGAAGAGGAAGGAAAAACCACAACATCTGAGCTAATTCCATGTTAATCTGGAAGGTTGCGTTCTTCCTTTTATTTTTGACACGTGTTATGTACTTGTTTGAAAGAAAGAAAAGCAGCCACTCGTGACTGATTTCAAATAAATTTCTTAACAAACACAATTCAGCATTCAAAAGTAGCTGCCAGTTATCTTTATGTTCCTTATCTGTTGATTCAGGGCCACTGCCTGTGCCTACCAAACGTAAAGGGAACCTTGTGCGACATGTGTAAACCTCTGTACTGGAATCTGGCTACCGATAACCCTCGTGGCTGCACAGGTAAGTGAATGGAATTAAAACGGACAACTAAACCAGACTTAAGAATTAAGGCGCATTAGTTCTGGTCACTGACCCCATTTTTTCCCACTGTATTAAATCGCCAGTAGCAATCTGTCACGGTACTGATATGGGTCTCGACCCCTCTAAACCAGAGGATATGTCAACACAACCCTGTCAACAAGGCCGGATCTGCCTTCCTGTCCCACAGAGGGGAGCTGAGGAATAAGACGTTAATACAGGCAAATTACTACTGAGTACTTCCAGTGTGGAGCTGCTGGGATTCAAACTGTGACGGAGCAGTAATGAGTATCTGGTGGCACATTAAAAACATGTAATGCCTCTGGACTGGTGCTTTGTCCATTCTCCACGCACATAAAAAATACTCCACTGGAAATACTTATTGTTCAGCCTCTGAGGAAAGATTTCCAGGCTTTGTCTAGAGTACCTGTCTAATGTTACAGTTCTGCTCTCCAGCAAGAATGTTATCGCTACCACGCTGCCTGAAGACACAAGAAAAGAAGGAGCTTTTAATATCCTAAGAATGCCTCTGGTTGACCGTGGCCGGACATTTTTCCACTGGGTTGAAAGCGAGCTCCGGCAGTAAAGCTCCTCTGGACCTTTTGATGTACAGATCTCTGCAGATTGGAGGGTTTTGTGCTGTTGCGTTTCACCCATGAAAGTGTCAAAATCCTGTAATCAGAGTCTATTCACTGTAGACACCCCCCCCTCCCTTTCACGTTTTCATTATCCTTCACCCCTCTCGCTCTGTCTCCCCCTCTCATACCAGAGTGTCGGTGTGATTTGAAAGGGACGCTGAGTGGTGTTGGAGAGTGTGAACAGGTGAGTGATACTACACAAGCAGGGATAATAATACGACCGCCGGTGACTGATACAGAGGAATTAATCAAATTGAGTTTCATTAAAGTTCACAGTCACATGCTGCACTTCTGACTGATCTGCTTTTCCACAATCACATTTTCTCCCGATGATCTGTTTGCCTAGAAAAGTGGACAGTGTCGCTGTAAGCCTTTCGCATGTGGACACTCGTGTGACACCTGTAAGGACGGATACTTCATGCAGCAGAAAAAGAATTACTTCGGATGTCAGGGTAAGAAAGATATCCTACCTGACCACATTCCCAACATCAAATTCACTTGCATTTACTGCCTACCATTTTCTGGCACATAAACAAACAGGCTGTTTTCTTCAGGTCTCCACAGATTGGTTATTTTTAAATAGCACCTTTTGGAATCTGTCCAGTAGATTGCCTCCGCTTGCAGTGTATTCTTATGGGGCAACTGCGCCAGTCCACGAAATGGCCACTAAAAAGGGGTTTTGTCATCAATAAAATGCGTAAATTGTTATTCTGGGTCTTTGCTAAGAGTCTGGCAACATTACTCACTCTCACTTCTCATGAGACAGGAAGATGGAAGAGAGGGTTTCACTCAAATAAACTATGCCTATGCTGTAGAGACTGGGACCTGTTGATGCCCGACAGTGGTAGTCATCATCTGTCCACAGGTGATTCCTTGGACACTACACAATGCTGTGTGACCACGTTGGAGAATTTCCCTGTCTAATCGACAGGGCTCTGCTGGAGACATTCTTCATTCATCCTCGTTTTTTGACGGGTTTTAGTGGACATTTCATGAACTGTAGCAGTTGCCCCATAAGATTAAATTGTAGCCACTGCTGTCAGTGCTGCTGAACTTCACCTATCATGTGGAGAATTGTGACCCTTATAGTCATCTATAGCTTAAATCGATTTTTCAGGGTGCACAGAATCCACATTGAGAAAATAGATTTCATCCCTAGAAATAATAACTTCCTTTTTCTTTGCCTGATAGGTTGTCAGTGTGATGTAGGCGGGGCCATTGGCATGGCGTGTGATGAGGCATCAGGAAAGTGTCAATGTCGGAAGAACATAGTTGGCCCCAAATGCACCGAGTAAGATTTTAATTCATTTAGATTCTGACAATTTTTTCTTTTTTTGCTGTTGTGATTAACTAAATGTTTTTGATTTATATTCTCATGTACCTTGTTATAGGCCAGCACCGAGCTACTACTTCCCTTCTTTGCACCAGCTGAAGTTTGAGGTTGAGGATGGCACTTCTCCAAACGCCAGACCGGTGCGCTTCGGTTATAACCCACAAGAGTTCCCAGATTTCAGCTGGCGAGGTTATGCTATAATGTCCCCCGCACAGGTGAGTACGTATTCAAATGAGGACCTTAATGAATTGAATGACTTGTGATTATAAATTACATTATGGCTTGGAAATTCTTTTGTGATCTGCCACTTCAAGAACTTTGTATCTTCCTTTTTTTATCCTTTTTCTGTCTGTTCTGATACCACTGTGATTCTTTTTGCTTTTACCTCTGCACTGATATCTCTGCTTTAAACACACAAGCCTCTCTTTATATCAGGGCTGATGTAAGAATGTGGATACCAGCTCCCCTATAACTAACCCTATCTCTCTTCAGCCGGACGTGATCCTAACACTTTCCCTTGGCTTTCCTGGCCCTTTCCATATTGTACTGCGCTACGCCACCCCCAAACAAAGGGGGAGAAAACGAGTGCGAGCAAGGATCTTGGTGGTGGATGAAGCTGGCTTTCAGTCTTGCTGTGACTGTAAGTGAAGGGCCTGCCTTGCTTTTTGGACGTATTTCCCTCTCGTCACCTTGCTCGCTGTCTGTTGAATAACCCGCCCTTGTCTGTTTCACTTCTCCGCTCACCGGACATGATCTTTAACCCTCTCTGTTACACCCTCATCATGGTCTCCTCAAACCTGTGTGTGCTGAAGCAGTCAGCTGTGTGTCGCTCTCGCCCCGCAGAGTGACGTCAGAGTAACAGTGCATGTTGACCCAAGAGAAGGAAGGCAGCACTTGTTCCGTGTGGTTCTGCGATTCATTAACCCGAGCAGCTCCAGTGTGACTGGTAGCGTCAGGGCTACCAATAACAGAGGCACTGCAGGTGAATCCGCTTTTTCATTCCACAAACTAACCCATCATTAAAAAAAAAAAAATCATTCCCTTACTGACAGTTATATGTAAGTTTCTCTGATAATATTCCACCCAGCAGTGGTATATTTTTCTGTTAAGTGTGTAAAATTACTCATTTCACTCACTACAGGGTCAGACCAGAGTAAGGAAGTAATATTCCCAGAGAGCCGCTCGCCATCCTTCCTCACCGTCCCGGGAGAGGGATTTGCCGAGCCCTTTGCTTTGACTCCTGGGAAATGGACCATTCACATAAAGGCCGAGGGGATCCTGCTGGTGAGGAAGACTCTGATGTAGAAGTTATCTTGTAAAAAGTGCATTTTGTTCAATTTTCTTTTGATTAAAAATAACAAATATGTATATAAACTGAACTCCTAATATAGACACTATCACTATCACTCTCACTTCTCAGGACTATTTAGTGCTGCTGCCCAGGGATTATTATGAAGCACCTCTGCTGCAGGAGAAGATCACAGAGCCCTGCACTTACCTGCCCTCCGCAAACAGGAACGCAAAGTAATTATTTAATGAATCTGTTCGGTCCATTCATACTCACCACCTTGTTTTCAGACAAAGATTTCTAGATTGATTTATCTTAACATGGTCCTACAGAAGTCATATCATATTATAATCATAATGGAGATGAGGGTTTATAATGCCTCCGACAGTAACAGCCAGTGGCCGGATTATGTTTATGTTGTCCGTCTGTCCATTTATTTCTTGTGAACACGTTGTCTCAAGAACGCCTTCAGGGAGTTTCTTCAAATTTGGTGCAAATTAAATGTTCAGACTCAAGAATGAGCTGTTTAGAAATCAAAGATTACCTGATGAGATTTCAGCGGTCAAAGGTCACAGTCACAATCATCACATACAGATGAAGGGGAAGTAGAGAAATCCCACAATGCTCTGAGCAGACAATCAAAATAGGATAACCATCAAAAAGCAGCTAAACCAGGATGATGATGTAATAATCTTTTATCATTCATGCTGAATCTGACTATGTCCGTGTGTCTCTGTCTCAGCTGTTTATTGTACAAGAATGTGGCCATGGACGGCTTTAGCTCCACGCTGGGCTCACAGGGAAGACTCTCCAGTCGCAGTGGGCGCAGGAGGAGGCAGGCTCGTGTGCGGCGTCCCACCCCAGATCACCCTGAGATGGCTGATCTCAGTGGCAGACAGGTGGGAAGCCATGACTTAATACATATACAATGTAACCACCGACTGGATTTAGAGCGTGGTTTCAGTATTATAGACTCTACCTTTACAGTATAAAAGGGTTGAACACTAGACTAAAGGTCACTGGGCAGGTTCCTATCAGTTGTTTTAAAGTCCAGAATCAAAGATTATACCTGTGTCATCTTTCAAGTAACTTCTTGAACTTCCTTTTGACCTTTCCTCGTAAATGTCATTCTCTCAAAACCGTTCCGTGTCCATTTTATGTTCTGTTCATGTGTCCTATAGTCTCAGCTCCAGCTCAGTTTGCGAGTGCCTCGCTCTGGCCCATACGCTCTGGTGCTGGAGTACGCCAGCGAGGTGGATGCTGTCCAGAATGTCAACATACTCATCGGCGGTCAGCTAGAAGGCCAGATCCCGGCCAGGGCTAATATTTACAGTTGTGCCTACAGGTAAGTCCTGCACTTGTTGCTCCAGCTTCCACAGATATGTTGTCTTGATCTTTACAGTGTGTGAGAAAAAGTTCAGGTAATCGCAGTTGTAGATTATACGTGTTTGTAGCTGTAGTATCTTTTCACCCCTGTAGCTTCTTGTGCCGGAGTGTGGCAGTGGACAGCAGTAATCAGGTGGCAGCGCTGCAGCTCTCTCATAGGACAGACCTTCTCCTGCAAATTTCCACAACCTCACTCCTGCTGGTGAGAGAAATGTTTCCGCGAAAAAAATCATTATGGCTCATAAATTAGACGACAATGTAAATTAAATTCACGTGTTTCTCCTGATAGTACAAAGTGTATGCAGTGCCTGCGGAGGAGTTCTCCATTGATTATGTCGACCCCAAGGTGCTTTGTGTCTCCACTAATGGCCGCTTCAGCGAAGACAGGTAAGTCACCTTGAATATACCTCATTGCATGTTTTCAACAACACACTTCTACAACACCCATGAATGGAAGCTGCAATTTTGGAGATGATGAAGCAAGACTGGTTCTTTGTCCTGCGTAGTTGTGCAGAGACACATCTGTTTTCCAGGTGTGATTGCGTTCCTGCTGCCGGGCAAGATCATTTACCTGAGGCTAAACGTCAGGTCAAACTTTCTCTGGCTCTCACAGTAACTTTACTCTCACTCTGAACCTAATCACAAGGTTAGATGTTACAGTTACACAGTTACAGTGTCCCAAAAGCCAAAATACAACAAAGAAAAAGTTGGAAATGGCTTGAAAGCAAAAGTAAATATTAAAGATAATTAAAAACCGTCAGAGAATAAAAGTAGGAATCAGTGTTTCCCCATCAAAACAAGAAAATGTTACTATATCAGTTTAGTTTCTGAATCTGGAAAGACAAGTGCACATTTAACCAAGTTCCAATACCAGCATCAGAAATACCTCTGATACTGCCCAACATGCTGAGTCGGGCATCAGCGAGGACGCAAATCTAGCTACTGATCCAATACTACGTCTTTAAAGTGTATTGGTTTCACCCAGATAAAACTGCATTTTTCTTTTTCACTCGATGGTACAGTTTAAGTCTGTGATGTGTAATCCCGGGATTTATGTGTATAGATGAGAAAAGACTGCGATAGCCAGAGGATGTCATGACTGACATTTTAGGTGTGACTGACCCCCCAAACACTTTCAACCACTTGTTTACTGTTTCCAGTCAGCACTGTGTTCTGAGGCAGTTCGACAAGCCAACGTCGGCCGGGATTTTGTCTGCTGCCCGTGACGGACTCCTGTCATCCCCGCCAGTCGTTGCTCCCCAGCCAGAATACGACGAGGACTCGAGAAGGAGACGACAGACGACGGGTTTCCCCGTCCAGGAACCGCAAGGTGTTGGGGTACTGCTCAAATTCCCTCAGGTATTAGATTATGAAAGAAAATGCATTTCTCCTAACCCTTTTAAATATATTTGCTGTGGTGAGCTTGAGATGATCTAGGATTACCAACCCTAGCTTTAAGTTTCCTCGCCTTTTTTTCTTTTCCAGACAGAGATCAGTTTCTCTCCCAGGGTGCCCCTCCCGGGCAGGTATGTGGTTGTGGTCCATTATCGCCAGCCTGAACATACCTCCTTCCCTGTGGAGGTCCGGGTGGACGCAGGGCGTGACTGGAGGGGTGAGTGTGCTTGAGAAAGTCCGGCTGACTAACGTGTGGTCAAATAGAATTAAGGAGTTTATTCGCTCCTGTTGGATAGAAGCATGTTTACTCTGGAAAAGCCTTCTCAGTTAGGGGGTCGATTCCTCCTTAAGATTAGATTAAATCCCTGGGCTCATGACAAGATAATGAAAAGACTTCGACACACTTCCCTATATGGCTTCAATGGAGAATCTGATTGTTGTATTCTCCTTCTGTCACTCAGCTTCAACTCTGCCTTTCTCTTGCAGGTTCAATAAATGCATCCTTCTGCCCCGCGGTGTCCGGCTGCAGGGAGGTCGTCATCGCTGACGGACGCATTGCCCTCGACTTGGACCAAAATATTTGGCGGCCACCCACCATTTCTGTCATCGTGCCACCTAGGAAGACCCTTACTCTGGTCAGTTTTTGACGTGAGAAGTCAGGCAGGGTTTTGATGATCCTTTTCCACTTCATTTGTAAGAATTAAATGAGAAAAATCCTTTAAGACATTGAGTGTCTCTTCTGTGTAAAGAGTGTTTGAGAAGTTGAGGACTTGGCATGCTGAGGTCCTCTCTCCTCAGTGTTGTGCCAAACCACTAACAACAACAATGAAGGGCCTGTGTTCTCCCTGGCAGCCCCCACAAAGCTTTATGCAAGCTAAGCTTCCAACCTCTGGGGCAGGTCGGTTTTTGTTTGCTGGTTTTCTTTTGCTACTCTAGATAAAATCCAACAGAAAAAATAAAACTGTCTGAAACACCTTAAAACACGGAGATTATCCATTTATCTCTTTCTTACATCTGACTGATAAATATATTTTAAGAACAAAACAATCCAAAGTGGATGTCCTTACTGAGATTGTGTGTTTTTATCTTTTTCTTATGCTTTGTATCATTTGTGTAGGATTATATCTTACTGGTTCCTGACAACAGTTACAGCCCAGATCTGCTGAAAGAGAAGCCGCTGGACAACTCTGCAGATTTCGTACAGCAATGTCGAGGAGAAGGGTTTTATATCGAGTAGGTATCCACCATGTCAGTAAAACAAGCTGGACACAAATCCATTAGATATCTTTGTTATCCGGGCAGTGATCTATTTATCCTGCAGTAGCAGTGGCACAGTTTTTAAATAAAAAAGTGCATGGACGTTTTTGTAAATTGTGCCTTCTAGCTGTAATAATCTGGTGTTTAACCACATCTGCATTTTAAGGAAATACTTTTCTTTCTCTCTTTCTTCAGCCCGAGAACTTCCTCCCAGTTCTGCAGGGACTCAGCCCGCTCTCTCGTCGCAGCCTACAACGACGGAGCTCTGGCCTGCGACTGCGAGAAGTCCGGCTCGACGGGAGCTGCCTGTGATCCAGTTGGAGGACAGTGTCCCTGCAGGCAGCACATCATTGGTCGACGGTGCACGAAATGTGCCACCGGCTACTATAGCTTCCCTTACTGCAGACGTGAGAAAACATTCAATTCAATAAAATTTTATTTGTATAAAGCCAAATCATAATATACATTATCTCAAGGCACTTTACATAGTTGGTATCTGTGGAGAGAAAAAAACCTCATGAACTGGAAGAAACCTCCAGCAGAGAAAAATGGGGAGCAGAGGAGAGATGGGTGTAAAAGAGGGGAGAGAGAAAGGAGAGAGATATAGGGGCGAGGAGGAGAGAGAGGAGAGAGAGACCAGGAACAGTTGTGCACCATCAGGTTTCAGCTCTGACACACTAGTTGTTATAATGTGATAATTATACATTCTCTTTTGACTTGTGTTGGGATGTGAGTGTAGACACCTACCACATAAAGCTCTCTACCTAACTTTTCTTTAAAACCATCACTTCATCCCTCTAATTTCCACTCAGGATTACATTATTTCACAAATAAATTCCATTCTCTCCACTGCAGCGTGTCAGTGTGGTCGCCGCCTGTGCGACGAGGTGACGGGAAGCTGTATCTGCCCTCCTCAGACGGTCAAACCAGCCTGCGACATGTGTCTGAGTCAGACTTTCAACTACCACCCTTTGCTGGGCTGCGAGGGCTGCGAGTGTTCCCCAAATGGCATCAAGGCCAACGCAGGACCGGACTGTGAACGCACCACGGGACAGTGCAGGTGAGAGGAGAGCAGGGACTATAGCATTTATTAGCAAGACGGATAAATGAAACCGCTTGTAGCTATTTACTGTGTATTGTACTAATGACCAGGAATTTTAAAAAATGCAGTCATGTTGCCACGTTTCATTTTTACCTGGAGTGACATTTAGATTATTTATTTTCTAACAAGAGGGGACACCGTTTTTATAACTTGAATTTATTAACTATTTACCTTCATCTAATGTATAGGAACTCCGATTTTAAGCTTCACCGTTTGTTTTTTAATAATCTGTCAATATGTACTTTTACAGAATAGCTTTACTTTTTTTGTTTTCTTTTATCCTTTTATTTTGGCATTTCTTTTAAATGATGTTGAAATGTAAAACACATTGTACATTGTACATGGCTGTTTCGAAAGGTGCTATATGAATGAAGTTTTTTTATTATTATTATAAAAGTTATTACAGTTGAAATGTTACTAAATGTTGTAATTGTAAATTGTAGATTTTATCATTTAAAAATGTCAGTGTAATATAGAGTATTTTGGAATAAATATTCTCTTACATCCACTAATTTTTGGAGGGATATAAAATGGTAGGTGCGGCCTGCAGCTTTTTACAGTGAAAGTGAAACGTGACACCAAACCCCTCAAAGTGCTTAAAGAGGAGATTCGTTCACAGTCCCGTCAGGCTGATGTACAGGTTGTCTGTCTCTGTCCTGGAGGTTTTCCATCACTCAGTTGACGCAAAACAAACCAATGGAATGCATGAACAAGTAGCAGCAACATACAGAGCAGGATGTGGTTAAACAGTATTTTCACATTTACGAAAAGCCTAATTAAATAAAATTGAGTGTAGTCCTTACATTTCCCGGTAACAACATGCACAGAATGAAGCAACATGACTGTTTTGTGGATTTAAAATTTGACTGAAGATAATGTGCGTTTTGTGCAGTTGCAAGCCTCGGATTGCAGGCCGGAAGTGTGACCGCTGCGCTCCAGGTTACTATCGCTTCCCCGACTGTGTGCCATGTAACTGTAATCAAGGTGGCGTCACACCTGACGTGTGCCACCCAGACACAGGGAGGTGTCTCTGCAGGGTGAGGTCCCTTCATTCAAAATTCTAGCCTCAAAACTCCTCTTACTCATTTTTGTCTATTTCTCTTTCCTCGCTCTGACCTCCTCTCTCTCTCTTATGGCTGCCGTGTTTGTAGAGGAATGTAGCCGGTGTCAGGTGCGGTACCTGTCGGGAAGGTTCCTTCTATTTTGACTCCTCCAACCCTCACGGCTGCAGCAGCTGCTTCTGCTTCGGAGCCACTGACCAGTGTCAGAGCTCCAGCAAACGCAGGGGGAAGGTGTGTGTTTGCTTTTGGTGCTCCTGCAAGTCTGTGAATGCAAATTTCATGCCGACAAAACCCTCTGGCTAATGGCAGCTAATAAATGTGGTGAAATGTTGTGTGTTTAAGGAAAAATGCATAAACAGGTGTTGTTCTGGAAAAGGACATACACTGGCATGATAGACAGCATACGTTGCCATGGCGACGGCACGTTACCTCATGAGTATTCATAACTTCAAAGATTATATCATGACGTCATCATGCCAAACCTTGCTGCTCTAAATCTCCAGCTTAGGGAGGTGTTTGTCTGATTGTATTAAACTAACACTACTTCAAAATAAAGTCATAAATGTTTGGAATAACACATTACAACAGGGTTTTAGGATGGATGTTTCACTTGTTACCCCTCATACTCCCCGTTGTCAGTTTGTGGAGATGCAGGGCTGGCGTTTAGTAAGACCGGACCAGGGGGAGGTTCCCTCTGTGCTGAACACAGCCAGTAACGAGGTGGTGGCAGACGTCCAGGAGCTTCCTTCTACAGTGCAGACTCTACACTGGGTGGCACCACAGTCCTACCTGGGAGACAGAGTGAGTCACTGGAGGGAAGGAGCACCAAGGCAACAAGATCTACTGTTAATAACTGTTTACTAATGATTAAATATGTGAATATGTGCTGTGTGGTATCTCCAGAGTGAGAGATTAAAAGATATTAGAGAGATAGATAGATGGAAAGGTGAAGTAAAAGTCAATATATTATAAATAATACTCCAAAACCTTCGTCCGTGATTTTTTTCACAACAAATAGTTGAGATCTGAGGATACGCTTCACATCTCCCAGGTGTGTCTTCACTTCTGAATAACTGGGTTCAGATAACTGAGTTTAACTTATTTCTTTTGCAATGCTGCAACGTCCCTGAATTCATATGAACTACATTAACTAGTAAAATGTTATATAAGTGATAGAAATGATGGTTCTTACTATCCTAGTTGAGAAATAAAACTAAGATTGTATAGATAAATCATTTTCCTTTAACCTATTTCTTGTATTTTATTTGTTTCTGCAGTTTTTACAGATAAACTTGACGGATCTCTCCTTTTCTCTAAGGTTACATCTTACGGTGGTTTCCTCACCTACCAGTCCAAATCCTTCGGGATCCCCAGCGAGGGGATGACTCTGAAGGACAGACGACCTGATGTCGTGCTGACTGTGTGTATATTCTCACCATATCTTCATATCCTTTCTTGTTTATTTTCAATTTATTAATCCAAGTCACTATTTCTCCCTATAGGGTCGGGATATGACCCTGATCCACATGGCTCCTCAAGTCCCACTTGCAGACAGGCTGTATCAGGGCAGAGTCCATCTTGTGGAGGTAAAGAATAATTCAAACACATTAAATATAAGCTTTGGCAGGAATGAACTAGATAACCATAATTTAATACATTGTTCTGCAATAAAGTGTCGGACAAACAGACAAATATAAGTTACTTCTGCATCATAGCAAATCTGACAAAGACTAATGTTTAAGAAGAGTCTCCACCTTCAGATTTCTAGTCCCCACATAACAAATCTGTCGCCTGCAGGGAAACTGGCGTCATGCTATCACCAACAGGCCCGTGTCCAGAGAGGAACTCATGATGGTCCTAGCCGGTCTGGTGGGCCTGAGGATCCGAGCCTTGTACTTCACCCAGAGCCAGCGTCTGAGTCTGGGGGAGGTGGGCTTTGAGGAGGCGACCAACACAGGGACGGGGAGTCCTGGAAACAACGTAGAGTATTGTTCCTGTCCGCCTCAGTACACCGGAGATTCCTGTGAGGTGAGACACTAAAAAGGCAGTTTATTAAATACAATTTAAAGGTCCAGTGTGTAAGATTTAGGTGAAAGGGATCTATTGACAGAAATTTAATATAAAATAATCCTAGTGATGTTTTCATGAGTGTGTTTCATCTTAATTATACAAATTGTTGTTTTATTTACCCTAGAATGGGCAACTTTATATTGAAATACTTTATATTTACATCAGGGGGGCTCCTCTCTATGGAGGCCGCCATGTTTCTTGTAGTAGCCCAGACTGGACAAACTAAACATCCTTTGAGTTTTTATGAAAACTGAAGGTTACCACAGATTCTCTTTCATGTTTGGAAGGGGAGGGTGAGGTGAGGGGTGTTCAGCTGCCACATGCAACTTCACCACTTTATCTCACAATATTCTACAAACTGCAACTTTAAGGCGTCTAAATATTTGTTAGAGGAGTTTATGATTTTTAGGCAACAACCAAGCTTTGGAGACAAAACCTGAGAGGGTATGTGGCTCAAATCTATAGATGGCATGTGTAGTTGAGTCTGATGGAAAAAGTGGAAAATGAAAAAGAAAAATATTACGAGGAGCGATACGGATCATTTTGTCAGGTCTGACAAACAGCGGAGAAACAGGGTGGAGCAACGATTGAGGAGTTGGACCCCATCGTCATATTTTTTGATTGTCCTGACACGCCTGAACCGAGCACCACACCCTTCACCTAGAGGATGAGTTTGTCAGCTGAGGAGCCTTGGGTGGAATGTACTGGAAAATACCGGCCGATGAGCTGTGCAGCCCAAACTGCGTAGCCCCGGGCGGGGATATGATGCACAATCACGCAGACATAATATTAGTGATTGTACAGATATAATCACCGACGTGGCTGCAGCTCACAGGAACGTTGTACAAACAAGCAGGATGTAGTTGCTAAGGATAAAGATTTGCCCGAATTCTTTATCTCCTGGGAATAGTGCTGACTGGACCGAGCGTGTTTGTGCTTCTCAAATCAGAATTGTGTTCACAGTTTGGCTCACAGAACCAAAATAAGACTTTTAATTAAACTTTTTACAGAACATTAATAAGCAGAGAGAAAAAGTAATATTGTTATTTTTTTAATTTATGGGAGTGCCACTGTGGTTTCCAATATGAGTGTTCGTGAGCCATTTTATGTTCGGGGCTGTTTGAAGGAAGGTCTATTATGCGTGCCCTGAGGTGATATGACAAGAACCTCACCCTTACACATGGGGTGAGGCAGTTGGCAACACTGTGTTGCTCATAAAACTGTGTGGGCCTGACACACCCAGTTCTGTCTCTTGTGTGTTTGAGCAGCGTGATTCAGGTGTGAGTTTGTCTGCGTTGTCTGAGGATGTCTGACTTTTCCTCTCAGTCACAAATGCTTACCACTCACTCACACACACACACACACACACAGAGATGAGTCTCCATGACATCAGAGGTCATTATATTGACGTACATTGATTTCCTGGGGACTCAATCTAACCTGACTAATACTAGTTACTTCTTGCCTAACACTAACCTTAACCTAACCTAAACTTAAGCTAAACCTAAACCTAACCTTAACCTTTCCATAAACATGTCTTCATCTTAAAATTAATGTCCCTGTAATGTGACCGTGTTAACAGATTTAGGTCCCCACAGCATTAGTAATACCTGGACCACACACACACGTTTACATAGAGTATTACAATATGTATATACAATGTTGAGGATTTATCTTTTTACAACCTGTAGTATTTGCCAAACTGTAATTTTCCTTTTCTCTATTCAGAAATGCTAATAGTGGATTTCCTGTGTGTTGTCAGTTGTGTGTGTTTGTGCACATTTAACTGTCTTAAAACAGTATATTTTTTTTTCCAGTGCAATATGCGAGAATGAAAAGGAGAGCGAGAAGGAGAGAAAGCATGTAAACACATGCATGTGTGTGCTTGTGTGCCTGCATACACTCATAGTGATCTGCAAGTCTGACTCAGGTGAGAGATGGGGCGTGTCCACACTCTCTCTGTGTGTGTGGGTGAGTGTGTGTGCTTAAGAGGCTGAGGCAGGGCAGAGTGGAGCATTATTTCACACAGACTTAACGCCTGGAATGTCAGATTCGTGTATGGATAGACAGCGGTGTGTGGGGATTTTGCTGCGGACCCTGATATGTTGGACTTTGATTGGACTGTGCTGCGGCGGCCACAGGCCCTACACCAGAGGAGAGCGAGCTCGCTACGCCAGGCATCATGGCAGATGGGCTCAGTGGACAGGGTTTCCATTCCAAAATGACCAAGGGGGACGCAATGACAGAGGACAGTCAGTTCAGTATCCCTCTATTAATGACGATGCTAGTATTCAGATTCAGGTAAAAATCCACGGAGATCTGATCTTGTTGTTTTTTTACAGCTCTTAGTGTCTCAGGTGTGGTTTGACGGGGACTTGAAGGCTGTTATCTCTGAAGGCAAAGTCCGCACTTTGCCTCTTCATTGTTAAATGTTAATGTTAGCACTCACACAATTATTTACATATCAATGTTGCAGATTGATGAGCAGGCCTGTTTTTACTGTTATAGAATTTATAGGATTTTCGCATCATGATAAACAACACAAGTTTTGAGGTATTGAATTAATTCTATTAAGCAGAAACGTTTGCTCCTGTCTGGTTAATTAATCTTTAAAATATTTTCAAAAAATCACTACGTCATTACCTATATAGCGCGATAAGTGTATTTTCAACCCCAAGTATCATAATTGTTGAGTCAAATATACAGTGGTATGACAGGGTTTATGGGTTATTCTGTGTATAAACTGTAATTTCGGTAAACCACGTTTTTATATTTGTATTTTTCTTTTCAGAAATGTGCTCCTGGTTTCTACAGAGACAGAAACAGTGGGCTTTACCTGGGCCGCTGTGTGCCCTGCGAGTGCAACGGTCTGGCTGACGAGTGTGAGGATTCGACAGGGAGGTGCCTGGTAAGTGATAAACTCTCGTTAATGACCTCAGGTTTACAGTGCAGACAACCAGACATACCTACTACCAAGAGGGATTATTTTAGTTAAGCCGACTCCAGTGTAAATCATGCCAAAGTTTATTTATGTAGCACGTTTAAAACAACTGCCAAAGTGCTGAACAGGCTTTAAACAAAGATTAAAGAATGTAAAAATATATCTGAAAAACAGAGAATGAATAGAAAAAGCAATAAAACAAGTATCATAAATAATTAAGACTTAAAATATGGCACAGTAACAGATAAAATCAAGGTCTCAAACTCCACTCGAATTGAGATCGAGTGAATACAAATTGGTCTAAGCATTAATTTAAAGGTTTTTAGGGTCTGAGATGTTCTATTATGTAGCGGTTCTAATAGAAACAGGTAACTTTTGATCCTATTACCTTTAAGGTACATCTGTGGGCACATCTTTGTCTCCTTTGCCCGTTAGGCATTATTTAATATGGCCTCCTGATTTCCTGTCATGGAGCCCCACTTGCTAATTATCCTCCTTGTTGGAAGGATGAGCCTTTACACATTTCTAAATCTCCACCATCTCCGTTGTGTTGTTCTTTTGCAAGATGCTCAAGACCGGGCTTGTGTGTGCAATGCACGCGTGGATCCACACCCTTACAGCAGCGGCTGAAAAGAGGGCATCAAACACACTGTTTGAAAATGAACCTTCTCTTTGCCCCCATGTGTAAAATCGATAAAGTGCAGTATGTGTGTAAATGTCTAGCAGCAGTGCACAAGTTTTTTTTTTTTTTTGAATACAGTGTCTCATATTTTGCTTCTTGACATCCTTCGCTCATTTGCCAGTGGCTTTAATTAACACATTACATCATTTTCAGAAATGTCAGAACAACACAGCCGGGGACCGATGTGAACGCTGCAAAGAAGGTCACTACTACGCGGCTCATAGGACGTGCAAAGTTTGCCCGTGCCCGTTCAGCGTGGCCACAAACAGGTGGGAGGGAACAAGTGGAACACTCCTTAAAACAGCTGTGTACTAATCAAAGGGGAAAATGGATTTAAATCGTAATTTCCGCTGTCACTCCACAGTTTCGCTGTAGGTTGCAGAGAGTTTTTTGGAAACCTCCAGTGCATTTGCAGATCAGGCTACACAGGAGACAAGTGTGAGAGGTGAGAGTCTGCACGGACGAGTAATGGAAATACTGTCAGCTCATTCTCAGCTGTTCTGCCTCATATTCTGACTTATTCCTCTTTATCTGAAGATGTGCTCCTGGTTACTATGGTGATCCACTGACACTAGGAGGAAGTTGCAAACCCTGTAACTGCAAAGGCAACGGGAACATCTGTGATTCCCGGACTGGAGGTTAGATCACAGACAGCCATGCATGAATTCACAATTAGATTTTCCCACATTTTGGTTAGTTTAATATGATGATTTTTCCTCTCCTCAGTTTGCAAGAACACACTGGAGCCTGGAGACACAAACACAGATGAGAAATGCCAAGGTACCTAGAGAACTGTTACCTTTGACTCTGCGACATGTATTTCACGCAAAATGTATTTATTTGTCATATTTTTTGTGTTTCAGAGTGTGACAGTTGTGCCCAGACATTACTACACGACCTGGAGAAGCTGGACGATGAGCTGGGACGTATCAAAACTCAGCTGGACAACGCCAGCGCCAGCGCCTCCTCTAAGGACCAGCTGAAGAACCTGGAGAAGGCCGTGTCCGACACCAAGGTAACACGCCATTCTCCTGAAACCACGCTCTCTCGCTGTGACAGCCACAGAAAGGGCTGATAACCTCAGAGACTTTGTCACATTCAGAAAATGCCAAATACTAACATCAGATCCACGGCCATGAGCACTGAGATCTTTGTACTTTGCACGCGACCATTTCCTACACATGCACACACTCACACGTACACACAAACGGTACGGCACAGGATGGGTGTGTTTGTTCAAACATACGAAATCCCCGCTGATAAGCACCACATCCCGTGTGTCAACACGAGTTAGAGACTGCACCACTGGATGCCAGTGTCTGTCGCAGCAACTCGTCGTGTCTCGTCCCCTCAAAATCTATGAGTTGGATCCACTTCATTTGACTGTGCATTCTTTCTACTTTTATGATGTGCAAGTCTCATGAATAATTCTCAGTGCACCAACTACCACATATGGATCTGCTGTTATAAAGCTGTCGTTACATCTCTGCTGCTTTTTTACAGATTCTTGTCAAAAAATTCAACTCTGCCATCAGCACCCAAAAGTCCAGGATCAGCCAACTGGAGGAGGACACAGGCACTCTGGTAGACGACATCAGCACCCTTAAAGGAAAGGTAGAGTGTCGGAGCCAATACTTATAGGATCACCATTCAACAAGTGAGGGGACTTGTGTGTAAATGTGTATTTTGTGTCCGTGTTTTTGTTCAGGCAGATAAAAGGTCTGTTGATGCCGACAGAGCAGTGGCAGATGTTGCTAAAACCCACAAGAGGGCGAAGGAACTGGACTCGGATATTAAAAGCATGCTCAAGAAAATCCAAGGTGAAGGGAAACTTAAATTCAGTGGCAGCACAACACCTCTTGTTACACGTCCTGTTGTCTCAAAATGTTTTACATGTTAATAATTGGCACATATTTTTGTGTTTGAAGCTCTGCTCGATCAGCTGAAAGAGTCAGGCACCAGCGGGGACACGGTGCCCAGTGCAAGCCTGGGTAAAATGCTTGAAGAGGCCCAGCGCATGGTGAAGGAGATGGCGAACAGGAACTTCACCCCTCAGAATACAGCTGCCGAGAAAGAGCTGGACGAGGCCAAGAAATGTACGACACTGGAGAAAATTCTGTCAATTCTCCCAAAACCCCAAAAATTGAAGTCTCTTGAAGACTCTATTGTCTTCTCTTCTCTTCTCCAGTGCTTGACCACATCAAGGCGAATGTAAGTAAGCAGTGTGACCAGAATGAGGCTGCGGCAAAGAAAATCCGCGGCCGGCTGGAAGATTACGAAGCGAAGCTGAAGGACCTGGACAAGGCTCTGAAGGAGGCGACGGAGATGGTGAAAAAAGCCAATGCTGAGAATGGACTCAGTGCTAAGGCCCTGGAGGAGCTGCAGGTAACTCACAAGTCGAGTAGTTATAAGGAATATGTGTGTTTCTTGGTTAATAGTTTGTACAAAAGTCACATTATACGACAACATCATACATATTACTTCATTTCCCGGAGGTTTTAAATATATAAATAATAATCATAATGATTTCTATAATATCATTTAAATAAATATAGCATAATGATTGAAACGATTGTTAGAATAAAGTCTTAATGTTACGAGATAACATTTTGTAATTTTCTTGACTAAAGTATAATACTAATGAAATAATATTCTGGCTTTATTCTCGTAATATAACACGTTTCTGTCGAATCCAACTTTTTTTGTAATAGTAGGACTTTGAAATTACTGGGGTTATCTTCTTAGACATTTCCCTATTAAGGCATCGTAGAATAGTCTTTATTATACATCTAAATGATAAAACATTAATTTACACATAGTATACTAGTAATTACATAGTTATAATGAAATGTATCCATATGCTTCCTACAGAAACGTATTGAAAACCTAAAAAAGGAGCGGAAGACGGTTGTGGACCAAATGGCCTTGGCAGAGGATGAGCTCCAGAAAACGGAGGATTTGGTGGAAATGCTCACCGACAGTAAAACGGTAAACACTTGCCTGCTTTGTTACAATAAATGACCTCATCTCCAATCCCACACCAGCGGGCTCTCAGGTCCTGACACGCCGTCCCCTCAGATAACGATCGCTGTTTTCTTCACTGTTCACTGAAGTGCGGTAAACTGAATTTTTCTGCTGTTATGAATAACTTGCACCCATCCTTCTTCACATCAGGAGTACGAACAGCTGGCTGCACAGCTGGATGGTGCCAAGACCGATCTGACCAAGAGGGTGAACGACATTTCCAAAGCAGCAGCCCAGGAGGACATGGTGGTGGCTGCGGAGGAACATGCCAAGAACCTCCTCAAGATGGCAAACGAGCTTCGGGAGTAAGTAACAAAGACACAATAACTGTCTGTTGCTTGTGCTGAGATTTCCCTCCTGGTTCCAGTGCTATTCGAGCATTAACATCACTGCATGAGATTTTGTGGTGGTTGTATTCTCCGTGTGTCTGTGGTTTATTTTCTTCCCTTGTTACTGTGTGATAGTTCTGTGAAGAATGCAAGTGGACGAACTGAGGTGCAGGACGCAAAAAACGCCATTGACGCCTACAAGAACATAACAGATGCCATTAACGCTGCTGAGGCCGCAGCTAAAGAGGCCAAAGATGCAGCGGACAAAGCCTTGAATGTAAGCCACAGTAACTTCTTTTTGGCATTATATAAAATATCATTAAGCTTTTGACAGAACACTTTATTGAGTCAGTTTAACTAATTAGTTTTTCTTAATTTAGAACGTGAGGAACCAGAAGCTCAATAAAAGAGCAAAAGACCTGAAAGAGACTGGTGAGGACCTGGTCCAGGTTGCTCGTGAGGCAGAGAAAAACCTTCGGGGTTAGCTCTCTTTTTTTAAACTGTTCCTTATTTTATTTTTTTACCTTTAAATGCACCCCCCCAAAGCTCAGTCACTAATCTTAGTTTTTTCTCAAACAGGAGCGACCGACGACCTCGCTGAGCTGAAGAAACGTCTGAAAGACGCGGACAAGAAGAAGAAAACTCTCCAGACAGAACTGCGTGATGCAGCGGACCAATTAAATGACATCAAGAGAGGTAGTGCAAGTAAAGGCATCACATGATGAGCGTTCATATGAATCTGTTGCCAGAATTCGTTATTCCTTTTTGTTTTTTCGATCAGATGACATCAGTATTATGATTGAGGAAGCCAAGAAGAAGGCAGCTTCAGCGAACAATACGACGAGCGACACTATGGACAAACTGAACGCCATCAAAAAGGAAGTTGACAAGATCAGGGTCACTCCTGTGGACTCTAACCTCGGCAATATATTGGACAATGTTGACAAATCGGGTGAGAATTTGAAAAAACGTTTTTACATTATACATATGTAGAATTAAAAGTATGGCTTTTTAAACCCATTGCATTTATCTGACTCTTGCAGTGAAGGACTTATTGAACACCATCCCATCTCTGACCAGTAAGATCTCAGAGGTGGAGAACCTGACGTCACACCTCTCACCCATTGGCAACATATCTTTGAACATCAAGATGATTAAAGACCTCATCGAACAGGCACGGGACGCAGCCAACAAGGTGAGGTTCCACATCTGGCCACGTCTCGTTTACACCTCCAAGCCTCAATTTAACCAACCAGTACCCCTGTGTGGTGCCTCTCTCTGTTGGCTCTAATTCTCTACATCCTCTCTTCAGATTTCAATCCCGATGAAATTCAACGGCAAAGGCCACGTGGAGCTGCGTCCGCCCTCCAATCTGGAGGATCTGAAAGCCTACACTTCGCTGTCTCTGTCGCTGCAGAGGCCCAAAGGCAGAGGAGACGGACGGCGCCGACGCAGACAGACCATAGATGAAAAAAACATGTTTGTGTTGTATCTCGGCAACAGAGATGTAAGTGAATCCCAAAACAGCAAGTGAATATGACATGAGGATTTATTTTGTATTTGTAAATAATGCATGAACCAAACTCTGTTTTGCAGTCTTCGAAGAACTACATAGGTATGGTTCTGAGGAACAACAAGCTGCACGGTGTGTACAAGCTCAATGGGGTCGAGTACGAGATGAAGTCGGGCTACATCACGGAGTCTGATCCCGAGCCGGCCAAGTTTGATAAAGTGGATCTACACAGGTGAACTAACACTGTAGTTCTGTGTAGAAGAGTATGAATGCACATATATGCTATCACTCTTATCCTGACTCTGTTTAACTTAAATTTAAACTCACGATTCAGGATTTACCAAGATGCACAGATCGTCCTCACCAAAGACTTCGTGTCGACTACTCCCACTGAGCCGATACTAATCAGCAATCAAGGAGAGGAGAGCAAGAACCTGCTGGACCTCAGCCCCAGTGATGTTGTTTTCTATGTTGGAGGCTACCCTGCCAACTTCACTGTAAGCAACAATTAGATAGCGACAGCAATACTATAGATTATAAACCAAAAAAATGTTTAACTAGCGTGAGATTTATGAATACCCTTCTCTGTTTGGCCTCTCCTCAGCCGCCAGCTTCTCTGAACTACCCCATGTACAAAGGCTGCATCGAGTTCTCCTCCTTCAACGACAAGGTCATCAGTCTCTACAACTTCCAAAAGGCGGAGAATATAAACCCGACGATTCCGTGCAAGAGGTACTTCCTGACATGATTTGCATTTATAGAAACTCAAATTTGAGATACAGAATGTGTGAGTGATATGCATTTTAAGCACAAACCAGGGGTTTACACACAGTCCCTCTTTTTTTTTTAACAATTGATGCATTATACAGATATGTAGAATGAATATAGAGGCGGTATGGGTAAAAGCACATTAAATGCATTGTACAATTCCCAAAGCCACAGATACATGCACATTACATGTATGTGACTATATTCCATTGCACACACATACAATTGTGTACATGCAAGTGAGAACAGCTGCGTGCACCCTCAGCTCAAGAGTCACCTGATAATGTCCCAGTGACCATTCAGGCCTCTGTCAAAATCTGTCAGTGAATTGGCTGCTCTCTCCGTATTTACCAAATCGAAATAACCAGATTTAAAGAAAACATGTCTTCTGCTTCTCCACTCTGTCTAGGTATGTACCACCGATGGATTCCGATTTCTTTGAAGGCACTGGATACGGCAAAATGCTCATAGGTGAGCCATCGAGCTTCCTCCGCATCGATATGTCCGCCTTCGCGCGGTCAGAAAATGGTCTCCTCTTATATATCGGAAGCGAGGTAAGCTATTCTTTGTATGGATACTGTTTAAATGCCTTTATGCTTTTGAATTTGAATTATAGCTATCATTTGTTTTCTCTTCCACACAGGACATATACTTCACCATAACTTTGGAGAAGGGCTTCATTTATCTGAATAGCAATTTGCTACAAGAACCAATAAAAAGCAAGAGCGAAAACAGATCATTCCCGGTAAGAAACTTTTTTTTATGATCGCTCAAATGACACAGATAAATAAAGAGTAAATTATTGAACCACATCTTGCTTCTCTCTCGTTTCTACAGAATAACGATTGGGTGGACATCCTCATCGTTATCACAAAAGGAAAATTCACAATCCGTGCCAACAGGGTAGACCTGGTTACGGCCACTGCTAAGTTCACCAACAGCGAATTTAAAGAATACTATATCGGCGGTTTGTCACAAGACCTGAGGGAAAAGTATGTGGTTTTCCCTCTTCGTCATTTTGTGCCATCAGCGTTTCCTCACTGTGCAGAAATAACTTGATTTTCTGTTTCTTCTTCACAGACACAACATCACCATTCAACCATTCAAAGGATGCATGACGAATCTGAAGCTAAATCAAGACTTTAAACCTATAGATGAGCAAGTTGGCGTCAGCAAAGGATGCCCCAAGGATTCCCTGGTAGGAAATCACACTTTTATGTCCCTAATTTGTTTGTACATTCACATCAGAGCATGAACCACAGGGACGTTAATTAACTGATGCATATTGTCCATGTTTCCATCTAGATTTCTCGTAAGGCAGAGTTCAGCATGGGGAGCTCCCTGTACACTGACCTCCAAGGCTTTAGCGGTGAAGATGTCACCATCTCCCTGGGATTCAAGAGCACGGAGAATCAGGGTCTCATTCTACAAGACAAAAAGCTGGTAAGTCTTTGCGTGTGTTTTAAAATCGAATGTTTGTATCGCCCCACAGCAACAAGGTTGCTGGTTTGAATCCCACTTCCCTCTGTGTGGAGTTTGCACTCCCACTTTTGCTCCCACAGTCAAAAGATTGTGGTTAAGTTAGACTCTAAATTGACCCTAGGTGTGAATGGTTGTTTGTCTGGTTATGTTGGTACTGTGCTCACCAAACAGCTACAGCCATTAAAGACTAAGCGGTGTAGATAATGGATGGGTTTGTATCTGTGACTGATCTGTGAGAGACCACACGTAGATCTCAGCTTTTAAAAACGTGTTTTTTTTCTACTCTCTAGCCTAATGGGATTAATCTTGCACTCGACAATGGCTACGTCGTTCTCAGTTTCAACAACGAGATGCGGAAATCGATCAAACAGTACCACGATGGCCAGTGGCATTACCTGACTGTGAAGAGAAGAGCTGGAAGGTATGACCGAGGCAGTGATTATACATATAACATTAAACACGATATATTAATGTTACAGTTGATGCTCAGATATACGTATACTGATGAAAAGAAACAAGTATATGGACTGTGATACCTTTGGATTAGATCAAACTTTGGTCACATTAAAAGCAATAAAAAAGTCTGGCAAACACTCACAAAGTGAATTTACATGATTTTTCCAAACAGGATCGAGCTGCTTATTGACGATGAAGATAAGGGTCAGACGCAGCGCGGCCGCCCTTCCATTCCTGACACAGATGGCTCCCTAATCCTGGGAAATAACCAGTACAAAGGCTGCATCTCCAACCTCTACACAAGACGGTAATCTTTTCCTCACCGTGCTTGATTTTAAAATTTAGGTCCTGCCCAAATGTTATTATTGTTTTATTGTAAATTTTTCTTTCCGTCTGTTTGCAGGCCAGCGAATCTGTACAAGGCCGAGGACTTTAGCACCTTCAAGGCTTCTGGAGACGTCCTGGTTGATGTTTGTACCTCTGACACGCCCGCTCAAATGATGCTGGACCGCATTTCTAAGAAGGTGAGTTACATGCTCCCACATTCTGTGATCCATTTTAGTAATCTGTTTATTCTATTAACTTGTTATTGTTGAATAAAGCTGCATTTCCACTGCAGGAACTTTCCTCAGAAACTATGAACCTTTACAGGCACTCGAGATTGGGAATACTTAACAAAGGTCAGGGATGCATCCAGGGGAGGGGCCAGGGGGACAGTGGCCCCAGCCCAAATCTGATTGGCCTCTGAAGTGCCCCTGTCATGTCAGAGGTCTTAAAAAATCTAGTCACTTACTAACAATAATAACAATAAGAACTTATGATTTAGAGAAATCCTAGATCCACCACTGACAATGGTACAGAAACATTTGGGGTGGGGCTTGCCGTGCTGGAGATGCCTGATTGGTCGAGTACTAATTTCTTGTGTATTGAATGCAATTTACCTGTGGTTGTCATTTTCCAATCAACAGCAGCAAGATTTGAATCTCCTCCATATTTACTGTTAGTCATGATTGTTCTACAGTCCTTTGCTTTACCGCCATCTAGTGGACTGGAGTGGAACAGCTTGTAGTAGCTGTCAGTTGTTCTCATGTCAGAGGTATTTTGCCAACTCTCCCCTGGTCTTTAGACCTCGGTGGAAAAGAAGAAGAATAACGCTCTGCAGGAACTTTTATTCCCAGGAACCTTTGTCTAAATTGCAGCTTTACTGGGGCATTTTATTTGTAGATATGACCCAGAAAACTAATATGTACATTATGAACATAGCGACTTGATGATGATTGATTCTAGCTGTAAGTCACACCCAGCTTTCATTTTATCCTTCTTAAACTTTCATACCCTTGAATTGTAAAATTCAGTGTTGGTGTGTTGTTGACAGTTTTTACATTAAATTTTGCTGCCTTGTTTCCAGAGATGAAGAAGGAGGAGCCCTAAAGAGCCGATGACAAGAATCTAACACTGACACGGAAAAATGGCCGTTTGCACCACGATGTTCATTTGCTTTTGCACAAGCTCATTCATTTGCAGTGTACTTGAATAAAAAAACAGCAACTTGCATGAATGTTCCAGTAATCATCATAATAATTATAAATGTATTGTAACCTTTGTGTCTTCTATTTAAAAATCCAATAACGACAAAGACTTGTGAATAACAAGATTGAAATCATTTCACGTCTCATCTCTTTCTTCCATGAGCCACTTTCTAACAGTCAATCACAAGCATGTTCCCTCTAACTCACCACTCATCTCAGAGCTATAGCATCACAATCAACAACAAACATGCCTGATTATCATCATTATCATCATTATCATCATTATCATATGGTAGAAGCAGTAACTTTAACCATCACATAAAATGACTCCTAGTCATGATCATCGATATCAGTAACTTTCACTTTTAAGACAATTAATATCAATCAAAAGATTCATATGGACATGAATATTAGTTATTCTACATTTAAGAACACAGATAGACCTCAAATTTGTGTTCAAACTGAATCTTACTTTTTGAGTTGCAGCTGGGTCAGAATAAAATAGTGTAACAATACAAATGAATTTGTCTCGATTTTAAAAACCAAAACTAAATGACTAGATATTGAATTTAAATGGGGTCCAGGCATTAAGACTGAGAAATATTGGTATTGAAGTAACATTAATAGTAAATGAAAGAATTTCCTGAGATGAAATGCAGCTAAGTCCTCGCAGTGAAAAATGGGAGTTCTTCTAGATCTTAAATATATAAGTACTCTCATCATATCTTTTCAGAAGTATCAGTGTATCTTTACAAATCATTGTGGATCTTGCATGCGCACCATCATTTACTAAACTCTGTTACTTGATTCTGATCATCTGATTGAAGGAGGTCATGTCACAATTACAGTCTGTTCTCCATTAACCTCTTAAATTATCTACATTAAATAATAGATTTACAAGTGTTGCATGAGTCCAGAGAAGTGCACTACGCTGGTTCACTATGGTCCAGACGTGTAGATCACCAGCAGGGAAACACACTTCTCATGATGAAGCATGTCAAGAAAAAAATGATATGTCAACTATTAATGATGTTTTTTTATTATATCAACACCTCATGAGCCATTTCAGAAAAAAAAAATCTCAAAATCTTTTTAAAAGTTCATCTCTTTTATCATGAAGTTGACACCAAACAAATCGTTTAAGGAACTATTCTCCTGGTCATTGTTAACCAACAGTTAAAAAGCCCACACAGGAAGTTTATGGGGGTTGTGCTAACTCCAGAAACAGTTATATCAAAATCCTTAATGTTCCCAAAATAAAAAGAACGACTGACGTCTATACATCAAACTGAGCAACCTGTCATCAGTTCTAAAAACAAGTGTTGAATATACAACTACAGGGTTTTATTTTTCATTTTCTGGGAGTTGGAGACATCTAGTGTCTTTCTGGTCTGCACGGCAGCAGCAGTCAATTCATGTAGCCATTGATCTGCAGTAATTTTGATCAGTTAAGTTTAAGTCAACTTTTCAGCAAACATCTTTTTGAAAAAATCACTATTTTTAAACTTAGCAAATGTGAATGGTAGCTTGTTTTCTTACAGTACATCAATTAGATTTCTGTTGAATGGACAAAAAGCTATTTGAATTAGTGAACATAGCCTCTGTGAAACTTTTCCTTATTTTCTTCCTGTTAGTATGTAGGAGGACATCTAGAAAATCTAGAAATGAAATGAGTTTTATATTGAAAATAATTGGCTGATCTAAAAAATGATTTGCGGATCGTTTAAATAATCATTGGTTGAAACCTAACATCCTTTCATACACGTCCTTAATACTGGAAATAATTGAGGTTCTAATGTCTTTTATTTGCAGAGTTTTCCCTGACTTTTTATTATCCGACAGAGATCATCAAAAAGCTGTGATGTAGCAGAGATTTATGCACCAATCCTGCACATTGTGTGTTAAGTTTGTGCTGTTTCAGGATGGTGTAATGCAGCCCATAAATGACAGTGGATCAGCGTGTGCACTGCCAGCCCTGGTTTCACATGCTTATCGCATGGGAGGCCCTGTTAGCAGCCTGAGCTACAATCTTCCACTGCCGGTGCTGCTGTCCAGGTCAGGGAGCAGCCAACACACATGACACATCAAGTGGAAGCTCTGCAGAGTCTGTCAGAGCCAACACACACACACACACACACACACACACACACACACACACACACACACACACACACACACACACACACACACACACACACACACACACACACACACACACACACACACACACACACACACACACACACACACACACACACACACACACACGCACACACACGATGATGATGCTTCTCTTATCTTCATCCCCAGAGCTCACTTCTCTCTGGATGTCAGGACCGAATCTTCTGAAGGTCTGCTGTTCTTTGCTGCTACCAAAGGAGGGCGCTCTCATCTTGCTCTGTACATGTCCAAGGGCAGGATCAGACTGTCTGCAGGCAAAGAGAAGAAGATCTTCAACAGGGAGAATTACGATGATGGAAAGTGGCACTCGGTCAGTGGACTTGATCACTTTGTATTTCAACACAGAACAAAACTCATTACAATTTCATAACTAATAGCATGGAACCATTAAACCCACATGAAGGAAGGAAACTACACACTTTACTATTCTTTATGTTGGATCATGTTGTTTGTAGATCGTATTCAGTTTGGAGAAGAAGAAATTCCGATTGGTTGTGAATGGGATCAGAGCCCAGGATGGTCAGCTGACAAACACTGAGCTGACGTCCATGCAGCAGTTTGTGTATCATTTGTACCTGGGCAGTGTCCCTGAGTCCCTTCACAAACAGCTAAAGGTATAAAAAACATCACACACACACACACACACACTGGTAAATTCATACAAACCCAGAAACACAACTTGATTGACAGATTATCTATCAATGTATTTGTTTTTACTTTTCCAGTTGAAGTTCCTTCCGAAGCAGAGTGTGTCTGGCTGCATCCGTAGTTTTAAAATGAACGGAGCGCTCATGTCCAATCCA
The DNA here is from genome assembly GCF_022539355.2 of Hippoglossus stenolepis. Taxonomy (NCBI): domain Eukaryota; kingdom Metazoa; phylum Chordata; class Actinopteri; order Pleuronectiformes; family Pleuronectidae; genus Hippoglossus; species Hippoglossus stenolepis. The sequence goes on from NC_061493.1 coordinate 14,568,404, forward strand.
GCCACAAACCTGGGTGCTGGCCCCTGCTTCAAGGGACCAACACAAAGAGGGGCCTATTTCTCAGGGAATGGAGCACATGTTCTAATCAGTGAGTACTCACCACAGTCACAGTCAGATAGGTAACACTCTGATTATGTTGCGCACAGAAGCATTTCTAATGATCATAATGATTTCTAAAATATTCTCCATCAGGAGCAATTATACACATCCACACAATTTGTGTCTCTCTAGACATGACACAAAACTATAAAAAATGAAAGACAAAGCTTTAAGAGGTGATTAAGGTTAAGGAATTGCTCATTTAAAGGATGCATGGGTTATTTAAGATTATGGAAATAAAAGATTGTGTGAAGGACACAGTTAAAGCACTACAGGAATTTCTTAGGAAAAAAAGGAAATCTTAATAACTGAAAGAAATCTATTGAGCCCAGGTAATTTTGATGTTTGTGGATTTTCTTGTATTATAGTAATGTGCACCTACATAGTAAAACAAATTCTGTATTGCATTTTGAACAATTTTTTGAACCAATTTCCCACATTTCCAAGTTGTGTTAATACTTACAGTCTAAACTAAATCTGTGACTATGACATCCATGATGTCTTCTGTTTTCAGATGACTCCTTTGCCGTGGGCTCCAGCTTTGAACTGCTGTTTAATATTCGGCCACGAAGTCTGACTGGACTCCTGCTACATGTTGGTGATTTGACCAGGACATACGGGAGGACTCACTATCTCAGTGTCTACCTTCTCAGAGGAGAGGTGAGACTCCACTGCACTACCTCTGTTTGTTGCTGCCATGTTAGTGGATTAAAAAAAAACCTTTTTGTGTCTGCTCTTACACCAAGGATGTATTTATTTAATAAGAGTCTTCACTCCGACATAATATTATGTAGCTTTGAAAAAAAAAAAATAGAATGTAGCTTTGAATGAGCAACAGCGCCCCCTGCAGCCACACATCATGATTAATTCTGGGATCTACAGTATGTCCAAGCGATTGAGTGGTTTTCATGAAAGGAAAAACATGGGCGATCAATCTGTTGACCAGAGCTCTAATCGTGGTGCCACTCACTGAACTGAAACACAACTGAACGGTGGCTATTACCCATGATCCCTGGCTTCCTGACCTAGAGGAGCTCCCACTGAAACAAATAGACCAAACTCTATTTAGAATTCTTCATATTTTAAAAGTTTCCTCGCTTAATTTTAGAGATAAAAAATGTTTTTTAATGACTTATTTTTTAGTATTTTTCAACTGATCTACAATTCAGGAGTACTCTTGAATTGCTGGGCCTGACTCATAGTCAGTTACACACTTCTCACAGGAGCTGATCACTAAAGTTACATAGAGCAGACACGCTCCTTAAGTCCAACAGATTTTGAAGCTGCTATTTTAAGGTATAAAAGTAATAATATAGTATAATAATAAAGGGAATTTGCTTTGCCATTGACATTCACAGGTGGTGGTACAAGTTAACAATGGAAACGGGAACTTCATGGTGTCTGTTAAGCCCAAAGCTTCTTTATGTGATGGAATGTTTCATAAAGTTTCAGGTAAAACACACACGCTCACATTCAGAATGAACAAATCCTGCTGTTAGGACTCATTAGGAGGCTGTTTTAAATGGTGATGAAGTCATGAAGTCACTATCCACGTATCTTCTAGTAATCAAGAGGAAGAATGTTGTGCAACTGCACGTAGACACAGTAGACAATTACAAGATTGGACCACCGTTCTCCACTATCCTGCAGACCAAACAACCCCTGTATGTGGGTGGCGTTCCTGGTGAGTGTAATCTCAGTGTTAATCTCTTAATCTCCAATTCTAAAACATATGATAAAACCACAGCGACATGTTGACAAATTCTCCAGTTTTGATATCAATATCAGTTTGAAATCCCTCACCTGTTCACTGCGTGCTCTCCTGCAGAGACGCCAACGCAGCAGACGCTCCCCCTCACGTCGTCCTTCGTCGGATGCATCCAGGACATGATTATCAACGAGGACTCCGTCTCTTTCGAGAGGCTCCCCGCTGCGTTCGGCCACGTCAACCTCAAAGAGTGTCCAGGTTGAGCACAAGCGTCTCACTGCGTCATCACTACACAAACCTTGGGACCACATGATCCACCGTCAACCATGTGCAATCTGTTACCAAGACAGATAATGTGTTTGTATGTAAGAATGTACATATTATGAGGAGTGTGTGTCAGTGAGTGTGAACGTGAGTGTGTGTGTAAAATAGAGATATGAGCATATGAGCAGTTGACAGTTTCATAGTAACTGCCTCTTTATTCGACATTTCTGTATTTATTCTGTGACACCAAATCATGAATTCATATCCTCACAGCAGTTTGTTTTACGGTCTGATTCATTCTCTGTCGACAATCAAATTCTACTGTAAATGCTGGTGACGGGTCGGAGAGAGCAACCCAGCACTTTAAGAGAAAAACAACAAATGATGCCTTTTGTGATTGTGATACGCTTATGTTTTTTTTTTTGTTGACTCAAACGTTTATATCCTACTTCAAATCCTATTTACACAACTCAGAGACAATTCACATGTAGAATTCTGCATTTTAACTGGTTCAGTCTTCACACAGTTTGTTCCCATATTACTGCCGTTCTGAAATCATTTTCCATTTTGCATTCCTTCTGCATGCATGACAAAGTTCTGTGCTGCTGTTTACGTCAGTTACACCAGAAAACAGCACGTACTGAATTTTGTGGAGCGTTTGTCTTTATGCTGAAAATAGACTTTACTGTAGCATAAATCTGGTCTGTAATGTTTGGGACCATTTATCCCCCTTTAACGGTGCATGATGTCTCACACAAGGACATTCATGGGAAACATGAATGTGAAAGTGACAACACAACTGCAAAAACCATAACACACTGCAAAAGCTACAACACGTATGCAAAAGTTACAACACGTATGCAAAAGTTACAACACGTATGCAAAAGCTACAACACGTATGCAAAAGTTACAACACGTATGCAAAAGCTACAACACGTATGCAAAAGCTACAGCACAAATGAAAAGCTACAACACAAACGAAAAAGCCACAACAAAATGGCAAAAGTTACAACAGAAATGCGGAAGAGACTACACAACCGCAAAATCCACAACCCAAGTACAACAGAAGTGAGTAACAATGGATGTCTGTGACTGGCTTGACAGGTTCACACAAACAAAATCTCACTTTAGTCACTCGCTTCCGATGTGATTATGTTTCCGTTGCGTGGCTTTTGTAGTTGTGTTGTCGCTTTTGCGTTTGTGTTTTCAGTTAATGCACATGTGTGAGACTTATGGGCCACCATACATATTGCTATTTAAAACATGTATTTTTATATACATAAAATTCTCCATCAAGTGTTTATTTACCTGCCTTGTACATTTACACCAAAATTTGTGATATGAGAAAAATAATATGCATGATGATAAGTAATATTGTACGTGCATTCCTGTGTTGTGACCACTGACTTGTAAAGGATTTTGTAATCTGTTCGTTATAAATACTTTGTTTTGTGCCATAAGTAAAAAGATCTTTTGACAAACCAAAATTATTTTATGTTCTGACGTGTGTTTACTTTTTGATTGTAAGATATCGATTAAAAATAACTTGAAATATACTTGAATGGGTCTTATATTTGATTTAGAAAAATACCTACAATGTCTATTTTCCTCCATATGCCTACATTATAGGAGAAGGATTTTTCATAAGCGTCTGAATTCGAATGAGTTTAGATGAAGTGGTGTTGGTCTTTGTCAACACACAGTTCTCTGCCCCTCAGGGAAACATATTATTCTTATTATAAGACGATAGAAACCTGTTAGAACACGCAGCAGGCTCTTCCACACACTTTCCCCTCGCACCTCATTGGCTGACAAGGTAAAGACGCCACGCCCACTCCCGTGCTGCCTTCACTGACTTGTTGTGACCTTCTGAGTGAAAGTTGTACAAACAGGTGTTGTTGTGTTTTTAATTTGTTGTTGCGTTTTTTAATGTGTTGCTGTGTTTTTTAATGTGTTGCTGTGTTTTCTTACTCGCTGTTGTGTTTGGGGATTTGCGGGTCGTATTGTGAACTTCAGGGCCACCGTACACAAAGCTATAATTCCGGTGGCGCTTTGAATGCATCACGTTTCCGGAGTGAACGCACAAACGCACCGGGCAGACAGAGGCAGGAGGGCGGCGGGGAATCGAACAGTGACTCCACCGCTGTGACAACCGACAGCCACCTACTACACTCATGTTGTCATGTCAGCGTCCTGCACCCGTTCACCGTTCAGTGTGACAAACATGGCTTTAACCGCGGTTCCTCTGACGGGCTCCACCGGCTGAGAGTCTCCCGCCTGGAAGTGAACTCAGCGGACCTCCCTCCCTCCTTCCGCCCGTCCTGCCCTGCTCTCAGGCCGCGTTCACTCCGTCGCTCGGCTCCCTCCATGGCGGACCCTGCGGACCCAGCCCCGGGGAGCGAGTCGAAGGAGAAGACGGAGCGAGTGGACGACGCGGAGCTGGCCCTGCAGGGGATCAACATGCTGCTCAACAATGGCTTCAAGGAGAGCGACGAGCTCTTCAGAAAATACAGGTCTGTCTCCCTCCGGGGTTGTGTCATTCAAAGACATCACGATGTTTCTGCTTCTATTGCTAACTCATCTCAGTGAACACCCCCGAAGCACTATCTGTACTTTGCAACATCCATGTCACGAATCCTGTTCGAGCTCCCTGAGCAACCCCCCACGTCCTGACTGTGACCTGTGAGGCTCCTGCAGGATCGTGATGGACACCTTCACTGTAACTTGTTCCACACAGCAGTGAGCAGCTGGTCCTTCCTGTCAGGCCAGTTCTCTTGCTTCCAGATGGACAGGTCCAACCTGGCTCAGCTAGCGACACATGGAGGCTGTTCGGATTTGGCTGCACCTGCCTAAAGGGATAGTTCACCTCAAAACTCAACATTCACTCATTATCTATAACCACTGAGCCGAGTGAGGGGTGGGTGAAGTGTCCACTAAACACTTATGGAGTTTCAGGGGTAAACAGCGTTGCAGTCAAATCCAAAACAATTGTGTAAATGGTGACAACTTCTTCAAATGTAAAAAAGAACATAGCATGCCTCCATACTGCTGGTGTGGTGTCATCCAGGTGTCCTTAAGTCCGACAGTCAAATTCGACTCAAAACGACCCATTTACACTGTCTTTTAGCCTAAATGTCTGTGGTTGTCCTCCTCTGGAGCTGCGTCCGTCTCTTCCGGTGGTGGACATTTAGGCTGAAAACACGGTGTAACTGACGCCGTTTCGAGTGGAATTGGAAGTCGGACTTATGGACACCTGGATGACACCACACGAGCAGTATGGAGGCATAGGTTAGCTTTTTTTTCTGTTTTTTTCACATTTGAAGACACAATGTTTACCTCTTGAAACTCCAAAAGTGTTCAGTGGTGCCATCGGCATAGTGGTGAGTAGATAATGAGTGAATTTTCATTTTTGGCTGAACTTTCCCTTTAAGCTCGTTCAATGTTGCAGTTGTGGGGCTTTAATTTACAGCCCAAATGTCTGGAGGAAACCTGTAATTTATGTTTGTATTGTTTTGTAATTGATTCCCAAAGAATGTCCGCTGCTTCTTGCTCAGACATTTGCGTTTTCACATACTGCCCATGGGGACAATATCTGGAGTTCAGTGCATGTCTAAAACCAGCTAAACACACCAACCAACCAACAAACAAACAAACAAACAGACGGGGGGGGGGGAAACATTACCTCCTTGGCAGAAGTGTAAAAAAAAAAAGATTTGGGGAACCCCTGCTCTCACTCTGACCAACCAGAGTCCACTTGATTCCTCGTGCTGTGCTGTTATTGGCTCTCACCTTGAACGTTGATGCCACAGCAGGGCAGCCCCTGTGTGTCCTCCCCCCCCGCGGTAAAACTTAAATGTCACCTCTCTCACTAATTGAGTTTAGCTCTAGGTGTCGTCCTGTTTTGATTGCATCAGCAACAAAAAAATAGATGAAGGGAAGTAAAATAAAAAACACATACGCAGTAAATGAGAGAGGCCGTGTGACCGACTGTATTGACCAACTTCCTACTGGCACTGTTAAACAGTGTGTCGCATTATGGGTGAAGGACAGTGGTTACCAGGAGGTTGAGTGTATCTGTACCATATGAAATCACCACATTTATTCTGAATCAAGTTGTTTTTGTCTGTGACTAGAGATGTTACGATACCATGTTTCCTTCCTCATAAGAAACCCGGACTTTGCATATTTGTCGTTACCAAGTACCGATCTGATACCACAGCATTTACATACATAGCAACAATAGCTGTATGCTACTAACCCTGAAGTGAAAAAGATGATTGCTATTCTTATTTTCTGGCCTGGCTCAGGTTAAACCTTTTGAAATAACAAATGCATACATTTTTTATTATTAATTTTGACAGGCTTGTGCCACCCCTCTGAACTTAAGTGTTGCGTACGGTACACGTCACTGTTTAACTTGTGGGACTTTCCAACGTGAAGTATTGCAAAAATTGCTGACATTTGAGCTAGTTCAGGGTAACGCTACACTACCGGAAAGAAAGTTGCAGTTTTATCTTGGTGAAACTAATATACTTTAAAGACGTGGTATAATTCAGAAGGAAGATTTCCGTACTCCCCGTTGCCCGACAGCAGAATCAGAAGAATTTCTAATGCTGGTATTGGAGCATCTCTAACTGAGACTCTGTGTTGTCTGTCAATCAGTCCAGTGTTTGATCCCTTGTCACTCCGCCTCATCTGTCACTGACATGTCACTCGTTCTCATCACTTCTCCTATATCATCTCTTTCAGGAGCCACAGTCCGCTGATGAGTTTCGGGGCCAGTTTCGTGAGTTTTCTGGTGAGTGCAGGAGCCGGATCCTCAACATGCTGCTGACTCAAATGATTGATGAATTCCTCTTTGAAAAGACCAGTTCCTTTACATAATGACGTTCACGGAATTTCCCTTTCTCCCTTGTGTTTCTGTCTGGGCGCAATGCCAATAAACAAAGTCTCAAAACAGAAGCAGGACTAACTGCTGAACTAGAGTTTGCATTGAGAAGTCATTTTTATAAACCACATTTCACCAAGATTCGTTTAAATTATTACATTACATTTGTTTGGCTGACAATTCTGTCCATTGCGACTTATAATAATAAGTTCATTCACACACAACAGAAACAAGTAATGTCATTTAACACGTCATTAAAAATCCCTTGTCACTCTCCTTTTGACAGTATCACGAGTTCTTTGTCAGCAGTTATTGTGCATTGCTAAACAAATAAACTTGTCTCCCTGTGACTGGACTTTTAAAGTGTTTATTTTTGCCGTTTCTACGTTTTTTGTTGTGTGTAGGTGGCTGCGTGTTCTCTTCAGCTGTGACAAGCTGATCTTAAACATGTTAGAAGGAAAATGGGATCCTACTGTAAATAGTTTGTTTGAAATCTGTAACAGTTGGGGAACTGATTAGTTCAGATTTGATTTGTTTTCTTGCTTTCTGGTCTTCGGGATTAATCCCAGGATTACGATTTTTGCTTTCCAGAATTTGGCTTTAGTTGAATATCAATGTTAAGCCGTTGTTGTTCTTCTGGCCACCTGTTTGTAGAACGCCATGATGACGTTTGAAGAGGAGAAAATGCAGATGGCGTTCGAGGACCTCAAAGCTACAGAGAGAATGTGCGAGAGCGAAAACGCCGGCGTCATTGAAACCATCAAGAACAAGATCAAGAGAAGTGTGAGTAACGTCTTTATATTATATACAGCGGCTTCAGAAAGTATTGAGACCACTTCACTTTCTGCAGTTTATTCTGTTGTAGATTTCTAATGACAAATTGAAAATATGTTTTAACAAATTGATTGAACATCAAAAACTGATGTATCTCCTTTTATAGAAGTGTATTCCTACTATAATACTTATTTATTATATCTATTGAATTTAGATTGTTTGAAAATAGAAATGTATCCAATCCATGTAAAGTTACTGTATATAGAACAAGTATATTTAACCTGAAAAGGAGCATTTTAAAATGGACCACAATGTCCAGGTTTACTTGTTAGCTCGTCACATCGTTGGGTGTTTGTGTTGGCAGATGGACTCCCAGAGGTCAGGGGGTGCTGCAGTGGACAGACTCCAGAGGCAGATCATCATTGCAGACTGTCAGGTTTACCTTGCGGTGCTGTCTTTCATCAAACAGGAGCTGTCAGGTACAGCATCTAACTGCAGTGACTGCACCTTTACTGGTGTGAGATGAAAATAAGAAACATGTTTGTTTCCAGCAGGTGATTGCATTGATATCATTCGCTGTTTCACTGACTTGACTTCAATTCTCCCGACAGCGTACATTAAAGGAGGCTGGATCCTCCGTAAAGCCTGGAAGATGTACAACAAATGTTACAGTGACATCACACACCTGCAGGAGGGCAGCAGCAGAAAAAAGGAGTCAGAACACAAATCCAAACCGTCTCCGTCGTCCTCCGCTGAGCCGTCGGTGCAAAGCCGCTCATCTTCACCCGGGCCGAGCCCTTCCCAGAGACTTGACGGCATCAGCTCGGAGGCTCTGGACCGGCTAAAAGGTTCGGTCAGCTTTGGTTACGGCCTCTTCCACCTCTGTATCTCGATGGTGCCGCCGCACCTACTGAAGATCGTCAACCTGCTGGGCTTCCCGGGCGACCGTCTCCAGGGCCTCTCGGCGCTCACGTATGCCAGTGAAAGTAAGGACATGAAGGCGCCGTTAGCTACGTGAGTACGTGAGTGAGTAGTTTAATAGGGCGGGGTTTATATTTACACGCCGCTGCTGATTGGGTAACACCTCTGACACACCAACCAATTAGGAGAAAACATACCTAGGTGGGCGAGCCGGCCAATCAGACCAGACTGGGCCTTAGAGAGACAGGAGCTAAAAGCCCCTGTTTCTGTCAGAGGCTGAAAAGAGGAGCTGCAGCAACTGACAGTGGAAAGACATTGATGTTTTCTGAACATTGTCTGTGCTTCCCCTTACAGCTTGGCCCTCTTGTGGTACCACACAGTAGTGCAGCCCTTCTTCGCTCTGGATGGCACAGACACACAGGCCGGCCTAACAGAGGCCAAGTCCATTCTCCAGCAGCGGGAGGCCATCTATCCAAACTCCTCCCTCTTCATGTTTTTCAAAGGCAGAGTCCAACGCCTTGAGGTAAATCCATGTTAAGAATCAGCCCCTTTTTATATCTGATGCTTTGCTGATCGTTCTCCTAAGATGAGAAAACTCAATGTTGTCTTCGCTGTAACTCACACCACAAAGTTTTCCTTTCCAGTGCCAGATCAGTGGCGCCTTGACGTCCTTCAGCAATGCCTTGGATCTGGCTTCTGGCCAGAGGGAGATTCAGCATGTGTGTTTATATGAAATAGGTACTACTTGTTTTTTTTCCCTCCCCTCTTCAGATTTTAAACCACCTTCCTCCGCACTGGTCTGCATCATAACTCCTGTTGGTTCACGTTTTTAGGTTGGTGCAGCATGATCGAGCTGAACTACAGAGAAGCCTACAGGGCCTTTGAGCGGCTGAAGACTGAGTCCCGCTGGTCGCAGTGCTACTACGCTTATTTAACTGGAGGTGATAACACGACAGCTGACTTGGGCTTTACGTTCATTTAGTACTTGCTTCTGATTCCTGTTCTGTGTTGCGTAGTATGCCAAGGAGCCACGGGCGATCTGGAGGGAGCTATCGCAGTTTTCAAGGATGTTCAAAGACTTTTCAAGCGCAAGAATAATCAGATAGAGTTGTTCTCCATGAAGAGGGTGAGTAGGTTTCCAGCCGATTGTGCAGTGCAAACTCTTCCTAAAGTACAATGTGTCAATGTGCATATGCATGTGTTTACGTGTCTTATCAGGCTGAGAAGCTGAGGAGTCCCTGTCTGTCCAAAGAACACTGCATCCTGTATGTGATTGAGATACTCTATCTGTGGAAAGCTCTGCCCAACTGCTCCACTGCCAAGCTGCAGACCATGTCACACGGTACTGGACTGTAAGAGATTCCTTCAAGGTCTCACTTGTATCATGGATAAAGGTGTAAGCTTTGTTATTTTGTGTCCTTGTTGTAGTCCTGCAGGGCTTTGAGGAGGCATCGTGCACAGGCCTGAAAAACCTGCTTCTTGGTGCCATAAACAAATGTCTTCAGAATACCAAAGATGCTATTCAGGTAAGCTAATGTCGTGTTTATGATACAATGTAGAGTCTGACTGATATGGATTTTTGGTAGAAGATGCTGATAAACTGGTCTATATATATAGATATATCTAGATATATCTATATATATATATATATCTAGATATAGATATATATCTAGATATATAGATATAAATATGTAAAAAGAAAAAAATTGTCAATGATTCCCAAGATGCCGTTTTCAAACCCTTATGACAAAAAAAAGAGAGGCTTGATACTTTACAGTTTAAGCATAAACTTAATTCTAAATAATTGAATAAAAACACTAATACAACCAAATAAATAGGTAAAACTTGAATTAAGAATATGCATTAAGAAAATGTAAGCATGGATTTTACTTGCAGGTACTACTACAGGTCCACACCCAGCAAATACCCCTCGACAAGCTCAGATTACCACCAGCTCACGCCACAATTCATAATCACTTCTGCTTATATGAGTCAGTCTACGATGAAGAGAGGAGAGCGTGGTGGAAAGTCTTTCGATCTACTTTTCTGCGTTTGTTTATTCTGAAAAATAAAAGTTTTACTAAATAGGAGCTGATACAGATTTGTCAGTCAAAGGTTCTTATCGGCCAACTGATATCGGCTGGGCTCTAATACAATGTATGGAGCCTGGACACCTGACGCACTGCAAGATTTGTTATTGATAAACTGGATACTCATCATTTAATAATCAATACTGAGGTGATAACAGCTAGAATTTAGTTTAGTGGGATGTGACTGAGTTGTTCCTCTTGTATTTGCAGTATTTCCAACTGGCCGCGAGGGACGAGGTCGGTCGCCTAACCAACTCTTATGTTCAGCCCTACTCCTACTATGAACTGGGCTGTGTGCTGCTGAACAGCCCAGAGGCAAGTTGTGTGTGTGCGTGATAGAGTTTAATTGAGATGGTGGAGAAGTCACGTTATCTAAATGTGTTATTCTTTTTTTCCTTCTCCAGTCTGCAGGGAGGGGCCACATGCTAATGCTTCAGGCCAAGGTACAGTAGGTCTCTTTGTTTTACACGCTCTGAAGAGTTGTACAAAACACTTTGTTTGCTGAACGACCGTTGATAGATTTCAAGTAGTTGCAAAATTAGTTTAGTCACGACAAATCCTTGGAACTTATGAGTTCCAGTAGGCTAAACTAATAAAGTGAATAGTATGTGCAGTACCTGCTGTGCACTGGGTGTAGCCTCTTTGAGTTGCAGTGCAGACGTCTGGTTTGGTGCAGTAGCATTGACTCTGTTTGTGGATGTGCAGCTGACATTGACAGAGTACAGTTCTGTCTCTCTCAGCTGTGGCTGTACCACTCGTCTCTGCGTAGTTCATCAGACGCAGCAAAGTCAGAACGGAGCCGAGCGTAAAGCTGTTTCTATCTCACTGAGCATCGAGTGCATTGATCTGTCAGTGTGAACACATGATAGATGGCACAGACAAAATAACACATTTTACTCACTCTTGTCTCTTTTATTCACACGGACTATGCAGGAGGACTATGCTGGCTATGACTTTGAGAACAGGCTCCATGTTCGTATTCACTCAGCTCTGGCCTCTATGAGAACTGCGGCTCAGCCTTGACCCCTGCACCTCAGAAAGAACTGGAAGAACGGGTGTTTGAAAAAGCCACAATTTCAATCTGGGCACTAAGGCTCTACTGTTTTAATTTATTTTTCATATGAGCCAAATGGATTTTAAAATGTGTGCAATATATACATGTAGGTGTTTTACAGAAGAACAGTTGCAAGAGGAGTTTTACTGATCTGTTACTGTCCTGCACAATACATTGAATCTTTTTTATTGTTTATATTGTTAATTAAAAGATTACATACCAGTAAAACCACATAAATGTTTATAATTTTGAAAAGTCAGGTCAATAATGTAAATGGCACATAAAGTATTATCTGACAAAGAAATGACTACTCGGTTGATGACTTTGAGAAACTCTTATTCTTACTATCAGTGTTTGTCGCTGACTTGACATTTGTGCTGTTGAGACTTTGCTACTCCACTGGTATGACCACTAAGCACTGACTAGTTCTATTATTTTACCATAGCCCCCCCTTTTTTTAGCAGAATTGTTCTTGATGTAAATACGTGCTCACAAGTTTTAACCCTGTGCCAACATCATGTGGCACTTTCTGCTGTAAACTGGTTCCCACTTTAGATCTGTTTGTTTTAACATAATAAAAAATGAATATTGTTTTATCCAGTACAAAAAGTTTGTTTTGAAGTTACCTACACGTGCACCTACCAAATATCACTGCTCATTATTAATTCTAACAATTAAAAAACATTAACAGGTCGTTGCAACAAAGTCAACAGGGGATATTGATAAAGCCAAGATATCCACGATACGTACGACGATACACGAGCTCAACTTATTGCGAGTGTCTGTCAATGACGACGTTTTTAAATTGCATCAAATAATATTTAAAGTAGAGTGAAACCAAACTTGCTGGAAAATGAGCACTTGAACATACATCATATAAAACATTACTAAAGTGACAAACCAACTTTAAGAAATTGACGTGTACTTTGATTTATTAGTATGTCGTATGTCCCATCCACTAACATGGAAGAAACAGGGTTTATAACTTAACTATTGCCACCACGTGGCAATCAAGGCTTTGGCTGGCATGTCGTCAGTCTTTAGTCTTTTCCAGTCGTATTTTACTGTAAATGAAAGACTGATGATGGTTTATAGAGATTCTGCATTGCACAGATTCGTTCTTTTCACCGCATACAGTTAAATTGATACTCTTCTGTATGTACGACTATGCTGCTTACATTAGTAACATTGCTGTAAAACATGAGTTTAGTGGCTTTGAGCTTCACGGCCAGTGATTTACCAATGCTGAATTAATTTGCATTCCCAATACACATCCAGCAATTCATCTAGATTTAGGATTTGATCTGATCCCTTAGGGTTCTGAGGATGAAATGCAACCCTCTGCAAAAAGGAAAATGGTAAATCCCAAAGCTGGGAGAGCACAGACAGGTTTGGATAGACAGCAGCACGGTACAGAAACAGCACAGACCAATGTTTTCATTTTGATACTGGCAGGTTTTCTTTACATTAAAGCAAAAAGCACAAATAAATTGATCTTCAATTAACATTAAGCTTTTATTTAGCAACAATAGAAATTCAGTTTCACTGATAACCAAAGAGTGGTCAAAGAAAACTTCAACTCACATCAGCTACAACAACATAACAGAATAAATATCCAGTGCTTGATTGTGAAGGAGGTAAGGCTTGCATAGTTACAGTGATGCACATGCATTTATTGTTATAGTTGAGTTTGATACAAGTAGCACTAGGAATATAATTATGCAAGATTTTATACAACACACGCACAAACAAATCTATAATTGCAGAGCCAGTGTCCCTGCTTTAAGTGTAGTTAGAAAAAAGTGCTACTGTGGCCACAGAACCAGGTAGACGTGTGTGCAACGACTGGTAGTCACATCTATACAGTTACACATTTCAGAGCTTAATAATATTTTATACATTTATTTCATTTGTAAAAGTCTTACTGCTACAGTACTGGCTAGAGATGGAAACATTTTACTTGCAAACAGATTTACAACCGACTGCAGGGGGCGTTGCTAACAAGCACTGAGGCAGATTTCAAACACTAATCATCTGCACCATTTATTATATGAGGGAGTAAAAACAGGCAAGATTTAATACTTTGCATTGCATTATAGTTTGCTAGTAGAACCAGACTTCATCTAATTAGAGGGATCAGGACGCACCACACTTTCTATTGTCGTGTTCCTGCCTCCTCTGTCTCTGCGTTGATGAGTAAAATGTTTGCATAACCAGTCGCAACTCTGCACAAACTACAAACAGTAAAACTGAGGTTGCTGTTCAAACACTCCATCTATTTAACATGACATATTTCTAATATACATTCTAGTTTTTCCTGTATATGCTTAAACTGTACTCGAGTGGTCCACAACCACAATAAATTAGCAAAAAAAGAGTTTCTGTGCTTTATTATCCACACACACGTTGAAGAATATACACCAAAGGGTCCATTCGGTGTTTCGCTGCCTTTTTAAAAAGATATTTTGAGCCTATTTTCTCACATTGAATCCTGATCTCTACCTGCTGTTCCAAACCCAAGTACAGCAGATCAAGTCCAGAGGTGGTAACAGTAGATATCCATGTGTGTGTTTACTTGTTAGTAGATGTCAGGCAGCTGAGTGTAGTTTCTGTCCCAGTAGCTTTTCAAGTAGATCCAGTCCTGAGCTTTATTGTGAGGGTTGGGCCCTTGTTGAAACCACCTGCAGAGATTTAACAAAGACAAAATCATTTAATATAAATAGACAACATGTGGAAATCTAAACACACCAACAGCACAACAGCACGTCATGGAAAAGTGGGAAATGTTTCAAGTCTTCTCGGGAAAACTCCAATGCCAGTGTATTTACCAGTGTTTCAATTAGTAAACTAAAAAAACAAACACCACACAGTTGTAGTTGTGCATTTTGGCCTGAGGAGGGTGCTGCAGCACTTCACACCCAGACAAACGACAGTGAAAAGAGCAAAGCTTTGAACCAAACCTTGGGCCGAGTGCAGCGTTCCTTCTCAGTTATAATAAAGGGGAAGGCACAGCGGACAACACAAAACAATAAGGGGGCATTTAGTCAAAACGGACCAATAATCAGCAACTGTACAATGACATCACACGACATTTTCTCAGGGACTAACCTCGTTTTCCACTCGTCTGTCGACTTGGTGCGATTTTTCCGGGCTATCCTCTGTTTTTCCTCAAGCCTCTTCTTCTCGGCGCTCGCCAAATCTATAAGGTCACAGACGCCCACCAATTTTTTAAAAGTCTTTACATGGAACTTAGCTGGTGTTGCATTAAAGACTCAAACTGAGGTCGTATACTGCACCTATATCTCCATTCTCCATGGCGCTGATGTCCGGTCTGAGGCGACTGTCGGTGGGAGGAACGACTCCCTCCATGCTTTTCTCCAGCTCGTTTAGCTGCATGGCGAATGTGGAGAATGCGTAGAACTGCCACAGACACACACACAAAAAAAAGATCACAAATTTTCAACTGCCATACAAAGAGCAAGAATGAAATGCAGCAAAACAACACACCTGCCTGGTTTACTTTAACTTTTACTCAAACATTGTTCTCGCTCTTCTTCCATCGTACCTTGGCTGAGTTCTCCGGTCGAGGCGTTATCTTCCAGATGAGCTCGCTGCCTGGGATGACCTGAACCGTCTCAGCATCAGGTAGAGGCATCTCTTCTGGCTCCTCATCCACACTGCTCTGGGGCCCACAGACACACACACACGTAAGATCAAGTGTAACTCAAACCAAACGGACACAGAACAAAGGTGACTTTTGAATTTTCTTTACCCGTTTACTGGCCTTTTTATCATCTGAATTCTTTCTGTCAGACTTTTTGTGGGCGTCGAAGGTAGCGGGGTCAACGGTGTACAGGCATTCAGTCCATTTGCCGTATATCGCACAGAGTTTCTTTTTGCTGCATATAACAAATTATACACAGTTACTTTTAGATGCCTTTGATATTTCAGCATTGCACTGACATACTGACACCACTATAAAATCAATGTCCTGGTACATTACATGTGACAAATCAAAAATGGAGCAATTTATGACATAATTGCTCATAGTTTCAGGCATCTCATAAATTACAAAATCAGTGTTAATTCAACAAAGACGATACCTTTTATCTAGGATGTATCCCTCCACCTTATGGAGCTCTTTTCCAAAGAGGCCACAGGGCTTGAACGTCATGCTGCATCTCTCTCCAGTCCTGCCACAGAATGACACACTGCTTACCAATTCCCTTTCACTATTCTCCTTCTGCGAGCCGAGGCTTTCAAACATTAATTATCCTGCTCACGCTCTTCTATTCTAATGGCAACTGTCCCAGTTCTGCTCCCATGATCAATACGCTGAATCTGAAAGTAGATCAACACTCCAGTGCACAGAGAAAGATATTCCTGCACCCAAGTCTCTGTGCAGGCAAATACACGACACAAGCTCGTTTGCAGACAAACATAAACAGAGAAGACCATTAAGAGATTTCTTTTTACTTGTGATTGATCACTTCCACGTTGCCGTACTGCTCGATCCAAAGCTGACCGACAATGATGTTGTGGACACAGCAGGTGGGGTTTGTCCAGGTGTAGGCTTCATTATACCTGCAGAGAGAAAGAGAAAAATAATGTGAGATGACAAATACCACTAAATGAATGAATTCAGACGTACAAAGAACAGCCTTCGACTTTGAACTCACTTCGGGAGCTCCAGTGTGATGATTCCCTTCGGCTCTGCTTCTATACTCTTTCCCCAAAATTTGAGTTTGGGGTAGATGGAACCGTGAAAGACGAAATCCTCTTTGAGGCCCTCAGCATGAAAGGCACTGACAGGAGGGTGATGGCTCACTTGCTCTGATACCCACCGAAAGCCCAATTCGTCTCTGGTGGAGAAGACAGACATGTCTGCGACTGCAGGGAGGCTCACTACAAGAGCAACTCTTCACTAAATGTAAAACATGTTTATAGGTAGGCTCATGACACACGTTTGTGAATTGAAGTTGGCGTAACGTCTTACCTGATGAGCTCAAAGGTCTCCCCCAGTAGTGGATTGAAAGGCTTCCCAGTCCTCTCCCACTGTGATGCTACAGCTGACACAGCAAACGCTGCAACACACTATACAGCAGGGACAAATTCAATCATTAGTGTGTAGGAGTCGATGGGATGAAGTAGTCAGGAGATCTCTCGTTTTGTGCACCTCTCGGTGTGCGTTTTATTTAACATTTTACGGCTACAGAGAACTTCCGGGTGTCACCAAAACATCCGCTTTTAACCCCTCCCGGTGCCCTTGTTACCATGGTAACCCCACAGCTTCTTACAGGGTGTCTAAGCGTGCAAACCACATAGTGCAATCAAATAGTGTAAACCACGTCAACAGTCTTTGGTGAATTCTGTCTATCACATGTGTCCACTACAAGTGTATATATAATGTATATTATGAAGTCCCACAATAGCTTAAAAATATCTTAATCAAAAGGATACTGGTAGCACTTGCTTAAAATAAATATTGACATGTTACCGTTGAAATTAACTGTTAAAATTTTTGTTTATCGATTTCTATTATTTTTGTTGAAGTAGGTGAACACGGGATGACGATACCTTCATCCTCTCAACAGAGTCGGTTGTGGTGTTGGCCTGATGGATGAGGTAGGTGTGCTCCATGTACTCCGTTAGGCGCTGGAGAAAGCTCAGAGGCTCATTAAATACCACGGGCATGGCGATCTTCGACAGCTCCTGAAAGAAGAGTTGGAGAAGATTAAAGAAACCGGGAGGGAACAGACTTGTGCATGAGCGGCGAGTACGACGGAACACAGAAGAGCTGCAAGCTTCTACATATGAAACATTTAGGTCTGATAAATGTGGGAAGAGAAAGCAACCATGCGCAAGCTCTTTTCTACAAGCTTCAAACATCCACTAAGAATCCCTTCTGTGCCTCTAGATTGACTGTACACCCAGCTGTCTAGTGTGTTGTACATCTATGTTTAATTAGGGAAATATACAGATATGGTCTGGAAGGAAGACTTGGATCCCTGAGGTCTCCAGGACCCTAATAAATACTAATAACTGAAACAAATAAAAAGGTAATGAGGAAGCACTAGTTTAACTTATAAACTAAACTTTTCAGCTGAGTTTACTCCTTCAATAAGTAACTTAAAAAACTAAATCTCAAGTCCGCAGTTTGCAAACTGCCAAAAACCCAACAAATGAAAGGTAAGTTTGCCGAAGCCTCTCTCTTCTCACCATGCCGATGCATTTCTTCAGGATACTCCAGATGCTGACGTCATTCCTGGAGAACATGGGAGACGGTAGACATGTTCTGTGGGGCAGCAGTAAAAAGACAGGATTATTTTAATGAGAATTTCCCTGTGTCCCAATCATGTGTTGTTACATCCATCTGTTCATAGGACATCATTAGATCGTTTATTTTGGTTTATTGTTTATTTAAGGTCAGGGGCGGATTCAGGGGCCCAGCTAAGATCTGATTGTAATGTGATTGTAATCTTTTTTTTTTATAAACTAGTCACGCACTAAGAATAGTTATTTTCTAAGCTGCCGAAATTGTGCTGAACAATTTTCAAAATATATTCATTGATGTCTGGCTTTTCTCAAAGCTACAGATCTAACAGTAAACAAGGAATGACTGAAATGTGCACCTTACTGAATCAGGAACTGGGAATGTGGATGTTGGGCAGATAATTGTCCCCTCCGTGTAAATTGTGGCCCCCTTTATGGCCCCTGATTTAGAACAATTCTAGATCCGCCACTGCCAGGTGCAGAGCAGGAAACATAGCTTGACCCCCCATTTGGAAACAAAGTCACCTGACACCTTTAAGCTGATGAGCTGCTCCAGCCTCATGCAATATCCATGACTGGATCTACAACTGCATGAGTGTTGGTTTTCATGCCTTGGTCATGAGACACACTCCTTAAATCGGGTTTTTTTCTACATATGAAATCTGGTTCAGAAACACTCACATAATTAAGTTTGCATTTCTATTAATTAATATCTGAACTTTAAAGTTAATTCAAGTGTGATCTAGAACTATAAAACACACTTTTCTACTCTCGCTAAATCTCAAGTCACAACACAGCGGCGTTTATCTTCCAGTCTTGCTGACAGCTGTCGGGTGGGGTGATTTACAGGTATGCTGGCTGGAGGCAGATGGTGTCCTTGTTTGGAAATGAGTGCAGAAGCAGCCACACAAATAAAAGACATTACTTCAGCTAAATAAACAGAGGTAGAGAGTAGCGGGGGGTAGCTGCTGCTCCAAAATGTGTTTCAGCATGGAGGATTTCTTTCATTAAGCTAAAATGAAACTGATATCATTCACCTACTCAGAAATTCAGATAAAAATAATGTCTTAAACAAAAGCATTGTTCAGCAGAGGCCACTTGAACATGTGAGATCAATACTTGAGTCAAAGAGTGACTACTTGTACAATTCATTAGAAGATTATCTATAACAGGTTGTTATTATGATAATGTGAGTGTGTTTGAAGCTTATGGATGCGAGACACCAGATCAATAAAGTATCTATCTGTAAAAATATGAGCGAAATGGCAAACAACTAGATTTTAAAAAACACACAGCCAACCAGTGTCTTTAAATGACAGAAATTTCAAATAAACACACACCTCATAAATCTTTAATACAAAAACAAACCCACGCACGCACACAGAGCCAACCAGTCAGCCAGCCAGTGCCCCTTTCGTCCAACTCCTACTTTGAGCCAGCACATGCTTTAATTATTCATGGATCACTTGTTGGATAAAAGCGAGGCCGAGGCAGAATCAGCATTGGCAGAAAAGAAAGAGATGACAAATCCTCCATGACACAGAGCATCAGACACAGAGCGCCGTGACAGGTTGACTCTTCACTTAGAGTTGGATCCGTCGGGAAAAACACAACAGGCTATTCTCTGGGGGTTGGGTGCTCAAACAAAAAACACTCGACAATAACAGAGCAGACTGGAAAGGTGGTATCTCATTACAGCAACTCTGGCCTGTCTGCTATCTGGTGGATGTCTGCAACCTGTCAGACATGTGTACTAACAATCACATGAAGAACATTGGTTTAACTCTGCTTCCAGCTGTGATAATTAACTCAGCATGCACATCTTTGAATTTCCAACCGTCTCATTACCTTGGTTTATGCCAGTAAACAAGCGTGACATCATAACTGGAGCATGTCCCACCTGTGCTTCTTGACTCCATTGTGCTGGGCTGGTTGGTTGCCATGGTTACACTCCCCTGACATTCCGGTAGGCCCCCTGAGCGCGCTGGGATGGCGGAGGCTGCTGAGAAGGGGGGCGTCTCTCCCCTCGTCCTCTTCACAAGAGTGACTGGCCACGGACAGGAAGCCGCTCACTGAAAGCTCCGACTCGGAGTCTGCGGGACGATGACAGGGGGCAGATGCCGGGTCATGCCAAACACAAACATACGCATGCACAAACAAACGCGGGTTGAGAGTGTCCGGCCTCAGGAAGCTGCAGTCGCAACAGTAAACGGTCTGAAAAGAACTACCTGTGCTCAAGTTCCTCCCCAACCTCCCCCTCCCTGCTCTGCAGCAAGCCAAACCCCACCTGAGGATTGTGTTCCAGTGAGAGGCGACGCACAGGTTTCATTTCCTGCAACATTGTTTGCTCTGTGCATGCTGCTCCTCCCCAAACCAGCACCGTCAGTGACATTACAGGTACATCACATACACAAAGGGAGGGGAGAATAGTGGTATTTGTTTACTATGATGGACGACTGTGAGGCTGCTTATTGTAAATCCACGAACCTCTAAATTATTTGTGCTGACAGCAGCTGCGTGCATGTACCAAGAGGTAGCAGACACAACACTGCTGTACAAACACACACTGTATTAAAAAAAATGTGGTTTGGATTTAAAAACTCTCCTGTAAAGATTCTCTTGTATACACTGAGTCTTGGTGTATAGAGTGTCTCTGGCCAGTAGATAACTCAGGGCTATCTATGAATAATGCAATGATTCCCGAGGAGGATCTCTCCTTGGTGCACAAACATGTTGTCGACAGAAGTCTGCTGTATATAATCACCATGGCGATGCTTTTGGAAGCAAACTTTGTGCAATACTTTACCACACAGTGTTTGCTGATGGGGATACTGTACAGGGCAAACATTCTGTCCACCACTGTCTAATTCCTCGATTAACTAATAGTTTGAATTGTAAACCCTGTCAACCCGATCACTATCCTATTACTCTTGATTATGAGAGACGAGGACATTGTCAGTGTTGTTTAGGGAATCGCACGCACCACACACTTATGCAAATATGTGTCACAAGCTGCCCTGTGGAGTTTTCATGTAAACAAACAGTTTTATGTTTATGACTGAGACCTGGTAAATGCTTTCCTGATAAAACATTTGCAAAATATGACGACTTTTGTGCAAATCTAACAAAATTGCAGACTTGCACTCCTTTTACTTCCTGCTACTGTTGGTGCACCTATTGTCAACCAGCAGAATAGTGTGAAACAGACAAGAGTGTGTATCACTACGGGGAACTGCACCTAAAACATTGCTACTTGTCTAAAACTCCACAGGGTCACACAGTGTTTCTGTATATTTGTGTGAATCCGTCAAAAACATGTAGCCCATAGTGTCAAATGTGTGTCACGTCCCTGCTCCAGAATAAAACAGTAACTAAGTCATGGCAAGAACATGCTGTTGAGGACTTTTCACAACCACCTTCGCCTAAGTCAGTGGATTTAATCATGAATCGGACACCATAGGTCCCTGTGCAGTGGTCGGTAACGGAAATAATTTTTAATCATGAACAAGCATGAGCGCCAAAGGAGTCAAACCGCTTTATAGAAAAAAAAAAAATATATATATATATATATACACACACACACACACACACACATTGATTTGGCAAGAGATGGGGGAAAACCCAGTGAGACACTTGCTTCTTGATTACTTCACTAACCAAGCAGCTACAGTAATGGCTGCTGACCTGATTCAGCGTCATAGAAGTCATCTTCGGTCAGGGTACTGAGGGTGGACCACCTCCTGCTCTTGCTGAGGGACTGCTTGAGTTCGTAGTGCTCAGTTGCCAAAGTTTGCAGAGCTTCTGTCAGAGCTTTGTTCTTCTCCACCTCCTGCTCCAACTTTAGGCTCCACACCTGCAAACACAGTGACACCAGACAGACAGTATAGACAGTTTAACTGGGAAGTTATATGACTGACTGATGGTTTCACTGTCTTAGTATTTCTGATGGCAGCTGATTGTTCTATTGCTGCCTAAAGATCTGGTTTCCTCCAGTCGGAACCAAACACCCCGGTCTCTGAGAGCTCTGCAGCCCAGGACTGTCCCTAAGCAACCTGAGCCAGGCCAATGTGGGATAAACCAGATCAGTGTTTCCTATTGTCTCACACTGCTGTTGTGCGTCTTTTTCTTACTGAACAGAAGACAGTCGCTACCAGAAATCATAAAGAAAGAGATAATGACTTTATAAAGTAAATTTACAAATTACTTGCCTTTTAATGTAGCATAAACAGGAGCTGGAAAATTCACATAAATCTGAGAATGCAAAGTAACGCCATTGTCTTCTACAATGACAAAAAGTTCTTTCTCATCATGTCTCCTGCCTGAAATATTCAATGTTGTCACCACAGCCATGCACACAGAAAATCCTGTCATCTGATCTGCTCATGTGCTCAAAGTGGCTTTTAAAAGGTTCAGTGTGTAAGATTTAGTGACATCTAGTGGTGAAGTTGCATGTTGCAGCTGAATACACCTCACCCTCCCCTTCCAAATATTAATGGGAACCTGTGGTAGCCTTCAGTTGTCTTAAAACCCAAAAGGTGTTGTCCAGTTTGGGCTACTGTAAAAAACATGGCGGCCTCCGTAGAGAGGACCTGCTCCTGATGTAAATATCAAGTATTTAAATATCACTAGGATTATTTTATAAAAAAATGTTGCCAATAGATCCTTTCACCTAAATCTTACACACTGGACCTTTAATTCACCGGCTGTACCCAAATGTATCTGCTTCTCACAGTTTGCATCTCAGATGTTCCTATAGCCATCATGGACACAATGTTTCCATGATTTCCACAGTCGAAAGAGTTTGTTTTTGATAAATGCAAGAATGTGACTCCAAGATTTTTTTCACTTGGGATACTCCCATTAAAGTTGCACTGCAGTCAATTTTAATTGTATTCTAGAAACATAACTAAAGTCTTCCCCCTCTGTATTTTTTTTTTTTAATACTAATATGTCAAAATTGAAATTTTATACTATTAATACTACTACTTGTATAACTATTATTGTAGATTTTCTCTGTTTTGTGGCTGTGCAAGCCATTTCTGGTTTCTACCACAGCTCACACATATTTGTAACATTTCATTTTTGTATTTACATGTGAAATTAACTAAACTACGTCAGATGCCCATGTGGTGGAGATGGATGAGACTGTGAAACACTCAGCAACATTTACTTATTGACTGATAAGTTTTTTCTGATCAGCAAACTTCAAGGGAGCCAATCCAGCCATTTGCATTGAATATTTATCGGATTTCAATTAGTGCAGCCCTAACACAAACAAGGGGTTTAGTGTACGTTTTGGAAATAGATGATGTAAACTTGATTTTCTTTTGGGCCTCAGACTTGACCTTATAAAAGGCGAGGATGACCAATGTGTAACAATGTGCAGATCCCAACTCTGTGACAGTGCAATCACACCCTGGGATCAAAACACGCCAAGCTACATTAACTTTCTTGAACGTTTATCTAAACCGACGGATTCGTGACATTACCCCATTTTAACAAAGACACACATTTGCTGGAACCACAAACCCACACTCACTTTTATATAGACTTTTGTGTAGCTCACGAGCAGTTTCTTTCACACGAGGTTAAGAAGCCGTCTGGCACCTGAAGTCGGGGACAAACTAAACACTTTCATGTGACACTGATGTTGTCATCACAGTATAAACTCAGCTGCTTTAGCAACTTCCGTTTCTGTTAAATTCATATTTGATAAACACAAATCTTTATAGTTTCTCCCCAGAATTCAAAATATGTTCCTCAATACAACGTAGGAAATCCTTTTTTTTTTTTTTTTTTAAATCAAGATTAAAGTGACTGGTAAAACATTCTCTTGTTCTCTTTACTATCTGTTTATCTTCCCAAACATGACCTACAATATGCATCCAAGTCAACAGCAGCAAGTCACATAATGACACACGCTAATAGCAACAATTACATATATCAAATACATGTCAATAAGAACATTTACCTGGAAAGATCATTTAATTCAACCATATTTTCAGTTAAATTGTTCACACAGTAAATGAGCTCAATGTGAGGACGCCCGTTTTAACACTCCCTGTACCAGGCCCTTGGCTAAAGAGCGCATCCAGGAACAGAACACTTTGTTGTGTAACTATCCCGGGCAGCTCTCTCGCTCCCGCTGCATCCTCTCGCCTGAGCACAAACAGCTCTATTTTAAGCCCTGCTGAGGCTGTGTGTGCTGGAGCTGTTGCTGGAGCCTGGGAGGGATGCTTCTCCTTGGCCACCACCCCAAAGGGAAGAGCTTTGTACTTTGTTCACAAATTTCCTTTCACTGCTGAAGAGCAGGCAAATCTCAGAGGGAAATGTATGATTAGTCCACACAGGAGTCTGTAATAAATGTATATCAAACTGTACATGAATCATTATGACAGGGAGCCGAGAGACTGAAAAATATTTTACTCGAGTGTGACGTGAGAACTGCCAAGAGATGTGGTAACCATCGCACAGAAAGAGTTCTGGGTATTTTTCCATACATGCACACCTGGAGTCTCAAAAGACCAGGCTGCATGTACACACACCTGAAAAAGGACAGTGCACAGACCAAGGAAATGAAACCATTACCGAGGGAAGGTCCCTCTCTCCTGGGTAACACATGAAAAGCTTCTCTTTTAAGGATTTGGATGTGATCTTCTTTCTCACACCAAGTAGATCCGATTTCACGAATAACAGCTGAGAAAAAAAATACCACAGTGCTATTCTCCAGCCCTCAGAGCAATACAAGACTGATCTGCTTCTCTGTGGTTTCAAGCTATAAGCCTCCGCTTGTTTTCCCAACAGTTGTGGAAGCCTGCTGCCTGGGAAACACCAGGGAAGGTTGGGTTTATGCATAATTTTTGTCTGAGTTTCTGTCCAGGATTGTCTATTTTGCAGCTCAATCTTCATTACAACATTTTGTAAAAGAAAGATAGCAGCACAAACTTCCTCCTAAATGTCATGTAACCAGTCATATAGTGTGCTCCTGTATGTAGTGTCAATGTGGCTACTCCCACTAGCATTCATTAGTCCTGCAGCAGCTGCTGAAATGGGTCAGACCACATGTACTGTAACTGCCACAAAAGCCCTCTGATGATCAATCGTGTTTCTCTGTTACACATCTGCCTGGAAGTAAAACCACAATTACTACAACACGTGACCACTTCGATCACTGTGGGGGGTGAATGTGTAAGTGGCATCGACGGAGGCATCTGTGGCAGGACAATGGGAATGTGGGATTAAAGTTAATACTGATTAATACAGCCAATCTCAGCACTGTAGAAATATATAATCCAGTTAGTGAATGTAGTAGCAGGAGCTTAGCGTGAGACCAGCAGCTGTGACATGCTTGTTATGACATTGTCTACTGAGTAAACTATCTGGCATTTAAAAATGAATTCAGTGTCCACCGTTGTGACATTTCCAGAGCTGCTTGGGTGATGAGACTGATAAATGTCCCCAACAGCCCTTTTAAAAATGGCGTTTTATTTCCCCCGTCACAGGACGGCAGCTGTTGCCAAGTCCCACTAAAAATAATGAGATTTAGCACCGTACATGCTAAACATGTTCACATGCTTGGGGCATTGCAATATCACATGTAGGTCTGTGTGTATATATATATAAAAATATCACTATATCTCACACACACACACACACACACACACACACACACACACACACACACACACACACACACACACACACACACACACACACACACACACACACACACACACACACACACACACACACACACCTTTTTTTTTAGGCTTGATAACAACTCAAAAGTCAGTTCAGCATCTTGCCCAAGAACAATTCAGCACAGGGATCAAACCACTGACCTACTGGTTAGTGGACTACGTGACGTCTAAAGCTTTTAAAAAAAGCTTTAAAGTTTTATTGTATCTGATGCAAAATTGTTTCAGATATTTACAATTACACAAAAAAATCAATAACATGTAGACACAGTTGTGCATAGTTGCATTTCTATATGAAGAGTTTTAATCCTGCTTTACACATGGTTTTGAGTTGTAGTACGTATCCAACAATCATTCCTCACAGTTTCTTACCTGCAAGGTTTGAGACCAATATAGGATCTCATAATTCTTCATTCATGTGCTACAGTACCCTGGAAAAAATATCTTCAAATCTTAACTTTAAGTATCACCACATCAAATATAGGTCCTCAATGCAAATTAATCTATTCTCTCCATTCTCTGAATTCATTACATTATACCATGACCTCATTAAAATAATCATTGAGTGTAGAGTTCAAACAAACCAGCTACATTTCACATAATTAAATCCATAGTATCCTGCACATATTGATAAATCTCTCTCGTTTATGCCAGTGCTCGGGTCCAACCCTCCCATCAACACTAAAAACATCAGAATGAATCCAGTTGATGCCAAACTTCAAACACCTCACATTAAGTCATCTGGGACCAGCCCACTGCAAACAAAGCCAGATATTCAGCTGACGACAGAAAAAAAACCAACTAACAATGAGAGGAAAGCCGGGAATATAGAAAAAGATCTGTTTGTTTTGTACCTGTGCAGATGCTGGATGGAAGTGCCGTCACTGTCTCGTCTTCCGTCCTGTGGACAAATGCTTGGATGATCTGGCATGTGTGAGTGTGCCTGCGAGCGTGTTTTTTCTCACTGCGCGAGGCTGAAAGCATGTATCGCCAGCTGAGCCTGTGAATATGCATGCACTTGAGTTCTCTCGCTCAATTCACAGCCTTTCCCTAGAGCAGGAGTGTGTGGCTGCAAGTCCAACTGTGTGTGTGTGTGTGTGTGTGTGTGTGTGTGTGTGTGTGTGTGTGTGTGTGTGTGTGTGTGTGTGTGTGTGTGTGTGTGTGTGTCTTACACTGATCTGCAAGCTGAATGCAGACCTAAGCATAAAAGAGGATCTGGCCTGTGTCCTTCCTACAGACATGCCAGTGATTACCACACTATTCAATTGCTCCCCCGCCCCCAAGGGAACAACACAACCACTGAGACAGGTGGACAGGGACACACGCACAAACTTTAAACCTGATTGCAATGAAGGTGTGAACATAAGGGGGAGGGGCTTGAGGATTTTGTAATCATTCAGTATCATTTATTCAACCAATAGGAGCACAGCACATGGGTGAGGGTGCGGGAATCACTGAGCTGTAGATTCACAGAAGCTCGATGAGCTGCAGCTAATATAAGAAGAAAAGTAGCTTCACAAACAGTTACATCAAGATTCTCTGTTACTAAATAAAATTAGACAGTTTTCAGTGAAAGGACTTTGCATCATATGGCGAACGCTGTTTCACTTTCAAAACAAACATCACATCAGGATATGAGACGGACTCTCGCAGATGTTTATGGTTTTGATTGCATTTAATTGAGTGTGAAAAGTGGTGTTTTTCTAGTTTGGATGAGAGGGTGGCTCCCTACCTCTTCTTGTTTTGACAACAGTTCGAGGCACAGCTGGAGGGCGGCACAAGTGTCACTGGAGAGCTCACTGGTCTCTTTGGCTTTTAGTAGGAGAGGAGCAGCCAATGCTTCAAAAAGGAAGAAAATATAATTGCAGGTGTATGATTTACTTAAATGCACTTAATCATTTGTGATTCTTTTCATTATTGATTGTTTACTCTACTAAAACAGCTCATCACATCCTCAAATGTTTCGTTTTCTCCACGAAATACAACTCAAATAACTAATGTATCATTAAAATGACAGGCGATAATTGCTGCTAGTGTAAGTATATCAATACAGTTGATGCAGTGGCCCAAAATATTAACATGTATACACTGCACTGGTATGAGAGAAAGTCTGGGACACTTACAAAAATTCTCCTCATTCTTCACCATGGATAGAAATGTTGATACTTCACTCTCCAATTTCTGCTGGCAAGTGCTGGCTACCTGCAGGAGAACAGGACAGAGGCACTTTAGAAGTGGAAGACTCACCGCTGGGCAAATGTCGGATTTCTTTTAAAAAGCACTGAATGGCACAGCTACCCTACATGAGAGAAGACCCTTTAAAAAAAACTTACTTGATCTTACCTGAACTGCGTGTGTCAGGTTCCGTACTGCCACGTCACCGTCCTCCTCATTACTGACGATCTGTTCTTGTGTGAAGTGGCGAGTGCTATAGGATGAATGTCCCTCAAAAGCATCCAACCATTTCTAAGTGGGAGAAATACCAGTAACATTTACATATTTATCTACTGGCGCAGAAAACACTCAGCCGAATCAGTCAGAAGGAGTAGAAGTATCTCATCTCACTTTTCTCGTTGCCACTGAGTTCGTCTTTGAGGGGACCTTAAAAGAATGCACGGTGTCGTCAAAGCATCGGAGCATGAAGAAGCAATGATCCCACGGTTTGACCTGCAATGACAAACATGAAGCTGCTCATGGCTGCGCTCGCTGCTCTTCATGTCAAATATCATGGTGTCATTAGTGCAACGAGATCGCAGCTGAAACATCTGAGGACTGAGCATCCTTGAAGGGTAATCAATTACAATGAGCCTCTAACCTCCTCTACCCACCATGCAGTAGGCTTGTGTAAGAGATGTACAGCCCTGCTTCCTGACACCAGCCACTGCGTCAGCCCTAGAAAAAGAAACGGAGCAGACAGAATAAAATACAACAAAGCAGTGATCTACATATGGTACAGAATCTCAGCTGCATGTTTGGTGAATTACCACTGATCTCTCTAAAGAAGGACTGCATAAGAGACTTCAATAACAGTAACTGTATATACATTATACATGTCCAGTTCATGCTACATCTTCTTAGGTAGGATGACTGCATACAGATTAAGGTATCTCACTGTCTGGGGAACCAGGAGAGAGTTCCATTCTCAATTACCACCCAGTGGGATCGCCATCCAAGAAACCGCGAACTCTGTCAGAGACACGTGAAGTTAACATGTTAATGTCAAAAATAATTATGTTAATGTAGAGTTTTTATTTAATCTTTTGTATAACTAATGTCCCACGGAGTATTAGGTCCATATTGAAGAAAAGACATCTGAGATTTTGGGAAGAAAGTCATAATTTGATGAGGAAAATAGTTGAAAAATTAGGAGAATATAGAAAGAAAAATGTTTTTAGGAAATAAGCAGCAAGGAGAACTTGTGCTCACCGGAGTTCCACTACTTCTGGGTCCAAAATCTGCATTACCAATCTCTGTGAAACCCCACAAAATAACAGATGTAACCAGTTCCCCTGCAGTCGATCACCACCAAACTGTTTCTCCTCCACAAAATTTCGCAATTTCCTCCAAGTCCGTGTGGTTCTTTCTTCTGAAAAGACACAGTTTCTTACACAATGATAATGTGGCGCCAAAAAGATGAGGTATTTTGGTATTTGTGAAACCTATACTGAAGTATAACTTCACAAGATGCTCTACGTTCCTCATTTTATCACAGGGAACAGTAGCCTAACAGTATGACTGCTTTCTCTTAATATCATTACTTTTCTTATATCACAGCTTTATGCTCATAATATTGTAACTCTTTTTCTCGTCATATTAGCCAACGACATTACTCTAGTATATTACGACTTTATTATTGTCTGCTTTCTTCTCCCTTTAAGTGCCCCAAATACTCCATTGTACTCACCTAATTTTGTAATATTGAAATTCAACTAAGAAATGATGAAACATAGGGTTGCAAAGGAATTTTGTAAATAGAAAAGAGATCATTGTGTGTTGACAAGAAAAAAGAAAAGTCAATATCATCAAATGTGCAGGAGTCTGAACAAAGACATTGCCTGACATATCAAGAGTAAACAACAATACACTTGAACATCTGGGTACCTTCCAAAGAGGACCTTCAATCTTCTGCACCCCACTGTTCACGTCCTTTATGGGAAAAAAATAATAATGATTCTTCGACAGTGTGCAGACAGAGTGGGATTGACAGTGGAGAAGAGATTTGAGAGAGACCAGAAACACCAGACTCAGTTATTTTGTGTTACACTAAACGCTGCATATTTTTCGGGGAAAACATTTTTAATTAATGTAACAGCTTAGTGCTTAGCCCTTAGTGTAATTTACACAGTGACTATGCAAGGTTTATCAAGCGTCTGAGCACGAGCAAGGAGTGCTGACTTGCAAGGCTTTTCCTCCACAGGGGCCTGACCTTAAATGAACAGAGATATGTGACAAGAGAAAATGGGGGATGGTCACATGCACCTATATTTAGGCCCGGTGCACGATTACAAAGACAAATTAATTCGTAAAGAGAAAATGCAAATTACATCAAATCGATGATTAAGGTGCTGAATGGGTGGAGTGGCTGAGATTGGAGTGTTTAACATGCACAACGTCAGCAAAATTCAAGACATCAGTTCATGAGATTAAAAAAAAATAACTCTAGCTTGATGATGGCCAGAGAATCATCAAAATAATAAAAGGAACGAGTTTTCCTTTGTGGACCATGAGTCAAATACTGATCTGGTGGAACAGTGTATGTTTATGTCCTCGGTTTTGGAATTACAGGGAGTGGAAGATTTCAAAGCCAGCTATCTGCCCTCACCTTGTCTTGATAGGCTGCTACTATGTGTTTCAGTTCATCACTGCGGACCAGGTCCAACACTGTCTGCTCTGGAACATTTACATAAAAGCAAATTACTACGCACATTTAGACACATCCAATGAAATCAGCAAAACATAATATTTACCAGGCACAATACAAGTTGTGATTCCAGTACAACTATCCTAAACTTTACTGAACTGATAAGGTGTGATAATAAAAACACAGTAAATCATTTACCATTGTTGTTCTTCATACTGGGGCTGGCTCCAGACTTGAGCAGCTTTATAATGCACAGCTTCTGCCCCCTGTAGGCCGCACAGTGTAAGGGCGTATTACCCACCGAATCCCTGCAGTGAATATTCGGTGCTTCCTGTCCACTGAGCTGAGTAGAAGAGAGTTGAACCAGAGAAAACAGTTCACCAAAGCTCTGTACCACAAATTAGATCAAATATTGTATGCATTGTTTCATAATTGATCCTGGAAATTTAATGTATCCACAATTGACCAATTCTGTAAAATGGTGCTTGTTATCTTTGGTGATGTGGACAGAGAAAGATGCAAAGTATGTTGTTACATTTGTGGTTAATCAAGTGAATGAGTAAACTCAAAAATGATGCTCTGGCTAATACAGGTATTCTGCCATGGCTCAGGAAAACGCTCACACCAATTTAGACAGGGTTGAGATATCCCCCTCTCTGGCTGCTTCCAGGAGCCTCTCCTCTCGCCGCCTCGTCTCCCTCCTCTCTGCAGCTGCACACATAAAATCGCTATTTGAGAAAAGGACAGCTACACAGAGTAATGAGAAGCCATCAGCGAATATTCCAGTCATTTCATACCCTCCAGCATTGTAATGATTTCATCATCTTCTGTGACATCTTGAGGGATTTGAGCTGTTCCATTGATTATGTTGGCACCGGCATCGAACCGCAGCAACAGCAGAACAATCTCCTTCAGGGGCCAAAGTGAAAAACAACAACAAAAAGAAAATCTGACCACAACTTGTCATCACTCATACGCTTCGATGGGAGAAAAGAAGAGACTGGGGACATTACAACACAACTCGTTTTTACTCCAGTCAGACAGTAATTTTTTACAAGCAGCATTTTTTTTCATATGATCCTGATCATTTATATGAATTAATCAAAACGTAGTTTGATGTTTTGTTGACTTCTAACTGACATGTATCAAGGTCAGTGTGTCAGGCTAGCACACATTGTTTTGTCACGGCTGAGCAGCAATTTAAAAACAAACTACAAACATATGTGCAGTAAAATTTGCTTTTAAAACTGTTTTGAAACATGGATATTATACAATAAATCTGTTTAATGAAGATTTGTTGCACTGCTTATTGTTCCATTCTTCCTGTTTCACACTGAAATATGGAGATTGAATAGCATCTGTAACATCTGCACGTGCACATAGGTTTTACATATAAACAAAAGTCTATAACTGTTATCTGATAAATATGATTAAATAAATAAAGAATAGGTGTGTGTGATAATATTGTAAAACCATGCATATTTTCAGATTGGTGTTGTTATTGAGACAAAGGGCAAAAGTTAAATCGTATTTCTAACATGTTGCAACCGTCCCAGGGATGAAGTGCAACATCTGACTTCTTTCATTACATGAAATATTGCAAATGATACGACATATGCATCGTATAATAGTGTGGATGTAGATTTAACATAAAGAGTTGGTTGGTCTAAACCAAATAGTGTTTACGTTGCTGCAAGAAAAGTGTTGCATCTGTCCCCATTGATGAGAAAGAAGGTGCAGAATATCTCCAGTTACAATATAGAGCATCTATTATTATTATTATTATTATAAAAAATATGAAGTTGCAGGGAAGTGTTTCATTCTTTTACCTTCCTTCCAGTGTAGGCCGCTTTATGCAGAGGTGTGTCCCCCATGTTATTCTGCAAATTCACATCAGCACCCGCCTGCAGATGAGATGAGATAAGTTAAAATAAGATAATCCTTTATTAGTCCCACGAAGGGGAAACTTGCAGCAGAAAAGACGACAGTCAAAAATAGACTTCAGTAATAAATAAGTAAACATGCAGTGCAAACACAAGGGAATATAAAAATAGAAGATAATATATACAGTGTAATGGATTGTACATGAGCCACTGGACGTGCACCATTATAAAGTACAGTGCACAGGTATATAACAAACTGAACGCTATGTGCGCCACCTCTCACCTTGAGCAGCTCCTCCACAACCTCTCTGTGTCCAAAGTAGGAGGCCATGTGCAGGGGGGTCCAGCCTGAGCTGCTCTTCCCTGAAGCTGCGGTGACACAGGGACAACATGAGCCACCTGAAGTCACTGCTGACTAATGGCGTCGGTTCATTTTCCTCTACGTACATCTGCAGTTGAGGTTGAGAGAAGATCCCTGGTCGACCCTGGACTGGAGGAGCCTCTGAATGCGAGAACAGCTTCCCTCTTTAGAGAAGAGGAGAAGCTGCTCCTCACGTGTGTCCGCCGCCATTGCTGCTAACCTGACGTCCTGCGGGCCCAGATAATCCAGATGAGACGTTTTCACTCGACGTTTAATTCGGCTTCTGGCGTTAATTGAGTCTTTGAGGCAACTTTAAATGTGGAATAACTCGTCCACAAGGATTTTAAACTGTAGTTACAGAGACTTTCTTCCAGTTCTCCCTCAGAGTGAAGTGACACAACCACCCTGCAGAAATCTGAGCACCTCCATCAGCTGACAGCTGTTGGCAGCCATCATGTGACCTGAGCAGGGCCGGAGCTATGGAGTCCAGACACCCCGAGAAACTGCCAACTGAGTGTATATCCCCCCCTCAGAATAAAATAAATAAAAACATAAAAAAATAAAAGTAAATAAAACCAAAAGCAAAAGCTTGAATATATGCAGGAGTTTTACCATCTTCTGGAGCACTAGGCTTGTGGACAGCACAGGGGTCTCTCTGGGAAAAATCAGGAAGTGAAGAAAACGTGCTATTTTTATTTGTTTATTCATGTGAGTGGCTGCTGGTGTCAACTGTGAGATATTTATATAGAATACAATACTGTTATTTAGCACGATACATCACTGTGTTGGTTCAGTGGTGTATCATCACTTATCAATACGTATATTTTGTGTAATTGTCCGTTCAGGATTGTTGATGTTGGTGAAATGAAAAACTTACGTATGCGCCACCAGAGCCCATTATCCACGAGTTAGGAACAGAACTACTGATGATAATTATTACTTTGCTGTTTCACCAGTGTCTAATTCTTTATTCGTACACTAGATGGAAGCATTTACTGCACCAGGTGATGTCTGCAAGTTGAGCTGTGTTTATTTTCTAAGTTTCTGTCAGAGAGACATTTACAATGTATGAGTTACATTCACACAACTCTGCACATTGCAGCCACATATTTAACCTCTACCCTTAACTGTATCTTCACGTGTCATTCATCCAATACATTTTAGCCTCTATTATCCTAATCCACAGAGACGCAGGGGTACAGACCAAATAAGATGAATACCCAATGGAATAGGCTTGAATGCTAAAATGACTAAATCACATGCAGAAACAATGCCACAGAGGTGAGTCGATTGGGTTTTAATAACTGCAGCAGCATTTACCAGTAAAATAATTCTGTAAATCAGCACTTTGAGCGATATGAAATCAACATGAGGCAACCAGCAGAGCTCCAAAGAGGCCAACTCAGGTGTGCCCAAACAAACACATCTGTCAGAATAATAATTATAATCAAGCTAGTCTTTAGTCACATTTTTGTCAACCAGTATCCACATGAACTACTAAAATGTAGATTTGATCCCATATTTTTTAATTATTTAATCACGGGTGTATAGAGGAGTTTTGTTTTACTTTCTCTACAGCGTTTCCCACCAGATTCATTCAATCCATGGTGGGAGCAGTGGTGCTCGAACACGTGCTCGAACACGTGCACGAACGTCACTCTCACCCGCAGCAGATTCCTAGCAAAAGGTACACTGACCAAAGAATGAAAGACAAGTTCTCACGTGTGAGAGAGAGAACTGTGTCGCATGTCACAACAGTCTGCGTGGATGCTAACAACTTTATGGACAATAGCACACAGCTATACGATGCAGCAACGGAGCAAAACATCAAGTTGGAGATCTGTGTGTTAACGTTTCTTTCGTTGATTATGAAACTGTGGTAGGACAAAGTAGAACATGGCAGGTCACCACAGTCTAGACAAAATGATGGCCCCTTCTAGTTTGTTTGTTTGTTCGCAGGATGACATTTTCCATGAAATTGTGTGGAGGAGTGGGACGTGACCCTATTTTTCGTTTTATATAAGAGAGAAAGAGTGAGATAGGGTCTCTGAGAATAATGAATGGATCTTAATGGTAAATCAGGCATTAAACGGGACTGACATTTATCAGTGTGTACAATTCTAGTTCAGTAAGATCATGGCTGTTGAGCCAAAATGATATTGCTGACCATTCAGGACTTCATGTGCTAAATCTGAGGCCTTTCACTCGTTTACACAGACAAAGTCATGTGGACCGCCCCAAGCTGGGAACAGATAAAGCCACTTCACAGCTTCTTTTTATTTTTCAGCCTGTGTATGGTATCTTCTTGTTGACTGTAATTATTAGTCCACATCCAGCGACGTCTTCCTTCACTCACGCTGATCATAATTTGCTTCACAGTCCAGGACAGTTTGTATTGATCTTTTTAACAATTACAGTTCCTATAGTTTAATGGAGACGCTCTGTTTGTCCTTCAAAAAGCATCACCCAGTACATTTGATTTGTTAACACATATCAGTCGGTCATTATTCCTGACAGTGTTAATTACAATGCATCTCAAGTCATGGAGACATGGCTGCAGACGTTAATCAAAGCATATTCATCAAATCAGGTCTGGAGAGGGAAAGAAGCACACTGGGCTAGTTCCTGCTAATTAGCATGGCAATTATTGTAAGCTGTCACAGTTCTTAAGCAATGGGGTGGACTGTGTGTGCTCCAGTGCGTAATCCCTCACAAATTACAAGATAATGGAAGCAAAAAGAGGCCACTGCTTCAAAAGGAACCGAGAGATAGAATCCCCAGCAGGGACATTTTAGGGACAGGCAGCAAGAGAGAGAGAGAGAGACACAGTGAAAGGTGGGAGAGAGAAGTACAGCATGTATTCCCTGCACATAGAGCTGACTGAATTTGAATGCTTAGTGGAGTGATTGGCTGCAAAGAACACAGGTCTGAGGAGGTCTTCATCTACTGACACATTTTTTAATGTCGTTTTAAAAACTGTCACAAGGTCATATTCACTAATAAAACCCTTATGTGGGTTTCATGATGTGAAGCTTGAGCTCATGCGGATGCTTCAGCTGTAGTTACAGATCAATAGTCCTTTCTGTTGGAGTACATGTGGCATCGTGCATGTTTACCTGTGGTGCAAAGTACAATATCATGAGCTTATGTTATCCAGGATTCACCAATCAGTGTCTTAGAAATCTTGGAAGATGAATTATTTTACAAGGAATAAGAAAAATAAAAGATGCAACACAACTGGCCCCAAATGCAAACACATGATGGATGCAGGATGGTGCAGTGAAGACGATTTCATGTGAAATTATCAGGCTTACAGTGGATCCAGTTTGTAGACGGGCAGTCAGATGGAAAAAGGAAAGTTGACTCAAAATCCTATGGAGGCTAAATAGCAGCAGGAGGTAGAGACAGGAAGCTGAATCAGAGAGGACGGACAAAGAGGACTAAGGGAGGCAGGGATAACTGGACACAGGGATGATAATCATTAAAGTGTGGAGAAAGACAGAGGCAGGAAGTAATGCAACAACAGACACACAAGGTCAAATAATAAATGAAACAGAGTCACAAGTACCAAGTTGTCTCGAAGTTGTACCGAGTTTGAGGAACCATAGACTGTATCTGAAGATGGATGATGCGACTCCACTTCCTCCCACTATCAAGAAATGAAGCTAATATATCACAGATACGAACACCAACATCTTGCCAAAGTCTGTGCAGTAGCGATCAGAGAATGAAGCAGGTCCCATCGATACACACGCTTGACCAATCACAAGAGAGGGTGGGATTTCAGACCTGTTCCGCAGCCAGCCACCAGGTGGCGATTAAGACGCTTTGGCTTCACTTCTGGGGAGCCGTCAGGTTGTCCATCTTTATACACAGCGTATATACACAGACCAAAGTTTGCTTCTGATTCATTTCAACGTGGAAAGACACATCTGAACTGGAAATCAGATGAAATCATCACAGGCTCTAGTCTGAGAGAAATGTGGCGTCTCTTACTCAGGAAATATGGTTTATATTCCTATTCTATAACTGCACCATTGCACAGTGAAATAAAACGAGCAATGGAGATGGAGTGATGCTGTTTACTCAAGTGACAGAGGATACTTTGCCGCTTTAAAGACAATTTGTTTAAAGTGCTATATAAATAAAGATGTCAAGTGTAAAACCATAATCTTTGTGGAGTGCTTTCGTTAGCACACCAGCGATAGTGGCTCCTTCAGTTTATATTTACAACCCCAAAACCCTCCGGTGCTATTTCCTGTCCCCCTTCGCTTTTGGCAACATCATGCAAGTAAATTCCTCCTGGCAGATTTTGCTCTGACTTCAGATAAAGAGGGTCAAACAGCTGTCAATCAAGCACGCTGTGAACACGCTCACTTTCCTTATGAGGTCTGGCAACTTAAGTGTACACAGTGTGTGTGGACCCTGGGTGCGGGGGGGACCTTTATGGGACGGTAATTTGTTATTTTCTGCCTTCTCTTTTTCTGTGTTATTGCTTTTTATATGGAAATGATCCCAGGTGCCATGAAGTGTACAAAGCTTAATGAAGTCATTCTTACTTGAGATGTGACTCATCAACCACACACATTCATTGTAACATGGTCTCATCAGCATTGTCTCTTGAACATCAAACCTAGTGGATCTTCAGGTTTGGCTTATTATTATAATCAGAAGGTGTTGAGACAGTGAGGCATTAATATTCATATCAGGAACATAATTCGGATATAATTGCTCTAATACTGCAGATAGACGCGACATTGTTAAAGGACAGATTTGTCTTTCACCTTTAGCAGGAGAATCTAATTTTGTCACATTTGAATGTACATTTACATCAAAATCACAGAAGCTACTCAAAAGCAAATGGTTCTCGCC
This sequence comes from Hippoglossus stenolepis, assembly GCF_022539355.2. NCBI lineage: Eukaryota > Metazoa > Chordata > Actinopteri > Pleuronectiformes > Pleuronectidae > Hippoglossus > Hippoglossus stenolepis. Next base: position 14,606,149 of record NC_061493.1, read on the forward strand.
AAAGCTCAATTTGAAATAATCCTACAGTGCAAAAGAAAGTTAACTAGTTAACTAACTAGTTAGCAGGGCCACACCTCTTCATCACCTGTCAAGCCTTCATATACCTGCTCAACCCATCATGCTCCGTTTATTCCAGATTTCTCGACCCACCCTTTCCCTTCCCTTTATCCATTCATCCTCCTTCACTCATCCCATCATCCTCTCTTCTAGCTTTCCCTCATCCTTTCATCCTCTCTTCCCACCTTCCCTCCTCCCTACCTACATCCTGTAAACCTTTCTTCCCTCCTTCCATCATCCTTTCTTCCTCTCATCCCTCCTTCCCTCATTCCTACCCTCATCCCTTCATCCTCCTTCCCTCATCCCTTCTTCCTCTCATCCCTCCTTCCCTCATTCTTACCCTCATTCCTTCGTCCTCCTTCCCTCATCCCTAACATGCCCTCTGGTAATTTAACATCACAACACAAGATTTCATTTTAACGCCTGCATAATTTCTCCAGTGATAATTACCGCACAGTGATGTTTACAACGACGACTCACTCAATAAATGTTGCTATGAGGGCGGGGCACAGTTAGACGTGGATTAAGCAGCTTGGAACTTTTGAAAATGAGATGAAAAATTTAACGATTCAAGAACACTGTCGTGATGAGGCACACCCTCAGCATTTCAATGAGCCTCTGTGGATCTGGAGCGAGGCGTAAATGCCAGCACCCTTCATCTCACGGGCAGCTCTGCCAAACAGACTGTGAGACTGTGAAGCCATCCAACCACGAGTTCAGCTCTCTCATTAATGATTAGCATTTACTATGTAAACTGTGGCAGCTCACATGTGATGTGCAGACTGAGGCGACCAGGGGATGTTTCCGTTATGTTTCATCAGTATTTTATCCTTCGCCAACACATTGATGCAGCGTTTGCAGAGAAGGCGTGATCCTGTTCTTCTGACATCATATAGGTGCAAGGCTATTTTCTAGTGGTAGGGGTTGTGCTGAAAATGAAAAATTCAAAATGCCATTCATAGCAATTAAAGATATTGTTACCGAATAGGTTAATTATAGACTGCTTTTTGTTGAAGTGTCCTTCAAAAGATTTTACTCAACAACTCTCAGATGTTGCTAAGCAGCAAATCCTCACTAAAGTACCCCAAAAAAATACTGTTGTTTTGCAAAAGCCAAAATGGCCACAGATATTTCAAGACTGTAACATTTTCCCAAAGCAATAATTCCATCAGAAACGTTTTTGTGTTACTGAGAATCTAGGGGACTTGATGGGCCAGATAATAAAACTGCACAACTTGTTTGTTTTTTTAAAATAATAAAATCCAGATCTAAAGCAATCTGTGGTTTGTTGATTGATAGCATTACGTTGAACATCTTTTCACCGACTTGGTGAAAAGATGGAACTATTGGTCAAGAAAGAACCAATTCAATGTTGGTACAGATCCAGACAAAGAGCCAAACCCAGATTCTTTTGTGAGATGTTAAGAAGTTTTTAGACATTTTCTCAGATTTCCCAGAGATGTTGATAAAAAGGATCAGACATATTTAAGTGACTGATATCTATGAGTGTGTGCAATTTGGTGCAGCTTGACTAAATGTAAGGGAACTTTCTTGGCCTTGGTGGAGGTCTGCCCAATTCTAGTTATTAGAATAAAAAAATTGCTATAAACAGCATTTAGATCAAAAATGTAAACTCTGACATGCCATTAAAAATGATTTTCTAATAGTTTTCCCTATTGTTTTGTGCCCATTTCTGGATGTTTTTTACCATCATCCATCAGTCGAGTTAGGTCTTAAAATGCTCACTTTGTCAATTATTTAAATTTGTTATAATATACAATAAGAAGTTCAGCTTAGATCTCAACTAAACCTAGAATTTATAGCTCAATTTCACATCTTTAGTAACAGACGCTCATGAGCAAAACACATTCTTATTCAGTACTGTAGTTTGAATCCTTAAAGCAACAGGCAGACAATAATTTTAATGGTTGTTAAATAATCAAATCTGTTTCAGAGGCTTGTTTGCTTCTTTATAGGTTTTAACATTTGACGTGAAGGATTGTAATTTCTAACAAATTCCAAAACTGACAAAAAGCTTATTGCATTTTTTATAATCTTAATTTAGTTTGTATGTTTGCAGTCAAGCATTGGGCTTTATTAAATTTTGTCACATAAATCTAATAATACAATCTAATCAACCATACATTGTAGGGAATTCTCAAATATAATCATGATGAATTGCATTGTGCATGCTGATATGTACTAATTTGTAAATCATAACTCACTGTATTATGACTATTGCCTTCAAAAGATCTTCCCATTGGGTCTTAAAGGGAGAATTGTGATGTGTGGTCATGTTCTCGTTAAATTTTTGCCGTGATTACTTTAGATCGGGGCACTGTTACAGTATGGCAGCATCAGTACTCCAGCCCAGCATCCAAACACAAACACTTGAGTGCTGCAGTAATGGAGAGCCACAGCAGGGCCCAGTATAATCGGCAACACTGGAGCCTGTGTGTACCCTCTGTGACACTGCTTTGTTTCTGAGTGCCCTCCATATTCAGATGAGTCGCTGCACTTGAATTTCCAAATCCAGCCACAGTGCACCTGCTAAACTGATTGCTTCCCTGACACACTCACCTTGCATTTGGTTTAATATGTACTATAATTTTTTTTTACATATTTTATTTAGAGAAAAAATAAAATAATATTTCAAAATACACCTCAGGCTTTGGAGAGGATTTTCCCAAATATTAGATTTGTCCTCTTATTACCAGGAACAACTGACCTTTGATGATCTAATATTAATGCTGTGTTGATTCACCTGTTTGATCTCTGCATTATGTAAGACACTTATTTAATTCCCAAGAATACAATTTGTCCTCTCCAGTGAAATTAAATCTAAAGAAGAGCAAAACTGATGCCAATGTTTTATCTGTTGTGAAGAGCTTTTCAGTTACAATTTGTGATTTGCTCCTCACGGGAAAGTTTGTTCCGTGAAAAGTGTCACAGCGCAGCAATAGTGCAGCGCTGGTGTCAGCCCATGTGCATTAGTTTCCATGACGGCACGATGCCAGTCTCCATGAAGTCTCTGCGCTTTTGTTGCATTTTGAATAACTGACATTTGCAACTAACGGGTGCTTCAGCATTAGCCTTGTTTACAGGCAGCCAGAAACTACCTGAATGTTGAATTTATGGTTTGACCCTTAAGGGATAATTTAATGAATATGAGGACTTGCAATTTTACAGGATTTGAGACCTTTGAAATATGGAAAATTGTTATTTGTCATTTGTTATATTTCCGGTCATCCTATATAGTAAAAGGAGGGCAGTTAATGACATACATACTTTATGTTCATACACAGTATATAATTCAAATTCCTCATGGAATTCCTGCCGTGTGCACCTTTCGTTTTTGTTGTTTTATATTTTATTTAAAAGGTTGTTTTCCGAGCTGTCACCCTGATGTGAAAAACACAAGCACAAATTGCTTTCCTCACATGGTTAAGTGCTCAATTCTTTTTCTTTTGTCAAAACTGACACACTGGGAGTGGGAACTGGGACATACTGTATGATGGTGCAAATGAATTAAAAATGAAGGAATTGGAGCAAAGCTGCAAAAGCTGCCATGATCAAATTTCTTAAAAAACAATGATTTGGACAGACGTTTCACTTTAAGTGAGCTTATTGTGAACAATGCTGTTCAGGGGTCTGAATGAAGCTGCATTAAAACTCCCACGCTTGTCATGTGCTGCTGTCTGCAGTGGATTATTGTGCTGCAACTGTGCTGTGACTATAACTCAGAGAGATGGTGGTGAGTCCCATTTGTGAGAAAATAACAGTAATTCAAGCTGGGCTCCTTCAGTCACTTCTACTGTTCTGCAGCCTTTCTCATTTCTGTCGGACCACAGCTGGGGGACTGACAGGAAAGTATCAGAATGCAAATAAGGCCTGCAGCCTCCTCCACTGTCTGTGGCTATAGGAGGTTATACACACACACTCACTCACAAACCAGGAACATGAAATATCCAAATTCCAAGTTCATACTAGACTTTGAAGAGCCATAGACGAGAATACAAAAAAACATCTCATCACTGCTGGTAAAACTGTTCAGTGTTGTTCAGTAGGAGAACCCCAGTATGTGTGTCAGTCCCAATTAAAGGCACTGGATGTTGGGAGGATGGGAGGTAAAAACAGAGAGGGTTAAAAAAATCTGATTATTTTAGGAGAAGAAGTCTGTAACCCAACATACAAATGTTGTTTGGTGAAAAGGCTAAATGTCAGAACTGTCAAAAGAAACACGGGTCTGCTTCTGCTCCAGGTTTCTTTTCTCTCCACAGTTTATTTTCTCTGTTGGGTTTCTCTATAAGGTCTCAGCAAAGTGCCTTTAGAGAATGTACCGTGGTCTGGTGCTATGCAAATAAAATGAAATTTAATTGATAAGATAAGATAAGATAAGATAAGATAAGATAAGATAAGATAAAACTATTGATTGATTATTGATCCTACACCGGGGAAATTCCTTTGTTAAAGCAGCAGACAAGTCAGAATGAGGTGGACAAGAGACTAAACATATAGAAGAAGTCAAACGAATTAAACAAATAAAAACAGAATATGTACATTATATACACCTTTCACTACAGAAAAGTGAAGTTCAGTGGTATGATTGCACAAGAGTGTAAAACTGTATTTGTGCATTAGCTTAAGGTGCAATTGAGATGCTATTTAAAAAGCACATCTAATTTCTAGATGTTACAATGTGTATTTTGTCTTAGGGTTAGGCTTACCTCTATTGTTCATTGCTGAGAGGTTATCTGTTATCTGTTCCATTTATGCATGGGTGTTTATGAACATGTTTTTCCTTATCCAGATACAAAATGCATCTTGTCCAGATGTTGGTGCCTGTGTCTACCTGTGAATCAAAGGTTTTGGGATTTCAATAGATATGGAGTCTATTAAACAGGCAGGCCAACCCACTGTATTAATACACAGCATGAACATTATAATATATAAAGAGAAATCAATTGCATCTAGCGTAAATGCATCATTTGTTTGAGTTTACGGTGCAATTTAAAGACAATTATCAAGGTTGTTTTGTTGCAAAAATCTCTTTGCATTAACCAAAGTGTGGGAGTATCATATCTCGTATCCCCAACATGTCTGTTTTGACGCACATTCATTTCCCAGAACCCAAACTTTTATATATATATATATCACACGGACTCTAACTTAAATATGTGTGTTAGACTATAGGTTTCTATACTATGGTAGTTTAGAGAATTGATCATCTTGCAGCGGTGCGTAAAATGCGTAATCCACCGTGTCCATGCAGGCAGCGGTTCTGTGAAAGGCGTCGTGCGCTCTCTCGTGGATTTTCTCGGCCACTGAGCTCAGCTTGTGTTCGTTGGCTGTAACGTCCACGCGCCTGGAACCTGTTGCTGGCTTTTAATCCTCACTGCAAGTCGACTGGAGCGCATCGTCCCCCCCTCACATCCCCACCAGGACCATGGAGGAGCAAACAGACCTCAACTCCAGCTGGCACCACTTTGACGGCGCCTCAGCTAGATTCCAGGGCAGCTCCGTGTTTTCAGGAGCCCCGTTTGTCGTCTTGATGGTGATGATGGTGACTCTGGTGCTCGTGATAGTTTTGGGGAACGCGCTGGTCATATTTGCCTTTAAAGTGGATAAGAGTTTAAGAAGACAGTGCAACTACTACTTCCTCAATCTGGCAATATCAGATTTCCTCGTAGGTAAGTATTTTTTAAAATTTTTTACAGACGCTGGAATCAGAGAGAGAAGTGTGGATTTCAAATGCTGGATGTGCTATCTCTGTTTTCTGTATGATGCTGAAATCCTAAAGATATCTGGTGCTGCTGTGCCTGTGCCAGATGTGCACCAGCTAATTCAACAGTACCACATTAAGCAGCATTTCTTTCTTTCTTTCTTTGTTTCTTTCTTTCTTTCTTTGTAATGTCAATGCTTAACTTTTGCAGCAGGTAAACTTTCCTTGATCTTCTTTGTCACTCACCTTCCTTCCTTCAAAGTTCACTTTACATAAAACCGCCTAATTTAGCATTTACAAACATTATATAAACATTTAATAACAAGTTTATAACACACAATGATGGAGCATGTGTTACATTTCTGAAAATGTGCTGATAAAGATGGGATAAGATCAAGATAACAATTTGATATTGATGATTATTGCGATAAATGTCAAATCCTACACTGAATTTTTCTCCTAAGTAAAGGTTATGGTTTTAAACTCTTCTTTCTGATGTAAATGTGTTAATATAAGGATATATCGGTATAGAACATTTGATATTTTGATATTGGTGCTATAATATTATGATAATTATTGTTTTGTCCCTCTCCTGCATACCTGTTTGTGCAGGAGCATTCTGCATCCCAGTCTACATCCCGTACATCCTCACCGGCCGGTGGACGCTGGGCCGAGGGCTGTGTAAACTGTGGCTGGTCATGGACTACCTGCTTTGTTCTGCCTCCGCCTTCAACATCGTCCTCATCAGCTACGACCGTTTCCTTTCAGTGACCAGAGCAGTGAGTGGAACATCCTGTGCCTCACACCCACAAAATAATACACAGGGACATCAATGTGAATCGGGATTGTGACACACACAAACACACACACACACACACTCAGAGAAAATGAGATTGTCAAATTAAGGTAGATCAGAGTACGCAGAGAAAAATAACCTTTTTCACATTCGAACGAAGCACTTGAAGCATAATGTCAAATTTTAAAGATCTTTTTCCCCCTGTAACTATCAAACGCTCACCGCTTGTCGTCTGTGGCTTCATTTTCTGACTGGTGAGTTTCTCAGGTCATTGATGGGGGCAGTGCCACCTCAGTCTCCAAAATGTGCCCATCTGCAGAGGTTAATCATTCCTGACCCAGTCAGGCGCAGTGCCACCCCTAATTATAGCTCTCCCCCATGATGAAGAGGGAAAAAAAACCACATTTGGACTTTGGGCCTCAAAACAACACACAACTGTCAATAAGCAAAACGATTCTTGAATTCTTAAATTTCTACTCAAGCAGGTTTAAATAATTCAAACTTCATCCATGCAGCTGATTTATTTCTCTGAAATACATAGTGAGTGATGTTGATTTTCTTTTTCTATTATTTGCACATAACTTGTGTTTAGCGTGAATCTCCAAACCTCTGCAGCTGTTAGCCCCATTGACTCTCTTGTTGAGGCTAGCTGACTGTAGCCCATACGCCGCGTATTAACTCAGAGGTGGGATGAGGCTTGGCATTAGAAGACAAAGACAGTGTTCTGTTTCCTTTCACAAGCAAACACTTAACATCAGAGCAATGAATACAAATAACACCAGCGAGAGAGAGCCTCTTCTTTAATTAGCTAGCTTTGATCATAGAGATCCTCCTCGGTCCTTCCAACCTGGAGAGATCAATCATCAGCAGAAGCAGGCCACCGGCAGCCAAGCAGCAGTTTCCTAAGAGCATCTCTCTCTCTGTGAACATCGAAAGACAAAGAATATCATCGACAGTCACAGGACAAAGTTTGTCCTCTGAAAGAAGACATGGATTCAGATTAGATTCGTACACGCGGCAGTTAGATTAAATCAAAGCATGTTAGCAAAACACTGACTGAACAGTAATAGAGAGAAGATATCACATCATGTCATTAGGTTTGATTATGATGATGAGCTAAGATTCATCCTGCAAGGCATCGGGAGGAATGGAAAGATTTAAAAGGATAACGTGAAATGTGGAATCAGTGATACATTATTATGGAAGCAGGGGCCAGTCACTTCATAACCTGGGAGTCTTCATCGTCTTTATTCCGAACAGTGTCATATCTTCAAAGCAGCTGCAGAGGTTGTAAAGTCTGGTGCCCGCTGAACAAGAACGTGGACAGGGACTCAGGATGTGACGCTGATGTAACCGGTGGAATCTATGTCTGCGTTGTGATTGATTTAATGTGAAGGGCCAGACCGTGAATGTCTTTGGAGGCGATCCCTGCAGAAACGAGTCCAAGAACAAAATCCTCTGGTCATTCTTTTTACATATGTGCATCCAAGGAGTACAATCAGTGGTGGATCTAGGATTTTTCTATATCAGGGTCCATAGAGGGGCCACAATTTACTCAGAGAGGCCAATTATATGTCCAACATACAGTACATGTACAATTCCTTATTCAGTAAGGTGCACATTTAAGTCGTTGTTACTGTTCGCTCTATATCAATGAATACATTTTGAAAATAGTTTGTTGTTCAAGCGCATTGTGTTCTTCACAAAACTCAACAATTTGTCATATTTATTGTTAGTATGGTTAATAAGTGAGTATGAATATATAACAGGACAGGGGCACTTCAGGGGCCAATCAGATTTCAGCTCTGGGCCTGCAAATTGTTGTTTTCTTTACACTAGAATGAGCCCTTTATATCCTTGTGTCCTCACTCCACTCTCTAAAAAAAAGAAGAGGGAAGGTGGCTGGCACACCCTTCTAGGGACAGGTCCACTGAAAGACGTAGGGGAACAGAACTTCCACCTGTTTTCTTCTTGATAATGACTTCCTATAAGAACCTGGGTGTTCACCTGAGCAGTACACTGGACTGGACCGATCATGCCACTGCACTTTATAAGAAGGGCCAGAGCCGACTGTATCTGCTCAGGAGACTGAGGTCTTTTGGACTGCAGGGGGCGCTCCTGAAGACCTTTTATGACTCTGTTGTGGCACCGGCCAGTCCTGGGAGCAGTGGAGGTGGTGGGACAGAGGAGGATGATGGCGAAGCTGTCATCTGGGATGGACAACCAGTCCCACCCCCTGCAGGACACCATCACAGCACTGGGCAGCTCCCTTCAGTGACAAACTGACCCACGCTGAGTGTCCGAGGGAGAGGTATCGCAGGTCGTTCCTTCCTGCAGCTGTTAGACTGTACGCTCAGCTGTGCTCCCAGTGAACCACACACACCTTCACTGGACTAATGCACTTTGACTTCACTTTTTAACTCTGGAATATTAATTTCTGTCTGTGAAATTCAATGGCTTATGTGGAATCTATTTCACTGTACATATTGTGTTTTCACAGTACATTTCACTCCATTCATATTTATATCTCCTTACATTATAAGAGCTGCATGATACTCATTATTACTTTCCTGGTGTTTACTGCCCTCTTTCTTGATCAAGCAATTGTTTACTCAATTGTTATTTTGACCTGAATGTATTTCTATGACAATAGTAGAATTCAGCAATTGAGTGACTCAACACTGGCGATGAGTCAATATATATTGTATGATTTGTGCTTATGTTTGCTACAGGTAAGTTATCGTGCCAGACAGAGCATGACTCATCAAGCCATAATCAAGATGATTGCCGTCTGGGTGCTGGCCTTTGTCCTGTACGGCCCAGCCATCATATTCTGGGAGCTGGTGGTGGGCAGAAGCCGAGTGCCAAAGGACGAGTGCTTTGCGGAGTTCTATTACTCTTGGTATTTCCTGCTGAGCGCCTCAATGCTGGAGTTTTTCTCTCCCTTCCTCTCAGTGGCTTTCTTCAACCTCAGCATTTACCTCAGCATACGCAGGAGGAGGCTCCAGAGCAGGCAGGTGCAGCTACACCTTCAAATGAGCGAACCTGCCTCTGCCCAGGGGGAAGGTATCCCCCTCTCCCACAACTGGGGGTTTGGGATGAAACTGGCTGTAAGAGGCTCTTTCAACTCCCAGACCTCCTCTCCCAGTTTGGGTAAACTGGATCCCTCCCCCACCAGGGGGGCCATGCCGAGCCGTCTGTCCAGGGATAAGAAAATAGCAAAGTCCCTTGCCATCATAGTGTGCGTGTTTGCCATCTGCTGGGCACCGTACACTCTGCTGATGATCATCCGCGCTGCCTGCAGAGGGCGATGCATCCAGCATCACTGGTACGAGGTCACCTTCTGGCTCCTGTGGCTCAACTCTGCTATTAACCCCTTCCTGTACCCGCTCTGCCACAGTAGCTTCCGCAGGGCCTTCAGTAAGATCCTCTGTGCAAAGCGGCACAGTACCCAGTCACCTTCGGTCCCTCGTGCTGGCCAGTGACGAGCGCATGAACTAACAATGTGGCAAAGCTAGAAACAAGGTCGAACTGTGCAACACGGTGTGTCAGACAGACCATAATGAATGGGTCTCCTTTGTGTTTGGATGTATAATGTTGGTACTGCACAGTATGACGTTATTGACTCACTGTGTTCAATGTTCAATGTGTCAAACATTCATCGTAGAGTGAAAAATAATTATGCTGCCTTAAAAGTATTAGTATGCCAACGAAAGTATCATATATATTTACTGATATTGATTATCATAAGTTGTCACTTACTGTAAGAACTTTATGAGTTCTGTGTTGGTTCATGGGAGCAAAGAAAAAACTGAAAAATATTCAGAAACATTGTTCAAGGCCTTTTGATAAATATCATGCACACAATTTAACAATGAAACGTCAGCTATGTCGTATGTACTGTACCGTGTATATTGATAGAAATGATATCAAGAAATGCATTTTGCTTGACTTCATTATTTAGCACATACATTGTCCACAGATATTCTCTAGAAAATGAAAGATAACTGTTTCAGGCTAATAAGCAATTTGTTTTGCTATCATATCTAATTTTGATGGTTCAACAGCTTTTATTTTGAATTTACACTCATGATATTGAGCAGTTATGTTCATAAGTGTTGAGCTCACTCTGACATCTTCCTTCTGCTATTACAGAAATACAGTGTTAAAAATACAAGTGCCATTATAAGTCTGCACGTACGTGAACTGAAATGTCTGACCAAAGCATAACAATAGGCTCTTTAACCATCTTTTCGTTTTTGGCATTACATGACATCAGTAAACAATTACATTTATGAACCTTAGAGAAGCGACTTATTTATCAACAATATGAAAACGGAGGAGGAGCGGGTGTGTGTACTGTCTCCTTGTGCCACTAGATGTCACCGTTAACCTTCACAGCTCCCTGTGTTTGCAGTGACTGAGGACTCATCATGGAGTGAACGCAGTCTATTAGAAATACGGTTTCCATGAACTCTTTCACTTTAACACTTTGTGTTTGACTCGTCAGTTCAAAACCTGCTTTGCTGCTGCACCCAGATGTTGACCGATCCAAACTGTAATAGAAGAATGTAACATTATTATTCAAGGTCTATGGATATGGATGCTGCTCTCTAACAGTGAATCATTTCACTGTACGTAACCCATACAATTAAAAAACACTGGTTTCAATATGTCCTATGCTTACGCAGTCGATCTATATACTCTTTAAACCTTGTTATACTATTTTCTGTAACTATTTGTGTGGATGAAATATTAGAGTGATAGCATGAATGTTGTCTCTTTTGCTTAAAGCAAAATTATTGTATAAATACTTTGTAAAAATGCGTAAATCATTGTTTATAATTTTCAAAATAAACACATCCCTTTACTCGCTGATATTCTTTGAGCCTAGTTTGATATGAAATAATAATAATTTTTATATTCATTATTTGTGTGCTGCATTGTAGCATATAAATGGCAGCGTTAAGCTGTGGAGTTGCTGTCTACTTGATGGCTAATTGGGTCAAAGCCAAGTGCAGAGAGGCTATAGCTTGATGTGCAGATGAAATGCTGAGAGTGCAATACCATTTTTGTGTTTTGTATGGTTCTCCGGTCCGGGTATAGGTGTGACGTGATAGATTAAATGAGCTTTTAACAGATGCAGACTTATTAAACCTGTAATTATGCCATCATGTTAGATAGTGGGGTTACGTTTGCAGGTGCCTGGGTCCCACAGGGGACTTACATTGCTCAAATTGTTGCTGCTGCCTGCGTGCACATCTGGGCTCCTGGTCAGGTGCTGGGAATAAGGGCACAGCTGCAGGGAGCAGGCCCCCATGCTGCCTCCCCTCCCCCCGCTCCCCCTCCGCCCGTGGCATGGTGGGGGGACAGAAGCGGCACTTTGTGACCAGAGGGATGCAGGCACATTTCCCTTGGGATGACAGAACTGCATTTATCAGCAGAACGGCAATCCCTGGGTTTACTCCCTATGTATCTAAATGCGACAGCGAGAGCTTTATCACGGTGAGGAGAGCTCGCACCTTGTGCAGTTATATCAGGACGACTGCTGTTGATTTTCTTGATAGATTGAAATGTCTTGGCAGGTGTGCCGAAGCAATTGGCCACCGGCTGAGGGTGTATCGGGGATCATGGCAGCTTAAATCGGTCCAGGAGGAGTTGCAGCATCAAAAATACAGATGAGAAATAATAATTTGTTGCCTTTTAAATCCTACTCCTACTCACCCCCTCTCTTTGCGTCTGAGTGAAAGTGCTCATGGGAGGTTTGGATGTCTATGACCCCCCAATCAAAGTGTCTAAAAGCTCTGACCCCAAATAGAGCTCACCTGTGCCCCTGAAGTTTACAGAGCCCCATTAGCAGAGACTCAGTCTGGGATCCGAGGGGGGGGGGGATGGTCTTCAACCTAAAGTTCTTGTTTTCAAACCTGACAAGAGATCTGATCCTCACAGAAGATAAAAGGTGACAGATGTGTAATGAAGCCACTGAATGTCTGACTTGAAGATTTAACATGCGATATGCTGCACTCGTGGTATTCTGGAGTGAAACTGCAACATAAAAGTGAACCTGCAGACAAGAACAAACCACTTAAGTCTGCAGATACAGGTTAAAGCTGTGACCCCTTTTTTGAAAATACTCTATGTGTCTTACCCCCACACAGGCTGTTTTTCACTTCCCTAGCAGTAAACCACCGTTAATATTTCATGAGGGACGTACTCAAAAAGAAAAACTGACTATTTCTGCTTAATTTTTCGCCTTTTCCGTTCCTCCATCTCTTTTCCCCCCTCTGCTTTTTTCCTGCAGTGTACTTCCTGACTAGAGATTAAATAATTCCATTGGAATCCTCTTAGGATGGGTTCCCAGCACTTGGCAATTAAACAATTACATTTAATCAGCATGGGGCGACGCTTCAAGTCACCCTCATTTCAGACGTTGATTAAAAGCAATTCTGCAGTGGTTATTGCTGTCGACTTTGGAAACTATGGTTCACTTAGGTTTACTGCATCTGTGGGGTCAGGTTGGATAGCAATATGGCAGGTTCAGTGGTGGTCGAGAGCTGTATCTGCCTCTGGTGGGTAAGACAGTAATGACAGAACTCACGGCAGACCTTGTATTGTCCCTTAAGTCGGAGCTAGTTAGATTACTTGGAGACATTTTGACCCGACAGCGGAGAAGACTCAGGGAACAATGGAAAGGAGCGGGGCATTACCTTATGCATGTGGGAGTATAGATATAGTGTCAGTGAGTTTTTGCTTTTTACATTACACATGTGTATTCGACCGCGTCTATATACACAGCTGTTTCTGTTTGCATCTGCATTTCAGCGCATTTAGCTTGATTGAAATGCACCTTGACATGTACAATTTCATCATGCCATGCAATAACATCTCCCTCTGTGACGGCACATGCGGAGGGAGGAGGGGGCTCTTGTGTGAGCCCTATTTGACATCATGCCATGAGTGAACGAGTGCAACGTGGCACAGGGCTGCAGCAAACTACCGTCTTCTCCTGTGCAACGCAGATGAGTTGTGATGGATACCCGGCCCCCTCTTGTGAAACCCAGGTGCCCCTGTTTCATAAGGCCCCCCCACTGGCTCTCCAGCCCTCTTAATTAGCAGCTTCCGTCAGCTGGCACCCAGGCCTTGGAGCACCAGTCGCCGGCCTCTGCCGCTGCCCACGGAATCAGGTTCACTCCACATCTTCAGCTCCTCTAGCACAAGCATCCACGGGGCGTGAAGTTTTTTTTTGCAAACCTTTAAATCATCCGTGAATCTTCCTTGCATCCGGATCACGTGCACGCTGGAAGTGGAAGGTAAAATGTATTTTTCTTGGTTCTAATAATGACGGGCAGCTGCAGAGTGCACGAGTGGGGCCATGAGCTCTGAGTCGCAGCTGCAGATATGCTGCAACAAGACATTGATGATTTTTATATGATGAAGTCAAATATAGATAAAAGGTTTCACCAGGACGAGAATGTAGCCGTGCAGCATCATAGCAGCGCAGTAACAATAGTCTCTTCTAATGACATTCCCCCAGTAACTTCTTGCCTCTGCGAATCTCAAGGGGGATGCGCTACAAAAAGTGATAATTACATGAAATATACATAGAGAATAAAGGGAGCATGTTTACATAACCAGGCCCATAAATATCTGACTGGGAAGACATTGTTCTCAGACTCCTTTTAAGCTGATCTCCCAGGGATGCCATTTTAATGACATGATGGTTTAAAGAGATGCTGCTCCATCTCGTTCCATATTTAATTAACTTTTGCTTTTCTGACGCAGAGGAAAAAAACAGACTAAAGAAAAGCGTGATGGAGACAAACACGCTCGATAGCGGGGAGACAATAACAAATAGCTGGGAGAACAGAGAGGGAGGCAGGGGGAACATGAGCAGAGACCTTGTCATGCTTTTGTGAGCTGTTTACAATACAAGAGATGCAAAGGGGGAGAAGGGGGGGAGCGAGAGCGAACGAGGACCGACATGGGTGAGGGAGGATGAGAGCGAACGACGAGGGGAAGAATGAACGGGAAGCCCCAGATTTTAAAAAAAAATAAAGGAGATTGATGAAATTATAAGAAAAGATAAAGAGGGAGACAGGGAAGAGAGAATGAGGGGATTACTGCGAGAATAAAACATTTTATAGTTGGTCACCAATAATCAAAAAAGGATGAAAAGACAAACTGATGACACAAAGCACTGGTTTAACTGACATTTCAGATTGTTAAAAATACAAGGGCACTCACATACACATAGACAAAAAGAATTGAAAAAAATAAAGCTGGATATTTGCTGCATAGTCGATTTAAGTTACACTGAAAACAACAGCAACCAAATAACAGTAACATGACTAGTTTCAGATTCAGACTTTTGAGCTTAGAGCAAATGTCTCCGTCAAGGCCCAGCAGTCCCCTTATGATACCACATTTAAATTCACTACATCTGGTGTATTATTTGGATCAGCACCAAATTGCACAGTCATAAATATCAGTCCCCTAAACATGCCCGATTTCTCTCGGAGAAATCAGTGAAAAGGGAAAACAAATTCCTGTATCCGTCCCATTACTGACCGACACTGCATCCTTGCAACGTGTTTGGTGGTAATCCGTCCAGCAGTTTTTGTGAAATCATGCAACAGACAAACCAACAACCACAGATGAAACCATGCCCTGCTTGTCAGAGGTAATAAACACTAACAAATGGACGATCAAAAAAGAAGAAGAAGAAGAAGAAGAAGAAGAAGAAGAAGAAGAAGAAGAAGAAGAAGAAGACTCTTTTGATTACATGTGTCTGTCAGTAAAGATAACTTCATGTCAGCATTAACATAACATGATAAAAGACATTAAACCGACTGCAGTGCAGAAATCTGCGCTGACATTCCTGCACGTGTCTCCACGCTCACCCAACGCACTGACCCACCTGAACTGCCAACAATGAAATCAAATCATTTAACCAATGAATTTCATGTTCTGGCACTTATGATATAAAATGACTCAGTCCAGACTTTCATAGCGCCCTCCTCCTCCTCCTCCTCGTCCTCCTCATCTCTCTGTCTCTCTCTCTTTCTCAGGCAGTGTGTTTTCCATTTCTCTCTCAGCTGTATACAGTGTACGCTGCATTATTGATACTTTCTTTCCCTTTTTCTCTCCTCTTGTTAGACTCTCCTCCTTTGTCCTCATCTCATCACACCAGCCACACTGGCTGTGGAGCCTGGAGAGTTGCAGTGAATTTGACCCCACCTGGTCTATATTTTATTGCTTGGTGTTTAATACATTTTTGAAAACCCTCCCCCATCCCAACCCCAAAAAAAAAAAAAGATATAGTGCCTCGTCTATTTCAAGTGTCTGTCTTGGTGAGGCAGAGGGAGATGACTGGAGGGGGAGACTCACCTTCAGCTCTCCCAGTTCAGGAGACAGGGGGGATCATTAGGAGGGGCTGCAGAGGAGGGGAAAGTGTGATTGTGTTTGTTTGTCTATGTGTTCGAACTCGCTGATAGACTGGCGACTCGTCCAGGGTGGTTCTTATCCATCGTGAGCTGGGATTGGCTCCCGTCCCCATGTGAACCTGAAAGGGACCAATAGTTTATAAAATGGATGATGGAAATGAAAGATGCATCACCCCGGCACAAATCAGCACTGAATGAATATTTTACTTTGGAAAATATATTTATTCACATGTTCTAGTTCTGTACATGTGCACTTTGAAGTTTGGGTGAGGGTGTATATTCTGAGAAAGACCTGGGGGGTGATATCCACAATGGCACCAAGTAGAGCATGTGTACCTCCGCCAAGGCCCAACAGTCGCCTTGAATTCAACCCAGCCGCATTAAATTATCTGTCTCCTAACTATATGCCTGACATTTTCATCCAGATCTATGAATTCCCCTTATCGGAAGCCGCACCAAAATCGAATGGGTTCTTTCCTGACTCATAATGCATCCTTCCACTAAGTTTCGTGGTAATCCGTCCACAAGTTTTTGTGTTGTCCTTTGTCAAACACACACAAGGCGGTAATTATTACTGTCTTTGCCATCCACACATTTGCAGAAAAAAATCTGACTTTCATAACTGTTTTCTTTTTTTTTACTGCCATTATTATTATTCCTCCAATTAAACTTTAACAGACCTAGAAACAGGATGTGCACAAAACCACACAGGAAATACACAAACGACAATAACAAAAACTCTATAAACACAATGGCAGGGCTACATACTGATGTTTAGGACGTCCATTTTGCTGACACAGCTCTGAAGTGAAAAGATGGCTCTCTGGATGTGAATTGCCGGTGTGAGAGATTGGGTTACCCCAGACACTCCCAGCGGATCTCCCGGCCAAATGGATCTGGATCTCATGCTTGGGCGCACATATTGAATGCCATAAGAGGTCTCTGAGGTCTCCTTCTGTGGGAGGAATGCACAGCCTAACAATGTGGAGTTTTCACCAAACTACATTTTTGCACCAAAGAAGAGCAAGGACACTCAAACACAAGGGGACAAGCACTGAACACAGACTTATACCTGGGCTGGATGTTTCCACTGGATAAAGTGGAACTAAGCTTTCAACCTACTACGCAGGTTCAGTGGGATCTCATAATTCTTTAATAAAGTCTTAACACGAGGCTGCCACTTTCCCTCCAGAGGACTAGGGGTATGAGACGGCCAAATAAAAAAAACCAAAATGCCATTTTACGCACAACCTGGACGAGAACAATGGCATTTCCGCTGCTCTCAAACATCTGGCCCGGCTGTCCAGCTTCACTGAGGACTGGCCAGGCTCTCGGCAGCGTTCAGTGCCAATTGCATCGAGGTTACCATGAGGCGACGACACCACTGAGGATCGGCCGGGCTAAGTTATCTCTGAACAAGCCATCTATTCTGCTGCTTTCTGATGGAAGAATACTTGGGGGCTGAGTAATTATATTGCTTTAAATGAGCCCCTGAGAACGCCCCTGCCAAAGCGCCCACAAAGTCTCACACTTGGGCGAGTGTCAGAAACACAACGGTGGTGTATGCACTCGTGTGTGTGTGTGTGCGTGTGTGTGTGCGTGTGTGTGTGTGTGTTTTGCTGCTTAGGCTGGCTTTAAAAGGGAGGCCGCAGTGGTTCTGATACGCCTCACAAGTGAATTTAATTAAATCATAAATATGAGCTGGAGGCCGCCACCCAATTTAATGTAATGGATGATGTGGGCCAGTCCATCTCTGGCAAAGCAAAGTTCTGGACCCGTTCAAATGCCCTTGAAGCTTATTAAAAGTGCCTGGCACGGGGAGATGCTAGCAAAGTTGTTTAATGGATGCCCAGCTTGCATTCAGTATGACAGTTAATGTTGGACCATACCATCGCTGCTTTTTGGACGAGGGGGTTGCGTCTCCACTGTGGAAGTCTGTCGCTGCTGGAGGGCCCGGTCCATTCCTCATCTGATCCTCATTATAGTAATGTAATAAAAAGCTAACAGACGACGGGCAACGTGCTTCATTTGAAAAATTCAGAAAGACAAACTTCACAACGCCTGATGCTTGATAAAACACTGGGATCGTTTGATGTGACAAATGAGCTTTAATATTATCCCTCAATCCAGAGGGAGAACATCTATGTTTTACTCCATAATATGATCACACCAGTACAGGCTATATATGAATATTACTCGTTATTTATGTTAGGATATGCATACAACATAAATTATTTCCCATATAAAATCTGCTATTTTTTACAATCATTTGTTTCTCTCAGTATAACGTTACAGTGCTGCGGGCTGCAGCAGGGCCTTTTCAAAACAAAACCCAAAGCTTCAACAAATGTTATGCTGCGCGTGTGTCACCGCTGATGAATCATTCGCCGAGACAGACAGATGTTGTTGCACGGGTTTTGTCCCATCCGGCAAAGGCAGAAGAATCTTTCCCTCGGTCCCCCGGAGTGCTGGAGGCTCCCTAAATAGACCTAGCGCAAGGGTGTGTAGAATGGGACCGCACAGGGTGATGGGTAATGGAGTCATTAATAACACAGACCTCCCTTAAGATGCTCAGATGTTCGTTAGCGAGAGCCACGAGGGAGCGAGGAAAAATAGGATGCAATTTGAGACAATGAAAAAAAAGCAGTGTAAGCTTTTGATGATGATCGCTTTTATGCTGTCATAGGTCTTGTCTGTTAATTGTGCAAACACACACACACACACACTCACTCACTGGCGCACACTTTTTAGATCGATAATAAAGGGACGTCTGAGCCATGTCCTCATACAGTTTTTAATATTTCCATCACATGTGCAACACAAAAAAAAAACGAGGTCTGCCAAATACAGAACTCCATATTTGTACAATACATTTTAATAACATCGGAGATAACTGTCCTTTAGCTGCAGGAGATGGTGATTTCCTGTAAACTGTGTACGAACATTTCTCAATCAAAATGTCAAAACATTAAAGTTTCATACAAAAGTGCATCTCAGGTTCAATGAATGCAAAACATTTACATAACAGAATGGTTTAAAGTTTTGTGTGGTGCCACGACACCACAGTGGCTTCCAGCTTGAGCGGAGAGCGATGGGATACTGCAACAAAAAAGGGGAGACGAGCACTCGGGCACTCTCCAGGAGAGCCAGGGACCGAGCTCTGTAACTGCGGTGTATCCCCGAGACGGACTGACATTGCGTTCAATCTTCATGACCCCGAATCCGAATGGATTTACTCCCCCATTGTGAAAAATATGTAGAGATAACAAAACAAAATAGGAAAAAACAAAATCCAGTAATCTCCAGGCTTCAAAGAGCAGTAAACATTAACAACAGAAATGTACAGGTTGAGTCAGTGGGCTGAAGATTTCCCCCATGCTCTGAGAGCCACATGGGAGCTTCTGTTCACGAGCCAACCAGAGGAACTAGCCTTTTCCAAATCTGTGTCACTGCGTTTGCATATATCAGCATCCTGTCCTGTTTTTCTCTCCTCTGTGTTGGCTTTTTTTTTTTTCTTCTTTTTCATCTGAACGCCAGCACAGGCAGCGCAGATTAGTCGCACCGCCGTTCTCAGCTGGTCCTCTGGTATAGCCGTGTTACGACAGACACACGGACAAGATCTCAGCCTCTGCTGGTGAATCAAGCCTACCCCGTAATGATTGACCATGTCAGGATGCAGAGTGACATACTGCGCAGTAGGAGCGGCGCTGATGAAAAGAGTCCTCCTGACAACACTTGCCGGTTCCTACAGACCCCTACACTCTCAGCGGCTCCCTGTTTCTCCTTTACACAACTGGTCGAGTCGCATCTGATCTGATTAACAATGTTATTGATCTTTTTTTTTTACTCCTACCCCCCCCCATCTCTCTTTCGGACAAACATTTTGAACTGTACATTGGCAAATACTGTATAAGATTGCAATATAGCTGTAGTTAAGCAACACATGAAGAATTCTATGTACAAACAAGTTGGCTTTTTCTTTATTTTTGAAATAATGGTCGGTAAAGAACGGAGAGGGCTCTTTTATGTTCTTACCCCCTCTTTCTGTTATTTTCTTTGCTTCTTTTTTTCTCTTGCTGTGGCGTGGTTCCTTGTGGTGAAACTGAATTGAAAGTTCAGTGCAAGACGGTCAGTGGAAAAACTGCACTGACGGTAATTGGCGGTCAGACATTCTCTGCATCACGTGATCCTTCTTCTCCGGCCGCTGATCTCTGCCATGTTAGCTGCTGTGCTGAGTCAACGTGTGGTTCTGCGAGGACACAAAGAGAAACGGGGGGAAACATTATGATCACATACAACAGGAGCTTTCTTCAGTTTTTCTTTCCTTTCATAACGCAGGCAGTATTCCCGCTCCGGGCCAGGGCCGGTGCTCTTGTTGCATCTTCTTCTGAATGACAGGATTGACAGGCAGTGTCTTTTGATTATCTTGACATTTGTACATCATCATTATTAGGCTTTCATTATCCACATCCAATTAAAACACACAGGAGTCAAACCTGCCAGTGGATCAATGGCTGCTCGCATTGGGATTATGGCGAGCACCAGAGAAGACCACTGATAGATAACATCCCACTCCTCACAAAAGTCTGCCTTCCGATCAAAGCCCGTGTCCATGGAAACAAATCCATAACATGGCACTGACACGCCTGATGAAATATCTTCCTTTGACTCTTAAACGTATTGAACGTGCTGCTGCAGACGTACGGCGCGCAAAATGGAAAAGTTGTTCAGGCGCAGGTGCGGGGCTGTTGACGATTTGATCCCCCCACACGTCTGCAAATATGTAAAGGTGCAAAATTCACTCTGACAGGATAACAAGCTGACAGCACCGCTCTGTTTTGCTGCATCTCCCAAATTTATGCAGGCACACACACAGACCATTGAGAGTGTTTGTAGTGGGGCAGCTGTGCCAGGTTCTTTAAAGGGAGTGTGGACCAGGGGGTGTGTAACTGGTGTCCCTGGTGGGCTGAATCCAGGTCATCTTTTGAAGTGACTGCTAATCCCTTTAATGCAAACTACATGCCCCACTTGCTGCGCTCTGTTTAAAACACGGCCTTGGACTCTCTAAACTGGCATGGACTAGACACACCTGTCACCGAGTCATCAGCACGCATGCAAGAGCACATACACTCACACCTCGATGCACACGTTCACTTTGTCCTGAAAATAGGTGCAAAAATGAAGCGTACGAGCACGTGGGAAAATAAAACAATTTAAACTGCTTTACTAGTTTTTGAGGTGGAACTGGGAGAGAGATACGATCTAAAATGATTACTGCAACCTCTGTGGGGGGGGGGAAGCAGTCACCTTCAGTCCTGTTGGTGCGGGGTCCCTCGGGCAGTGCCGCGAGATAACTATTAGCCCCCTTTTGCATTCCTTCCTTCCCTCTTTACCCTTTCAGCTGCTTCCATATAAAGCATTTAAACACCTTGACGGCTTTCCTTTCAGCTAGGGCGATTACTTCCCGACAGGTGGGGTAATAAGCTGTTTGACGGGGAGCAGGAGTGTGACCCCTGTAAGGGTTAGCGTGGCTCGCCTGGGCCCCGCTCTCCCTTTTTTTTTTTTTTAAAGAGGCGGCCCCAGACAGCTCCTCCGCCTCACTCTCTCCTCTCTTGCTGAAATAAAGCTCCTTTAAGTGAGTCTGGGAGGAAACTCCCCACGGGGCGCACTCTCTCTCTCTCTCTCTCTCTCTCTCTCTCTCTCTCTCTCTCTCTCTCTCTCTCTCTCTCTCTCTCTCTCTCTCCCTTTCTCTCTCCCTTTCTCTCTCTCTTCACCTCACCTCCTCCCCCCTCCTCGCACTCCACCAACCTCCCCCTACCCCCCGGTGAAGACATCCTTGGCGTTGCTGAGGAGGGACAGGAGCACGGCAACCTTATTAATGAATGCGGCCCATTACCCGTCAGCCTGGCTCCTCGGCGACTCCCAGAAGCCCCTGCAGTACGTGACTTCAAATGGCAGGATATTGACACGGGGAGAGCAAAGCGGCTAGGACTCAGTGTGTGTGTGCATCTGTGTGTGTCTGTGTATCTGTGTGTATGTGGAAGAGAGAGAAACAGAGAGACACAGAGAAACAGAGTTGTGCTCAACTGAGTGTGCATGTCTTTGTGTGAGTGTGCCAGTGCGTCGAGGTGTGTGTATGTGTGTGGTGTGTGTGTGTGTTGTGTTGTGTGTGTGTGTGTGTGTGTGTGGACCCCAAAGGAACGTAGCTCCTTGGATATAATGTAGGGCTCGTAACAGCTATTAGAGGGGAAAATAACCCCTCTGGGGAATGCCCCCCCCCCCTGCATGTCCCAGCTCTGTCTGACACACACTGCATTCTACCTTTTCCTTAAACATGCCAGGAGTTTTCTCACTGAGGGCTTTCTCAAGGACGGTGTTAAACGACTTCAGTGGCTGTGGCAGCCATGCAGACTAAAGGGAAATAGAGGAAAAGAAGTGGGGGGAAAAAACGTTGAAAGAAAATGAAACAGATACCTTTATCTCTGTGGATAGTGAACTCCGAAGAGTGGTTATAAACTGTTCTATGTATGGGCACAGAGGGTGAAGGAGGGGGTGCAAATTCACCTTCTGATCTTTGTCCTTAATTCTTTAAGTACCTCTTCATAAGTGTAATACCGAAAACCAAAACTGTCAAATTAGATGTGAAACACCTAATCCAAGAACATGTCCGAAATGTCCGGCGCTCCATTAGAAGGATGTCACTAATGGTGTCACACCAGAATCACCGCAATTTAGGATTAGATGCCCTCCATTAAGCCTTTTAGCTCTCGTCCTCACTCCCTCCTTCAATGCCATCCAATTCCCCCTGAAACTCCACCATTCCCCTTATCATCCATTTCCTTCCCTTCTCTCCAACCCTTAATCTCCTCCTCAATCCTTTCAACCACCTGCTGGCCACACCGGCCTGCTGCAGGGCCCAGTTACCAGCAGCATTCAGGTAAACCACAGCAGTCAATTCTCCACTAAATTAAATTTTGCTCTGATCAATAATGCGCACCCGCTTCTCCCTTATGAAGACTGGCTGCATTGGCTCGGAGCGAGCCTCTTCCTCTCCTGTTCTCTCACCGGCTCTGTGCCACCGTTAAACCACCACTTTCATCTGATTACATCACCCCACTGCAACGCCCTCAGGGGTAGGGGAAGAGGAGGGAGAACACCCAGCAGGGGTCTTGTGTACCCATGCAAACAGGTGCAATATGTCTTAGGAATTTAACGCTGCCGCAGACAGCAAGAGGGAAATATGGAGAACGATTGGGGAAGAGCAGAGAGCGGGAAAGTGCAAGCAGGCTGGGGAGTTGATTTATTAACTAATCATTCTTTATGTCGTTCCCTATTGCTCCGGTCTCCATCGATAGCACCCGGTCTCCAGTGAGGCAACAGAGGTGCACCTCTTACATCAGCTCCACGGAGCGAGATTCGCAGACACATCCCCTCTTTCATCTGATCTCGCTGCATTAAAGACAATCTTCACATTGTCCAACATCACAGAGAGAGGATGTAAAGCTTAATGGTAACGCTAACAATGTTTGATTAGCATTATGTTAATACCTGCAGAGCACATGTTAAGTACATCGTGTCTGCGCCTCCACCTGGTGCTTTTCAGCATGTAACATTAAACCCAGCCTTTATCGAGCGGTTAGAGCGCTGAGTGGGCAATAACAGCTTTTTAGGCCGGGGCCTCTTCAAGGTTTCTCAGACAAACAGAGTGTGTTTTTACACGAGTTTCGAGCTGGCCAGTGAACTCACCAGAATGTGCCGCATTATGTAAACCTCAGGTACTAACGCTGCATCTTTAAATCACAACTATCTACTGCTAATTATGTTAAGTATATTATCTAAAAATGTATATTAATACATTTGGTAAAACCATGAATACTAAGAAGTAATGCTACTGCAAAAAACAACAAACAATACAACTCAAATTGTAATAGTTGTTTTACACTGTGCACAATAAAACTGCATTTACTCTGAAGTGTAATTAATGCATTACAAAAAGCCAGTAAGACACAAAAACTACAACTATAGAACTGATAATGATGAGTTATAATGCATCATTTTGTAATTTTATACACATACACAACCTAAAATAGAGCATTCGTTCTGTGTGTAATATGTAAAACAGCAACAACACTGTAAACGCCCCACATAAAGACAAAGTTTGGATATTCTCTGTAAATACTGCAATTATGAATTATTAAGTACTGCGAAAAGAAGAAATCTAAACTAAATGTTAAAAATCATATTCTGTAATGAAGGTCTGTAAGTGAGTCAAGTAAGTGTTACTTACAGTGAGGATTAGTCATTAATGAAACTATTTAATTAGAAGAGTTAAGCACACTCATTTTAACCCCTGCAGCTAAAGTGTCTGATTTGGTTTATCTATAATCAAAATTTGAAAGAGGAGTCAGAAAATTGTAAACATCCCCCTCTAAGCTCTGATTAAAAGCCTTTATCAGTCAGACCCCGGTTCCTCTCCCTGACATGAGCAGTATAAGTGTGGAGAGCTGCATCTGGAGCACGGGGAGTGTGCACAAAACCATTGAGACCTGCGCGTAGCCGTAGTCATCACTCAGGAATTTAATTAACGCATAAGACAACGTCACCTAATGATGCTAAAACAAAGAACCTGTGGTCTGTCTCCGAGGCGCCGAGCTGCCGGCTGACTCCGAGCAAAGGGAGCGACATTTATGTTCGTGTGATGAGTGAAAGACGGAATGATGGACTTCTCTGGGTTCTTTTTGTGAAAACTGCTCAAAGTGTTTTCTTATCGCTCGACACACCGCCGTGGAGGAGAGACGAAGCACGCCGCATCCTGCCTTGATCTTTAATGGTGTGTTGAACTCGGCCCGGTATTGACTCAGTCCCTCCCTTTGTGCATTCCCTACCGTTGACCGGTCCACTGAGGGAGTAATCCTTTCCTGCTCTGACCTCGGGCCAGGCTTACTGCTGCCTAGTTTAGCCAATGAAGAAACACAATCAAATAAATAAATAATACGGCGGTTGGCATTCTCCACAGTCATCACTTATCGGGCCGTGGGGAGGGTTGACCCCAAACACTGTTGTGCCACAACCGGGGCCCCGTCTCCTTGGTAACAGACCGTCTTGTTTGAAGTGCGGTGCCCGGGGAGCCGTGGTCATATACAGTAACAGCGCCAGGCTATACGGTGACAACAGCGATAGATTTCGATGTCTTCCGCGTGTGTGTCGTTTTGTGTCCTCGCTGAACGCTTGTAAAAAGACATCATAAATCCATAACGCTTGAAACGCTTTGATTAGATGTCTAACTACCCCGACCAAGTACTTGTGAGGTGTAACCGGAGATGACGGACCACCCTTTTTGTGGGCTGGTGCTTTGTAGCTCCAAATGATACTCATTACCTTGTCTAAGTAGACAAGTGAATGGTACTAGAAACACACTATGCAGTGATCCTGCTGTTTGACTGAGGTAGCAAAACAACTGCACAACTGCTGTGTTATTATGGGGCCTCATTAAGTGAGGAGAGAGTGGGAGACGGGGAGAGGGAGCGAAGGGAAAGCAATAGAGAGCGGACCAGCGAGAGGGAGAGGAGAGAAAGGAGAGGAAAAAAAAAACACAAGAGAGCGATACAAACTGTATTCTGAGGTGATAGCAACACACAGATGCCTTTCCAGCCGAAATGAAGACTATGACTAAAGAACCCAATTAAGGGCTTTCTTTGGGGAGCCATCTTGGGAGGGGGATGGGTCTTCCTGGGACACGAGCCCTGGGCTACATCCTCTAATTAGACAGAGCGAGGGGGGAGGATCTCTGCCTGTCACTGGGAGGGAGATGGGGTCCATGGGGTTCCACATGTCAGTCCCAGAAACAAAACACAATTACTCTCACATTTAACCACTTCAGTCGGGCACAGACTTTGACTAGGGACGCTACAGAGCATCCTACCTCCCCCCCCACCCACCACCGCCGCCGCCACCAACACCACCACCTCCCTCTCGCGTGCTGCTGGATGTGGATATTTTTTGAGGACTATATTTCCTCCGCGCTTCTGTGAGAAAGCGAAAGCCGATCTGCACTCTCATGTTTTCCCACTGAAACGGAGGAGCGCAATCGGAAAATGAGCTTTTAATGGACCGACAATCGGTGTCGTTCATCCTTTCCCCCAAAACCGAAGAGTTAAATTACTTATGCTGTTTGTGAATATCAAATTCAAGAGGGAATTATTGTTCTAATGCTTGTTTACTTTGGCCTCTGCTGCTTTTTCTGTTAACAACAACAACAACAGCAGCATAAGAGACACTTCACAAATCAAATCACTGCAGACGGTAAATTAAACCTGTGATGAATTTCCTAAGAAGCATCTTAAATGTTTTTTTGTTGTTGTTTTTGTTTTATCAAAGTTGCTGAAAAAGTCAACTAAGAAAAAGTAAAGGAGACATGTTTGAGGGAGAGATCCGGTGATGGATTCTAGCACAGTACAACCAAGCGTCTCCTCTTTGTTTGGATTTAACTTTCCCCAGTGGTGCAACAGAGGAAAAAGAGAAGAGAAAAAAAGGGAACAGCTCAAAGGCTTCTGGGAGTTTTTGTCATGTCTCCCTCCAGACAATATGTTTGCATGCACATATCAGACCCCGGGAGAGACAGAGACAAAGACAAATACATAGAGAACACACACAGAAGTACACGCACACACACACACACACACACACACACACACGCATGCTGAGAAAAAGGATATCCTCCCAGGATCATTAGGTCTGTCATGCTGTCTAATTCTGATCCACCTACAAAACTAGAACACTACTATTGTGAAACATCACTAGTCATCTAAGAGTGTTTATGTCCCCATTTACAGTGCAGTGCCGTGTGTGTACAGTGTTGTACATAATTATAAATAAGCTAAAATATTAATGATAGTGCCTCACAAACAGCTCCTCTCTCTCTCTTTTTCTTCTTCTTCTTTTTCTTCTTCTCTAATTCACTGTTCTTTTATTTTGTAGTGCAACTTTTTTGAAATGGTGACAGAAATGCGAGCACCTGGGGTGATGAAGAAAAAAACAAGTTGTCATATAAAAGGAAATAAATATATATGCGACTTTCAAAAGCGTGAGGAGCTGTCACACTTGGCAGATCAAGATATTCAGAGGAAATGGGGCGTTTGAGAGCCACTTAGGGACAAACACGCGGCGCTTTGCTTTTCGTACCACGTGTTTGGGGCGCAGGGCAGTAGGGGCGGTTTTTGGGGGCATGTTTTAAAATTCACAAAAATGAAAAGAGAAAGGAAAACTTCTTGGGAATTAAGTCTCTGTGCTTCACTCTGAATAGTGACATTGTTTATTTGGGGTAAGTAAATGCCTACAATATAGTTTTAAGTGTCATCGTTCATAGAATAAACAAAGCAAATCTGTTTATTAGCCTATAATAACATCATAAAAGCCACTATGCTGATTTCTTTAACCCATTTCCTGCACTTGTTTCCTATGTTGCTCTCTCTCCCGCTGCCTCCTCTCTCCCAGACTGTCCATCTCTCCCCTTCTCTCCGTCTCAGGCAGACGTTATGACACACATAGCTGTTTACTCTGACCCGGTGACCATGAAGCCTATAAATATGCTTAATTAAAACAGTGGAATTGGTCACAGCTTGGCAATAATGGCTATCACACGGGGAGAGGAGAATCTCATTTGTGTGGGGAAGTAGAACATGATGCAGATGTGCTCTTGTCACTTTCAGCACTCATTAAGGCCGCGCAGCTCTGGATTGTCTTTGAAGGAATCCTTTTAAAAGACACTCCAATTAAGGTACGTGTCCTGCGGGCGTCTGAGAGGAGGGAGAAGTCATACAGTATACCCCCGTCCCTCCACTCCTCCGTCGAACGCTGCGCGACTTAACACATGACTTACATTCTCGTGTCACTTCCGACGAATGATAATGAAATTGGAGGATGGAGGGGAATAAAAGACAGCCCAGCTTAAAAGGGACGGGGGAATCTCGCACAGGGAAAAAAAATGTCATCTTCGCTGTTGTGTAACTTCAATCTCATTGTCTCGTCTGCAGAGGAATGGCGGCATCGGTGGGAGAGACGTCTCCGATCGCAACTCTCCGGCGCACCGCGTCGCCGGAGGAGACAAACTGGTGCGTTTCCTCACAAATGAACTGCACTCAGAGAAATGTCAGATTTAAGCTGTGGCTAATACTGCGCATTCATCAGTTAATGAATCTGGTTAATTAATCCAGCCTAGCAGCATTGTCAGTGGCTCAGTTCCCTCCGCAGTGTGAAAAGCTACTGTATCTGAAGCCAACGCAGAGGGAGAAGGAAGTTTATTATCAAGTTTCACATTGCAACGTGGCCTCTGCTGGAACCCTGGGACCTTTTCTTTTCTCATAGGGGGACAGCTGCCTTTAAAACCAGAGGACGGTGGATTTTATATTTGGTGAGAGCGAATAGTGAAGCTTCGCCTCGTCGTTGCTCAAGGGGTGGCCAGCAGTTGAGGGTCAGAGAGAGCGCCGCACAGCCAGCCCACTTGCCCTCCCCATCAGCACCTCATGAAATATCTAGACTTTGCTCCATATTTTAATGGGGTGAGGGAGAGGGGTATGCAGGGTGGAGGCTGTGTGAGTGTGTGTGATGGTGGAGGAGAGACCTCTGGAGAGTTTTGAGGGGAACGGTGGTCTATGCATCTCAGTGCTTATTTTTTTGTCTGCAGAAGAAAGAGGAAAGAGAGAAATGGAGGGAGAGAGAGAGAGAGATTATTCTCCTTTGGAATCTGGATTCTGGGGCACACAGGCCCAGGAGTCAGTCAATCTGGCCGGTCTGAGGGGGGCGGCTGGGCGGGGGGTCCTGGGAGGGCTGATTAGACGGATGCTCTCCCATCATCCATCTCGACAGGCTGGCGAAAATTGGCTAGCCCCTCGCAGGGTAGAGTTCACGGGGGGAGGCGGTGGGGGAGAGAGTGGAGCGGTGCACTGGATACCTGTCACAGCCTTTGGTCTGTTTCAGGATCTCAGCAGCAAATTAATAAAATATCGTTCCTGCTTCCCTTTACCTGCCGTGGCAGCTCTCCCTCTCGCCGCTCCTTCTCCCAGCTTGCACTGGCCCTTTGACCCCTCCGACTACTGTGAGAGATGAGGAGCCCAGGCAGCCGGCGAGCGGACCAGAGTGTCAGGGAGAAATAGGGAGAAACTCCAAACTCAAGACCCGGCAAAGAGAGGGAGGCTGCACTCCTCTCGCTGCTGGAAGACAGCTCCACTTCAGACAGACTGACAAACGACTGCCCCGTGTCAGTGAGACATTTTGAAGTGTGATGCATGGGAAATGGCAACTGCGCAAAAAAAACAACAACTAAAAACAAGACTCCAACCCACACTGTTTGTTGAAGGCTTTAACTATAGGCAGTGAAAAGGGCAAATCTAACACTGCAAACTTCAGAAGTTGCATCCTAAAATAAAGACGGAAAAAACCCAACTAAAATAGCTTTGAGATGGTCACAATTTAAATAAGCTCTGACACTTTGTTTATTTCTGTATGCGTGTGACAGGAAACAGTATATGTTCTTGTGTCTATAAGTACTATAAGAGAGTGTGAGCATGCACTCACATGGGACTACCTCTGCAGCATGGCACAGGTTGAGCATAATGATTGTCTTATCCCCCAAGCTCATTCCCGCTCTCCTTTCATAACCCCCTGTTTCACAACAAAGTGCCATAGGTCTTTCATGTTCTGCTCTTGTCTCTTCACACAGAGTGTAAAACAATATAATCATGCATGAAACAACACCTCCGGGAGGCGGAGATCACTTCATTCCCAAAAATGTCAAAAAAAAAAGGAGAACGAAAAGTCAGAAAACATCCCCAGGTTATTTGAGATTGTTTACAGGTACCTGCAACAACCCTGGTTATATACAGAGTCTGCTCGTACCAATGAGGGATGAATATGTGATAAATAGGAGGCCTTGGCATGAATGAAAAGACTCCATGTTGTCTGCAGGAGAGCGACGCTTGTTAAATAACCTTCTGTGTGGTGGAGTTGCATGTTGCTGGATCAGGGTGTGTTTTATTCATAGTTGTGGTGCTGAAATGACCAGCGGATAATGATCACATTCACCTTCCTCCTGGCATGCACACACCTCTGTGTTTACAACCTGAATCTCAATATGAAAATCGTTGCCGATCAATAGGCAGCCGAGCCCTGGATACTTCCTCTGGCTACCTGCTAATACGTAGCGCTGCTAATCCAACTTTCAGGGAGGTGCACTTAGAGGATGTGGTCAGGAGCTGCTGGTTTTTCATCCTGCGCTTAAGGCAAATTAAGAATAATTTCTGTGATTGGATTGAGCAGGATGCGTATATACGGCTCATGTTTTAATGATTTAGCTTCAGAAGGTAATAGAAAAAGATCTGGATATGAGAAGTGTGCCATGTGTACGGTGGAGAATCCCCCAAACAAAACAGAGCGGCTTGAAAACACCACCACAGTGAAATAATATAATAAGGTCTGTTTAATTTTTTTTTCCTGCTTCTCCAAGGACCAGAGAAAAAGATTGCTAGAAAATGGATTATCTCTCTAACATTGCGAGTTCATAAGTCCAACTGCTAACTTTGTTGAAGGGCAGATACGGTCTCCCAGAGGAAGCAGCTCATATTTAGCCATGAGGCCTCCTCTGTGATTAGGAGGGGAGATGCAGGCGTATTGACTCGACTGTGTTTTTGCCTCTGCACTGTCTGTAATTACCTCTTCAAAAATGAACATTCCGCTAATCCTCTAATTCCAGATATTTTAGTGCTCTGCTGGTCTAATAAGCAAATCAAATCATATCTGCACATCACAAATGAGTTTTGGAAACGGACTGAAATAATTCCTTCTGAGTCCCTCACCCCGGCCCGGGATGGAGGGGATAGCTGGAGCACGGTGTTTAGTGTTTGTTAAGCTGTCATGTGTGATTAGTAGTCAGGGTTTGTGCCGGTGGCCCCTTTTGCTCCGCCAAGCCCCAGGCTCACCTGTAACTCTGTCTGGAAGAAGAACTTCTGTGGGCACGGTGAGCAGTCGTAGATCTTATCCTCCTGGCCGTGGGCAGAGAAGATGTGCTGCTGGAGCTTATTGGCCTGGACAAACACTGCTCACATACAGGGGGAAGGGAGACACGGGGACAGAAAAAGACATTTTATAAGTGTTAGTACAAATTTTACAGGCCTTTCAGAGTCTTGTACAGATTCTGTTTATAAAAAACAGCACGATGAGATTAGAGAAGAGCCTTGTGGCCGCCATTAAAGTCAAGATCAAAGCCACATCTGCCTGAATAAAAACTGAAGACTGTGTCAGATGGCAAGTAAAACTACTTAATTACAAACAAATAAACACACAATCCAGAATGAAAAAAGCATTGTTATGAGATGTATAATTGAAACAAAGGAGAACGATTTAGGTGTTAACAGTAAAACTAGAGTGGTCATATTCATGGTACTAGACCGAGCGAGTGGCAGCGAACTGTTTTGGGAATAATGATGCTCTTTATTTAGCACTACTGTGGGGACAACAAGCCAGAAAATAAACAACAACCACAAAAAAATTGGCATGGCTTCAAGTGGAAAACATGGCCTCCATTAGTCTACATCGCTAATTATATTGACAATATAAATATTCATGGTGTTGCACTATTTATTCATGCAGACTGAGGCTACATTCACCATCATATAAACAAACAACTCGCTGGCACTTAAAACATATACCATACACTTAAGCCACAGTCCACGCTGTAAAGCTAAGGGGGATGTGATTGTGTGCGCCTTGAGTGCATGTGTCTTGCATGTGTGGGTGTCTGCGCTGTGTGTGTGTGTGTGTGTGTGTGCCTGCACTCTCCAAGGAGCACTTCAAACATGCCGTTTGTTATCCCAGACCCTTGTGCTTTAAGGATGGCTGTCTAATCTCAAAGGTCTGGATGCTCTGGAAAAGTTAGCATACGGGGGCTTCATTTGAATTTCTTACGGCTCAAAATAACTTTTCTTCTAATGCATGCACCGTGGGGCCACGAGTAGAAAGAGGGGAAAAAAGCATCGCCTCAAAAGGTGAGGTGTCTGTCGGAGATGGCTTTGGGGTCGCAGCAGCCCCGTGGCGGGGGGGCTCTGCAACATTAACGTGTCCCAATTTGAGCTCACCTGGGAGAGTGGTTATTAATTATTGAGCCGCGTACACTTGAGACGCACTCGGCTTCATTGAATGTCACACTCCTGACCTGGGAAATGAAAAGTTTAGATCCAAAGCGGCAGACACACCGAGGTGACGCCTTCCGACTGCTAATGCCTGGGTGACAGCTGTCTCTGCAACATGGCAGCGTGTTAACCAGAAATGAACAAACCTCCTCTAATGAACAAACAACAACTCCATGGTCCATTTCTGAAACTAACGACCACAGCGATATGAAGACAAACATAATTGCGGATCGACGGCTGGTTTCGCAGCCTGTTACAAAACGCTTCAGCTCAAGGTTAAGGACTCGGCCAGATCGCGTGTTTGTAATGCTCCGGAAAAAAGAGACGACAATTTTGTTTGTGGGGTAATAAATGATGAACAATAGCTTGTTTCTTTTGCTGTGTTTTATCTGCATATGCTGCACAGAAGCAGGTCACAGCAGCTGCAGGAAGCCTTCATTATGTCTTTGGCTAGAGGAGGAAAAAGTCAATACAGCAAAAATAAAAATGGATTAGAGACTTGGGGGGGCCTTCAAATACTGTACGATGGGGCTAAACACAACTGAGACGTCAAGTGAGCCGTTTCTCCTTGTTTACATGTGTATCTGGTCCAGGTCCAGGAAGAGACACATGATGTGTTGTGTGCGTTTAAAGTGGTAAATGGTTTGTGTTAATACAGCACTTTTACAGATGATTCTTGATGACTAGTCGAAGCACTTTAGAGTCAAAAGTTCAGCGATTCCCCCGTTCACACACACATTCATGCAGTGTGTCTGTCTATGTGCAGCACTTTCTCTAGCACTGCCGTCAGGAGCAACATGGGGTTAGTATCTTGCCCAAGGACACTTCGGCACACACGGGGGAGACTGGGATCAAACCTCTGTATTCAGAGCCATAAGCCAAATTATAGCTCGGTATTCAAAGCCACGAGTGTCCGAGCGTAAAATAAGATCAGGGCACTTACAAGATTATTAGCCAATTTGTAAATCAGAGCTCAACAACTTAATTTTTTGTGCAAATTTTGGTTCAGCTCTGATATATTTAAGGGCTTGCATCATAAGATAAATGCATAAATTCAGCATTTGTAAAATTAACCAGTTACCGTTAAATAATTTGCGAGAGTTTACAATTCAGAGGCTTTGTCTGCATCTCTGTTCTTCAAATTAGCATGCAACTTGTAATGAAGGGATAAGCGGATACGGGGCAACGGAGGGACACTGTATTGGCATTTGGCAGCAATGACTCATATTTGAAAATGCTGTTGCGCTGCCCATTTAGACGAGGAACAGAAGCTCCCCTTCCTCACGGGTTAAAATGAGGACATAGAGAGAGAGGGAAGAAATAATCCAAAACCACATCCAAACAGGATCAGTGGCTGGCCATTGTGTCTCTCCCTGCTGAGAATAGAGAGAATAGGCGAGAGAGAAAGAGAGGGAGAGAGAGAGAGAGAGAGAAAACTTTGTGGAGTTTGTTGGCCGTGGAGCCAGAGCGGAGCTGAGCAGAGCGCTGAGCCGGGTTGGGCGTCAGGGGTGTCAGGGCTGAGGGGGCTGAGGGGCCAAGGTCTCCTCGCTGTGGGGGATATTAAGCCCTCTGATTAGATCTCAGGGGCCGCCCATGGCAGACGTCTCCTTTACTACAGGCCCCAGCTCATCTTTATTTTGGCAGGGTGGTGCTCTCTGCAGGCTGCACTGCACCAATACTAAGCTGTTTGTGCAGGGAGGAAGAGGGGAAAAAAAAAAGTTTATCCTTTTTTTTTTTCCCCTTTCGCCTTTTCATTTATTTATTCGTCTAGCCTACATGTGTTGGCTGCTGCTTAATCTAAGAGTTCACAATGCAGGGGCTGATCCAGGCGTTCTGAGGCAACACAAACACGTCGGCTGTGGGAGATGATTCGCCGCTATAAGCTGATGACTGCTAATATTGAGTCAAGGCCTTTGTCAAAGTTTTGGGATGTAAGCTGTTATGATTCCAACGCTGCACGAGCATGAGTTTGGGCAGCAGCTAAACAGGAAACTAATTAAGCGACTGCGTTTGTCAGACTCTGGCGGATTTTAAAGCAAGTGCATCCTGTAGTTTTTTCGAGTTTGTACTTCGTGCTGTGACATAAGTAAAGTGCACACACACACACACACACACACACACACACACACACACACACACACACACACACACACACACACACACACACACACACACACACACACACACACACACACACACACACACACACACACACACACACACACACACACACGCACACAAACATGTAGGACTTTCATCAGGCGCACTTTCTTCTGTTTTGTTTGTCTTAAGCACATATTCCCAATCACAATTTCCACACCAGCCCTCACCACGGCTCCTAAGGGTGCAGGCAGACACTTCTAGCTGCAGGCTCCCCCACTTCTGAAACCTGTCAAATCTGTCCTGAGAGAGTCAGCCTCCCTCTCATCATCCTGGGGCTTATGGACCTCTCTCCATTTACCCCCTCCACCCTCCCCTACGCAGCTCTCTTTTCCTCCTCCTCTTCCCCCACTTTCATCTCTCATCCAAACTTGCCAGTTGCAACCTTCTCTCAGCTTCCTCCAAGTTTTGTCTCCTTTTCTCCTCTATTTTGTCTCCCTCCCTCATCTATACTGTGTATGACTTACTTTTCCTCCCCTCCTCCCCTCCTCCCCTCCCTCCCTCCCTCCTCCTCCTCCGGTCTGGCTTCTACAGTACGATTCGTCCTCCCTCCGTTCCCCTTCGGAGTGGATTGAGCATAATCAGGTATGTCAAAGAATGAAAATCACTTCCTGCCTCCCACTGAGTTGTGGGTCATGGCGGGGTAGATCAAACTAAAACACGGGCATCGAGAGGGGGGATGATCTCTTAAACACAGAGTAACCTTGTTAATCAGGTGAACTCAGTGACCCAGCCTCTGTCACTGCCACCACCTCGTTTGATCAAAGTTTTGCTTTTTACGTCCAGACTCATTGTGTCACTAACAGGGATCCTTTTAACTGTAAATTAAGTTTTTATAAAGACTCATCCTCATCGGCTAAACAAATGGAACCTCTTTGTGAATAATGATGTTCCTCCTGGATGAAACCACCTCAGAGCAGCTTATTATGACCCAGAGTTTTACTGTTAGCTAGCAGCCGTAGTAGTAATTATGAGAGGAGCAAAGGAAGAAGCGAGGTGAAATAGTGCAGAGCGACGAAGTCCGAGTGAAGAGGAGGTTGAGGTGAATGGATCAGTTGGTAAAACACTTTGCACATATAGAAAACTGTCTCCTGCGTGAAACTGATTCACAACCTAAACAGCATGTTGACTGGCACACAGTAGAGCGCATACCTCCGCCAAGGACCTACAGTCCCCTTTTGAAATCACGATTAAAGTCACTACATCCAGATTTAGATTTGGATCAGCACCAAACACACTCATGAATATCAGTCCCCTAAACAAGATCCATGAATTATTCTCTGAGAAATCAAGGAAAATGTTAAAAAAATTGTTAAAGAAAGCAGAAAACTATTCCTGGATCTGTCCCAGCATTGAATGGGTTCTTCCCTGACCCATTCTGCATTGTTCCACCAAGTTCTGTGGTAAACAAACCAACCAACCGACAAACAGACAGGGGTGAAAACATAACCTCCTTGGTGGAGGTAACAAAGGTCCTTTAACCTTTAATATTTTCCTAAACCTGATGTAAAAGTTTGTGCATAAATCAAACCAAACAGGGACGTTTCTACAACTTTGTGCATGTGTTGGATACAACCAATAAGAGCTCCCATGGGTTGTATCTGAGGGACAAGAGGCCATGGTCCTTTATGCTACAAGACTTGTTGAGTCTCTGGTAAAAAAACCTGCTTAATGCTCAGTACAGGGATATAAATAGTTGCGCTTTACAACTTGAGTTAACTTGCACTTTACATAAACCTTTTATGCTGCTTTATTCCTTCACTACATTTATAATATAGTTGTTACTGTCCTACTATTAATTACTTTGCATCATAAATTACTTGCAAACTATATGATGTATTATAGTATGCGCTGTATTGTTATTCATTTAACTACCTAACATTAGATAGATCAACTTTGAGAGAGATCTAACAATCTACGCAAAAACTAAAAATCTACTATATTATACACATATGACGTACATACGTACACAGGGAGTAATTCTGTGTAGTTAGTTTTTTTACTTGAACATTTTATCCTTACTTCTAAACAACTATTGTGAAGGAAACCAGGTTTTTATATCCTGAGTCCTGCATGTGGTTGAGTTTACGCAACATTTAAGGTTAAGAAACGATTGTGGTTTTGCGCTAATTAAATAATCATTATCTGTCTTGAGTCAAGTTTTAAAGAGACCACCATGTTTCCCTTACCTTAACCAAGTGTTGTGATTGCGTAAGCACAACAATACAAAAGTTAATCATGAGTTAGTTGCAGATATTGTAGGAAAGCAAATTAATTTATTTTGCACTTTCCTGATACATTCATTAACATTTCCTTTTTGTGTCGATAGAAAACAGTCTGCAGCTTTACTTTCCTTCATATTGCTTCTGCTGTTGCTAAATGTTGCTAAATAATATCATATTAAGATAATTTCTAAAAGAGACATGGCTACGTAGATATGTGAATGAAGGGCTTAATATGGAGTCTTTTATTGTTCCTGAATATTTGAGTAAAAGATCAGAAAAAAAATTCCGCCTCTGATAAAGCCTTCTGTATCTATTATAGACTTCTAACACTACATTAATTAAAACAATATGCTGTCAGTCAATTTATGTTAAGGTGTTAGACTAGTGCCTTTCTCTAATTCACACCAGACTCAACTTGAACAAATATATTCAAGGACAGCTGTCAGCAAATCTCTCAATTCCTCCTCTTCCTCCGTGTGCACTGACTTCAGTCTGTCTGTCCCCCGCATCCCCAACAGAGGGAGGCCTTTCGGTCCGTACCCGATCTCCCCGCACTACCAAAGGCTTTCGCCCATCTGTCTGTCGGCTCTGCGACCACTGTCCTGAGGGTACACTCTGTCTCTCCCTCCTCCCCTCTCCCCTCCCAGCATCCCTCTCTCTCTCATGTGCTGTGATCGATATGGACGCGGAGGGAGAGGGGGGACCTGTCTGTCAAAGCAGGCGGTGGAAAATGAAGGCTCAGATGAAGGAGGCATGCTCTGTATATTAAATGCCCGGACCCCTGTGAGGGGTAGAGGGAGGGGATATATCAATAGGCTTTTTGCTTAAAGAGAGATAAGGCCAAAACAGCGACGGGGGAAGCAGGACGGAGTAGAGGGAGAAGGTGGAGAGAAATAAGAGATGAGGGAGATGAATAAAGAGCTTTGGTAGCGAAGTGTATGAAGAGGTAAAAATGTGGTAAAAAAAGATATTCGAGCCAAAGTTTAAATGCGAGGTAAGGATGTTAATTGATATAACAAGTGGAGGATACACAAATGAGTTTCTTGTGCGATGCGTGAGGAGTGGGGCGGGGGCGGAGGGGTTGGGGGTGGGCAGGAAGCACGAGAAAAGGGAAATGAGCTGAGAAACCAAAAAGTGTGAGGAAGAGTAAAGAGCTGAGGAGGGAGAAAGAGTGAAGAGCCGAAGTTAACGACTTTGCAGATTTCATTATAGAGATAGTTAACCCTGTTGACACTGAAGGAGGGCACCATCCTCTCAGGAGGAGTCCGGTCCTTCCACCTCCACGCACGGAGACAGATGAGATCATTACAGCTATCAGCACCACTGCCATCCACAATTAGCACATCTCCTTTTCTCCCCCCCCCCACTCCTCCACCCAACCACCCACCTCCCCATCTCCCCTCAGCTCACCCCCCACCTCATGACACTTCTTTGGCCTTGATTTGGAGGCAATTTGACGAAATAAAAAAGCCACATGCAGCAAACTGCTCTCAGCTTTTCGCCGACCCACTTGCTTGACCTTAACCAACTCATTTAGAGCCCATTTGCCTTTTCACACTTCACAAAAAAAAAAAAGAAAAGGAAAAGATGCTTGGAACGCAAAGCTTTGCAGAGTGAGAATGTTAACGTCTCCGAAAAGTTAACACAAAAACTAGCTTGTGACTTTCTAATGTGTTTATCAGTTCACTGGGTTGACACACACACAAACACACACTCACACACAACGTCTCCATGATATTACATTGACTTACATTTATTTCCTGGAGACTAACTGTGACCTTAACCATAGGTATTTAACATTAACCTAAACCTTAACCGTAAAACACATCTTCACCTTAAAATGTAATGATTTATGTTATTAGGAATATCGTTTTGTCCCTTTTGTCCCATACTGTGACTGTTTAAACAGATTTAGGTCCCCACAACATGAGTAACACACACATACACGTAAACACAAGCAGAATACACACCTGTGAAGCAGACAGGACACTTGAACGTCCCTCCCATGCCCTCGAAGCTGTGCTCGATCAGGTGGCACTGAAGCTTCGCTGGTGAGTCGAACGACTGACTGCAGAGCTTGCATTCATGGTTCAATCCTTCCTCTGCAGAGAAGAAAACACAAGAACACAGAGAAAATAATCATAAGCATGAAAATAAGAAGAGCGTGAATAGCAGAGGTCTCACTCTGCCTTTGTTTTTTGTTTTCCTTTTTCTACTTTATTCTAGCACAAGAAAATAAAATTCAACAAATTTGTGGCAAAGACTCCTGCCTGTGATTTTCATGACAATGACAGAAAATAATATAACGTGGTGATCTCCTCCCATCGGGCATAAATTGGATGAGCGGCCAGGGTGCTAATCATTCAGACGAGGTCTTGCGCTATGTGAACACGGCGCGCGTCACCCTTTTGATTAAGTTATATAGGAAATAATTTACTTTTAGCGTCTTCAAATTACAGCAGATTTGAAGGAAGCCTAAATGAAGGAAACTGGAAATCGTTAAATCAGAAACAGGCAAATTGCCTCATTTAAAACGGTGCATTGCTACTTTACAAGGACAGAAAATAGCTTCTTAAACCTCCATTTTATATCAAGGAATCATCTCATCGCTCGTCATGGCTGCCAAAACAACTCTCCCTCACAACGACCTCATGTGTCAACATTTTTAATACAGTGGTACGACAGGTCTTCCAATAGCAAGACAGAGTCCCAGTTTATCTGCCTGGCATTAGACTTCCCCCCACATCTATCTTGACATTAGACTACCTCAGCCGGGGCCAGAGATAGCGTGAAAAAAAAAAAGTTGTTTAGACGGTGAACCTGCACACTCATTTGCAACACAACGATCTGCTGACTCAGACTTCCAGAGAGCTGCCCATCTCCAGCGCGTCAATAAACGGCCTATACGATCTGCCACGGGGCCCCGACTAGTGCTTTATCAAACTCTTGCCAAGCCCGACATGGCCGGCTACTGCAGAGGGGAGGTGGGGTGCATGCACTGGGGACTCATTGGGAGTTTATCCCCAG
The DNA here is from genome assembly GCF_022539355.2 of Hippoglossus stenolepis. Lineage (NCBI taxonomy): Eukaryota > Metazoa > Chordata > Actinopteri > Pleuronectiformes > Pleuronectidae > Hippoglossus > Hippoglossus stenolepis. The sequence goes on from NC_061493.1 coordinate 14,645,760, forward strand.
ATCTCTGCAGCCCAGTACCCGCCACATAGGCTCTGGGTACCAAAAAACAAGTCACAAATACACAATTCACCAACCAGCTGCGCCTGGCTGGCGTCCTGGAGGTTCCAAGTAGAGGGTTAATCAAAGGGGCTTTAGGCAAATCCGGCAAAACAAATGTCCTGAGAAAATTTGCGGTGCAATAAGATAGGAACCTTCAATTCAGTGGATAAGACACCTGCCTCGTGGTTTGTGAATCCTCCCTGCTCACTCAACAACACATAAATGTTCACCTGGTGTGAAAGAAGCTGTTTAACAAAGTCACATTTAAAATAAACAAAAATATTACTTGATAAAGGATATCATAAAGATGTTTTGACCCCCAGTATTTCATGGATATTGGTTGAGTAATTTCTGCGTGATCCTATGATCCCACAAACAAACGGAAACCTAACCTCCTTGGCAGAGTCAATATTTATGGACCCTTGTTACTTCATAAGAGGTATAAAAATAAACAGTATCTCACTTTCTACACCAATGAATTGACACTGAGTAAAAGTGATAAATGAAACCAGTTGACCTCTGATATATTAGAAAGAGAGAAACATCTCCTGCGGTGCCTTAAGAAACAATGGCTGTGTAAACATATTGAACTTTTTACTGTAACATATGTTCTTTTGCAAGCGTTTCTTGATAACATATAAATATGGCCTGGTGTATCTCATAAGGTGGAGTCTGGAGCATTAAAACAAAGCGTAAGTTGTCAGACTCACAGACTACGCTCCCCCCGTGACTGTCTGGCAAAAAGCTAAAGGCTGATCAAAGCACCTCGTCGTTGCTTGAAAGGGGAAAGAGTTGATGGTGTGTTCTGCAATCATGCGTTCGACAGATGAGATATTCCGCAGCCTACATGTGCGACCGAGTGTGAGCAGCAGGCGTCAGCGAAAAGGGGTGGGGGGTGGCGAGCGCATCGAGGCAGCCGTGCAGGAGGATCACTGCCCTCTTTGATCACTGTTCAGTTTGCTTATCTGTGTGAGGGTGTACACGGAGGTCAAGCTTGCTGCGGGGTTCACAGATCTGTTACTCTGCCATATGCGCAGCCCTCATTTGACCCCGGTGCACAACACTGTCTCTTCGGAGACCTGGCCTGCTTCATTATGCAGATAACTCTGCACCTGCCTGACTGACCTTGTGTGTGTGTGTGAGCATGTGTGTGTTTATGTCTGTGAGCAGGTGCATTAGCAAAATGGCAAAACGACATAAATATACTTCAAATATGAAGAATAAGTGTGATGTTGTTCATTGTTTTGTTTTTATATGTCACGAAAACTCTCATTAAAGCCACCACCCTGTTGGGTCTGTCTCTACTGCTCTGCCCTGCTGGGGAAGCCAACTCACTCCTATTGAAGAGGCAAACATATAAAGTCATTTCCTGAAACAGCTGGAAATCATAGTCTTTTGCCAAACGTTACCAAAACAGCTGTCAATAGTGCAGTTGTTGCAAACTATATTTATCGTGGACTAATACACATTTGGTGCTCTAGCAGGATTGGCCAAAAGTAAATACCCACACCTACTTCATCCAGTGCAAAGTTGTGGCTCATTGAGTTTTATTTGCTGTCTTTGATTTTAAATAACATTTTACTGATTTGTTTTTTGCCTCGTGCCGTGTTTTGTTTATATTTGTCCTCTTTGTGAGGCACCTTGTAACGACAACAATGAAAAGTGCTATATTTATTTCAGTAAGTATTATTACTGTTATTATTATTATTACTAATTAGCTATGCCAGGCTGTGGTTACACTAACAACAAAACACTAATGTAAAAATAAACTTTATTTAAATAACAAAAGTTAAAAAAAATGCTTCACTAGACAAGAAAATAAAAGCAATAAAAAACATTTAAAATGTCAAGTAATAATTAAAAAAAGAAGCAAATAGAAATATATAAAAGCCAACAATACAAAACTATTTAAAAAAGTCAAATGAAAATCTGACTTTTAATGTGACTTAAAAAAATGGGCACGGTTGCTCTGATAAATTCAGTGTTGATTTTGGTCTATTTATTGGGATTCCTCAACAAAAAAAGTTGATGATTATATAATTAATATACATTAAAAACTCAACTACGTGTTTTATATGTTTACATACAACCCATCACTGAAAGCGTACTACGTAACATACAGTCAGATCAAAGATTGAGAGAGCAACAGAGGATCTGAGTGGGACTCTGTCATGAGCAGCCTGTGCTGCGTTCATATTCAGCAGTGTAACAGGGGTTGAATCAGGCTGGCAGTCTGTTTCTTAGTGAGAGCCAGGGGAGGAAGTCAGCTCGCTCGCCCCTATAGCTGCCTCATTGGGCTGAGGTCACTTCCTGTCGCTCCCCCAGCCCTTCTCCTGGGCTGCCCAATCAGCACGGCCCTGCGCGAGCCCCCACCCCCTCGCTATGCAGCGAGCAGACTCTGGATATAGTTACAGGGCCACAGGGGACTGTCAGCTCTCTTTCTCTATCCTCATCCTCCTCCCACTCCTCGTTTCTGAGTCTCCCGAGTGTTCTCCGCTGCCACCACCCTGTCCCTCTGCACTCCTAAGAAAATCCTTTAGATGAGAACTGCTCCTGTGCCTGCTCCCTCTAAGCATCCCTGACACCAGCAAAGTAAGCCCATCTGCATATCCACAGGGCCTCGCGTTCCTGTGGCTCATGGTTTATGTATTTCACAGCTCCTTAAAACACAAACGCTTAATATCTCTCCCATGTGGAGGACAGGAGAGGGAGAGAGGAAAAAGTACTCTCAGAAAGAATGGTCTTTATTTCTCCGCGCTGTTTACTTCTTCATCCGGGCTGAAGTTCATATGCTGCTGAAGGTTGTTTGGGACGCTGGGGCTTGCAGCTTGGGCTTGCATAGTTTAGTGAACTCTTTATGTAACAACACCACAGCTGCAGCATATTAAATTCTGTGAGTTTGAGGCGGCGGCAAAGGTGTCTGCGATTTTGACAGAGATGTCTTACTTGGCTTCAGAGTGCGAATGCACAGTCGTCGACTGACAGTGAGTAAAAGACTGAAACTCAAGTAACTCCAGACAGTCTAACTTTCTGATAATAGTGTGGCGTTAAGTACAACGCAGGCGATTGCTTAATTAAAAACTCTCCCTCAGCCTATTCGTTCCAACACCAGCGCTCCCCCACCACCCCCACCGCTGCTGCCCCTTACTCTATTATAATCATTCTGATGAGGAGCGGCGCGAATCAGAGAACTCAGGTTAAATCTTAGTATTTTTCTGTGGAAGAGAAAAAAAAATCAGATTCTTGGATTTACACTCGTCTCTGGGGAATTGCGAATGGCTCTCTGAAGCTGACTCTTACAGGGACCGGTGCTGATTGTGTCGCCAAAGCGGCACACTCTAGCAAATGATATTAAGGACATCAATCAAGGCACTTCTTTGCCGAAAGTAATGAGTAAACAAGTGGGAGAACAAATTGAGAATATTTAAAAGGCAGGAACGGGCTGTTTCGGAGAAAGCCACAGACACAGCGGTGAAATTCATCAAAGCCAAACGTTCAGGTCGATGAAATACTGTGTTTCTGACCCGCCAAAGCTTTCCATAAAAATGGAGATAGCCGCTTTAAGTGATCCTGTTTATGATGAATTTCACCTTTAGCGAGAGTTTGCTCTCTGTTCTACCATCTGTCTCACACTATTCAGCAGGAAGTCGGAGTCGTATGTTAATAAACCAAGAAGATTTGGTTTTCAGCGGACTCGCTGCTGTATATACAACCCACTACGGGATTGTGGATGGTAGCAGAGTAGACAGCTTCAGGCCTGTAAACAGTAGGTGGGTTTACTTCTCTCTTCTCTCGGCGGGAACTATCCATTAACAGATAATGGGGGGAAAATCAGAGTGATTAAGGCCCAGGGAATTATGGGTGAATACAAATTGACTCCACCTCCGTGTGGTGTGCTCTCTTGAGGTAGAAGCCCTGCTCATGAGAAACAAACTCATTTCAGAACAACTACAAGGCCCATTAAGGCTTGGAGAAGGCAGAGGATGGGGGTAGTGAGGTGGTAGGTGGGCGCGCAAAGGGATGGACTCCCCCTGGACCAAAGCTGATTGGAGAACTGGCGCCCGGGGGGAACATTACTAATATCTATTTCCTGCCTCCACAGTTTGAGAAGGACAGAGTGAATCAAGTGCAAAATGTTGAAATTAAAGTACAAGATTTAATCATAGCACCTTGAAAACTCACCCCATTCTATCAAAGAGTTAATGTATTACATGAACAGTGATGGAAATGTATTTGAGTGCGAGCATATAAAATCAAAGAGATTGGAAAACTACCTCAGCATGAAAGGAGAAGCTTGAGCCCAGTTTGCCTGTAGGGGAGTGGGCATGTCTGAGACGCATATACTATGTGGGCAGGAGAACAGTGAGCGATAAGCTGAGTGAGGCACCAAAGCTCTGTGTCAGGGTCCCAGGTTCAGCGCTCGCCTGACGCTGCTTTCCAGCCTCCATAGGGAGAAGGACGGGTGAGGTGAGATTGTTGGCTGTGACATGTCAGTGGTTTGGCGACGCCCTCGCACGGCGAGAGCAAAGGATTCTGGGGGAACATGTCTCTGGGAGAATGTCAGCTCTGATGCATGGCAGCTCGTTGGAGGTGCTAATCAGAGCAGGGCTAGGCTCCTGCTAAGATCAGCCACTCTGCGCCTACATTAACCGCCTCACAGCTCCCTCGGCTGCCGGGCCAGAGGTAGAAACACCGAGCTGACAGGTTTTTTGTGTCGAGATAAACATGCGTAACGCCTGAATGGAGGTTACAAAAGGTTTAGTCGACTAGAACACCTTTTGGAGTTCACAAAAACGTGGTGGACAAAAAGAACATAAGGACACTGTCGCCTTCTGCATAAGATAAACACACTGCGCAGACATTTGCAATCCTCATGTGTAAAGCAATGCTTTTTTTTTACTGTGTGGCAGAAGATGCAGACTCTAAAGCCAGTAGTTGTTATTGGAGCATCAAGGAGAGTTTTAATCTGCATCATGGTTAAATTATTTTAAAGCATTTTATACAGAAGATATGAAGGCAGATGTATAAATGATAGGTTTGCACTAAACTAATGCATGTGCCACCTCCTACATGGAGCCTGGTATTTATTAAGAACCTGCTGTGCTTTGTGTTTATCTATGCATGGCTTACATTAGGTATAAACAGGCTTATTTACTCTTTTGTCTCGTGGCAAACAAGAGGCATAATAGAAAAAATCTGAAGAAATTCCCCTTCTAAATTTACATTACATGTGACTGAATAATATACTTCTACATTATGATGTTTCTCATTCTTCAAGTGTGGTATTTCTCTAGAGCAGGTAAATACAAGCAGCGTGACTCAAGTCTGTGGTAAAAGATGAAGAAAACGTGCATTAGAAGTTAGCCCCCACAAGATATGTCGAGATATGTACTTTTCAGAAATTTGGTGTATTTCCGATTTTGTGTGTGTATATTTTTAGATTTGAAAACTCACTGAATTTAATGCATTATCCTCCTGGCGGCCACAAGGGAACAAAAGCCAGTACAACCTGATGTGTTTCAGCAAGATCTGCTGTACACTTTGAAGGATATTCTGCCATTTTGTGTTTCGCCTGGACCACTTCACCTCCCATTCTCACATCTGAAATCCACAATGGCTAAAACTCGGTCAAATGAGCAGTGAATAGGTCACAGAAACAGGAAAAGAAAGAAAAAAAGCAGAGGGAGAAATCCACAACAACAAAAGGCGAGAGTCGAATACTTGTTAACGGATGATGTGTAGGCGCCGCAGCTGCAGGCAGGTATTGAGGTCCGGTGGGGACAAACAGTGCAGGCTGCTGAGATGGATTGCATGGGAGCGCCGGACCCCCTGCAGCCACACAAACACCACTCTACGCTGAAATGCTCTAATTTACTCTACACTTGCCTATTCTAAACTGCTGGGCTTTTTCTTGTTAGAAAGAAGTAAAAGGTCAAGTGGCTACGCCCTGACCTCGAAGACGCTCGATGGAAATTGACGTGCAAAATTACAAACCAAAGCAAAGAAACAGCAAAGATGGACAAAGGGAAAGTTTTTTTTGAGCAAAGAGGAGAGAAGGTGCGAATCAGACCAGAATCTCTTTCAGGGCTCAAAAGAGTGAGTGGCCTGGATATAAAAAGTTAATTATGGGCACATGCTTCTTTTTTTTTTTGCTAGCCTCACTGTGGCATTGTCAGGCTGAGGTATGTGGCTCTATGGGGTCTGTGGTCCACACAAAGGAACAGGGAAAGAGAGCATTGCGGAGAGGCCCCTTGGCTGGGCTCGCGGCATGGAACACGGTACAATTAGCCAGCCCCTGCGTTCTGCTGGCTTATAATTATCAGTGCTTGCCTTAATTGACTCCCTTAGCCTGCTGCAGAGGGACAGCCCGCGCCCCCCCCCTGCCCCCCCTCCGCTCGACGCAGGCCACCGAGCGCCACGCCGGGCTCTCCAAAGTCATTTAGAAAAGCGCTCATATTTTCGACACAAAAAAAAGGGGGAACATTTGGTGAGAGAGAATTCATCATCAGGTGTCTAGAGGTTTTCCTTAATAGAAAAGCTGAGTCCCACTGAGTGCGCTCTGTGTAGCGGCCAGCCACGCATGCTCAGGACCAGCAAGCCGCCATTCGCAGCGGGCCACGAGACATTAGCATAATTTTATATAACACAGGCACCCGCACTGGAAATTTAATATATCTCAGCAAATACGAGACAGGCGTTTTGCATAATTTTTTTTTTTTCACTCTCCACCTAGCCTCCTCTCTCTCTCCTTTCTATCTCTCCCTGTCCTCGCTCGGTGTGTCTCTCTCCTGTCTTGTCTCCGTCCTCTCCCTCCCTCCCTCTCTCTCTCTCTCCTGCTGCCACTCTCCTTTGCCCCCGCCCTCAACCACCCCTCTCTCCGCGCCCCATGGTGCTGCTCTCACTAGGAGAGGGGAAGTTCATTACCTCAGCTAAATCAGAATTAGTCCCTTCATTTTGACGGGGCGAACTTCATTAGAAAGGCCCTTCCTTAATCCAGCAGGGAGAACTGATGAATCTACATGGGGGCAATAATTTGCTTCACACAGCACATTCAGCCACTTCCTCCACACTGTTTCTCCTTCCTTTTCTCCATCTCTCCGGCTTCATGTATTTACGGTTACATTTTTTATAAGATCTACAGCGAGAAACCTGAGAAAGGAAAACACCTGCATATAATTAACTAATGGCAGCGGAGAGGGTGTAAAGAATGAGTTATGCTGTTTGGAATGTCCCGTCTCCCCAACAGGCTTCAGGGCCCCTGGAGCAGCCATAGCTGACTTGGCCGACACTCAAACACAGGCTGAGTGAACACGGCCGAGGACGAGGCTGGCTCTCTGGGTGTGAGGTAATTATTAAAGATTATTTTACAACGCCATTGATTATGTTGTGTTCTTTAGAATCCACGAATATTTCCTCTACATGTGGTTAGACTGAAATGAAAAAAAAAAAACAGACAAAAGGATAAATAATTTACTGAAAGTAGGAATGCTGCACTCTTTTTTTCTGAAACCTATACAACACGCAGTTTCTGTAAAGAAACAGAGCTTCAGCAGTCGCCCAGATTCTTAGAACAAACTAGACAAACGGAGAGATGTGAATCAGGACAGACAGCCCCTGACTGCCATACCACAGCGCCTGGTGTCAAACAGATGTGCAGCTTGGCAGCTAAGCTCCCCAGAAAACAGAGAGTCCACGGATTCCAGGGTGGCGTTGAGTCGTGCTGTTCTCCCCCCCTCACCACTCCACCGTCCCCCAACAGTCCCGACTCCCCCACACTGTGCCCCCGCCGACTCCCTCCCTCATCACTTCCACACAGGGGTCTCCTGACTGGTAATCTCGTCCCTCGAATGTGAAATCTCCGACAGCGATGCTCCGCACTTTTACCCCCTACCTCTGTGGCTGATGGGTAAATTGGAATGGCGCACCCTGCTGGTGCAGAGAGCTCTGAACAGACAGCAGCGCACACACATGCTGAGGCGCCCCTCGCACGCTCCGTCTAATATAGTGGACATGCACACTCCCTCCAAGCTGCAATATCCATGCACAGACACATGTCCACGCACAGATGTACACAAGGGAACAAACACACGTACGTATACAGTCGCACACGGACAGAAAAAGCTTGAGGTGAGTCGCATACACAGCCTCATAAGCACACATGCAAGGTAAGTGTTCCATGCATGATCTGTTCACCCTCATCTGCATAAAGATTGAATCTATGATAAACAAGCAGGTACTAGGAACTGAGTCAATATATGCTCAGATTTAAATGTGCATCATCTGGAATGGCTCAGCTTGGGTCCTTTCACAGAGACGGCACCTGATGTCTGTTTCCATAGTTTGTTTCTATTATCATTACTACAGGACAGAACACACATTACAGACTAACAGAGAAAACTGTGGAAATCGCAAACTAAATGAGAACGAGCCGTATAATAAGCACCGCCAACTTGCTGTTTTTCAATAATCACACTGTACAACATGGATAAATACAAACAGAGCAGAGGTCATGTGTTTTTCTTATTTATTTTTTTTCACGCGGCCAGGCATCAGGGTAGGATTTCCCCGAGGGCCGGTTTAGCTGTCCGAGGCTTCCACTCCATCGCTCTGTCTATTTCTCTCCTCAGTCAATGCTCTGAAGCACGCGTGAACGGTTGAGTCCACCCTCAAATCGCAGGGACGTCCTGAAATAGTCAATGGGACCTGAAGGGGCTAAAGATCACTGCAGAAGAAGCCACAGAGGCCTTCCTGTCAAAGGCAGTGCTTTCAGGGGGCCAGGGGTGAGGGGAAGCCAGAGGGAGAGAGCCGGAGACATGACATACATTTCATTACACTTAAACCAACTGTGGGTTCAAGTCAGAGCCCTGGATTTCCAATGGCGTCTCGAAGGATGGAGTAAGTGGAGGTATAAGAGAGCGGTTTTCACAAAGAACACAATGGTTAGGTGGACAAAGGCAGGCGGCTGGATTAATTGCTTGGGGGCTTGTAGGGATATTTTTTCTAAGTACTTCTGTTTAAAGCTCAATTTAGTGGCATATTTCACTCGATGCTTTAACTGTGCATGAATCTCCAAACTCCAACTGGAATTAGAGCAATTAGTAGAATTATTTAGATTCCTACTTTACAATATTTCACATATCATAACTCTTAACATTTGCCATGATTGTAGAGCACTTTGGCTAAATTCGTGTGATTTTTTAAAAACTGCTTTATAAGTAAATCTGACTCGACTTCGAAAAACGCTTTCTGACACCACTTGGCGCATTTTCTCACAGCGGTAAAACAAGGTTAAACAACGTCAGCTGGTGGAAAATCCCACAGTAAATTTTAAATGTTTTTTTACACACATTGAATGACCATGTTTAAATATACAGAAGTAAACGTGTTTGCTGTAGTTTCTGCTGTGATGCGCTGCTCTGGTCTTATTTTACCTGCCGATCATTAAGAAGACAAAGTACACCATCGGAAATATTAGGGACGTACTCTTAAATAAACTGTTTTAAAAAATGCTGACAAATATAAACCTGTTTGTCTTTATCCTCACGATATTTTTGCTAAGAATAAGAGTGACATGCTGCCCTCTCTCCTCTCGTCCCTCTGCCATTTTTGGACAACACCAGAAAATGAAGAACTCTATATAGTGGACTATATCGTTATTAGTGAGTGATTTGGAACACAGCCAATATTCTCCTCTCCCCCCCTCTTCCTCCATGTTTGTTTCCACCTGACAGCTCCGTTTAATTTCTGCCCATAAACACAACCTTAGACACGAGAGGAGGAAGCGCTACTTATCCCAGACATGCCCAGAGTGGTCTTTTTCGGCGAGAGCTCTCCTGGCTTTGCGGAGAGACCACTTGTCCATTAAGACTGTCAGAAGATGCTCTCAGAAATGAGAGGCCGTATCTCTGGAGAGGCCCGCGAGGAGCATGCTCAGACGGGCGGGCTGGGGTTAAAGGGAACGTGAAGTGTGCTGGCCAGCTCTGCGCGGGCTTAAGAGAATCCGCAGCCAACACTCAGTCTCAGCGACGCACTGTAAAGCAACATTATGGAAAATATAATTTGCAGTCTAACCTACTTTGCTTTACAAAGAAATGTCTATTTAAAATCCCTTGGAGTATTATTAAAAGGGCTATAGAATTACAAAACACTATTAATATTGCTCGCTTGGGGGGAGCCCTCGCTCATTAAGCTTCTAAGACGTCGTGGGTTTTGATTATTCTATCAGCTTCGTTCTCTTATTATAGTGACAAACTCCTGCTATTTTGTTGCCAATCTCCTTCCAGCTGTCATATCGTTTGAAAGATCACAAAACCCCTTCAAACACACTTGTGATACGTCTTCAAATTCACCAGACATCGCTTGATTCCCCTATTGAATTTGCAGGATTAACTTGAGGAAGAAAACGTCTCATATTTCTTAACTGGTTGCTGTGTCTGACATCAGAGTGTATGAGATTCTAGCGTACTGGTATTGTCCAGGGGAGGGAACCCTCACTCTAACCGTCAGCGCTTCTCCAAGTGGGACAGAGATGATTAAAACACACCACGGCTGTGACTGACAGACTCCCCACCGCTTCTGGAAGATGACATGTCTCCAAGTCACACAGAAACGCAACTCCTCTAATTTTAACTCCGACTACAACGCTGAGCCCCTCTGTCAAAACCCACAAAAAACAGCCATGCTGAGATTCTTAACCACAATAAAAGTGATAACAACTAAACAGAGGAATAAGTTTAAAAACAACAATAGGGAGGGAGGAGACAAAGGGGCTGAGAAGGCGCCATTTCCCTCTGGTGCACACAAACAGCAGGAACCTGTGAGCTTGTGACAACACCTTCAAACATTTCTGTTACTTTCACAGAAATATCTGATGCTGATGCTCCAACGTGATGCTTCCGCAGCAGTCTTGTCCCAGCGCACAGTCGACTTGGCACGCTCTTGGTTACCAAAAAGACAAAACACCCTCCTAACTGACTGTTTGACATTTGTCATGACAGGAATACAGTGAGAGGAGGAGAAGAAAGGAGGAGTGAGAGGTGGGAGGGGAGCAGGAAAATGGAGGAGTGGCAGAGGGTGATCAATGTGTGAAATTGTATGTGTGAAAAAAATAATTTGCCATTCCCCGGGTTTGTTGCAATCCTCATTTCTTCACAATAAGGGGGACAGAGGGGGGTTTCCTGTTATTGTCATGTTGTGCAGAGAGCTCAGGGTCGCGTACTAAATGATTCACAGAAAACGGAATCTTTTACATTGGCGTCAGCGATTCAGCCGGGCGCCCTTGTGGGGGAATTCTTTTTTTGTGTTTTTATTGAAGTCTGCACAGAGCGCGCCCAAAAGCTCTGACAGGGGGCCCCCGAGGGCGCTTGTCTTCACCTCCAAATCATAAGATGGAGAGACGATGCTCCCCCTGTGCTCTCAATTATACCCCTCAACACCCCCCCTGCACACAGACCCACAGTCCTGCCCTCCCCACCCAAAAAAAATAAAACAGGCAGGAGAAGAAAAGCCTTCAGTAATACAGTCCCAGTGGAGGGCTCCACGATCGCTCGGCGCTGCTGGAACAGCTGACAGGCTCGACGCGGCGGGTCCATTCCCTGCGGTCTGTCAGAGTTGGTGCTACAGCATGACGGTTAGTACTTCTTCTCTGGGGATGTGCCTCCTTTGCCTGCCCCTGTACGTGCCCCTCACATGACAGACCCCTCCACTGACCCCTGGAAGCTCTTTGGCACTACCCCAATTACTGCTGCGGGTAGGTGGAACTCTGGGTTACGTGCCCCCTCATGCATCTTTACCTCTCCCATTCTCCCCGGTGAGCCGGATACCCATCTGAGGCTCCTGGCACATGCACACGGGGTTGGATTGGACCAGCATGAGGGGCAGAAGGAGGTGCGGCGTTGTAAAAGGCTTGGTAATTTGATCGGAGGGCACAGCTGCATAAACAGGGGTATCGAGGAATTTCTGTCTGCTTGATGGAATTGACTTTGCATGAATGGCCCCCCCCCCCCAAAATGGGCCGTTTTCCACATGTCTCAATGAATATGACAACCTCTCCAGCAATATGAGTGGAACGGCAGAACTGCAACAGCAGCTCAAGGTAGAGTCTTTTTCTTGAGCTGTGAAATTCTCCCTCTCCTTCTCTGGCTGTCTTTGCTAAAGACCTCATCCAAGTCCTGCTGCCTGACCTGTCAAAAGCAGCACCATCCTCTCTAAAATGCCCAAACAAAATAAACCAACAACCGCTGGCAGGGTCAGAGGGCAGCTGCTCTGGGTGCCTGGACTCTGGCGGGCCCTCTGATTGGTGGAAAGGGCAGTGAGTAAAAGGGAATCTTTTCAAAGTGAAATCTCCAGCTGATGGCTTAGAGCTCCACACCCCACAGTTTGTTTCTCTTGCTGCTGTCAGGAGTTTCGCCTGAGCCATTTGGAAGGATTAGAAAGAGTGGGGGAAGAAAAAAAGAGAGGCTGGACTGGGCAGATCGTGTGTACTGGAGGGTCTGAGTGATGGCTCCAGGACCCCTCGGAGAGTGATAAACCTTTGACCTTGACAGCCCCCCGCGGTGACCCCTGACCTCTGGCTTTGTGCCACAGACACAGTGAGACAGGTGCAGGCGGGAAAGTGACCACACCCCCACTGCCCAGGCCAAAACCCCCCTCATCTGACCTACCTGTCCTGATGGTTTGGACTCAAACTATGGAAGAAAAATATCTTTCGCCAGCCAGAGGCACAACTGCTGCTGTTACTGAGAAAATTACTATTTGCATGGGGGGGGGATCAGAAATATTAGTTTGTGATAAAAAGTGCTGCTCATCAGAATAAAGTCACGCTGCATTCACAAAACCGATACTGCAAAATCCATATCAATAATTTTTATATGAAACTGAAAGGAACAGCTACAGGAAAATTGTAGAGACAGGGAAAAACTCAGCGCACAGATACTCTGAATGTGAGCTGAGAGTTTGCAAATGGATTTAGTTCCATTAAATATCTTTGTTAAATCTTTACGAGTGTGGATATTATTAAAGTCGAGGCGTATTGTGAGCACAGGCACAATGACACGTCATGCGGCCTCGTTTTCTGTTCCTCAGCAGGCACTAGTTCCAAGGTCGCGCCAGTCCGCGCCAGTCTTTCTGCAGATCCATTTCCTCTCCCTAGGCACTTCCCTCATGTTGTTGGCCCAGTGATTCAATGCCTTGCATTAAGAGCAATTCACCTGCCTCCGGCGTCCCAGCGGCACGGGTCCCCTGGGGAAACCAGGTGGAGCATAAAAAAGTTCCACATATGGTAAAGTCAAGCTGCTCGGAGGCTGCCGAGTGTCTGCTGTGGGGATAGAGGCTCCTAAAAGGCCCAGCTGGTACTTGGAAAAGGGCTTCTGCATTACTACACCTCAGTGTCTGTTTGGGCTCCCCTTTGGAAAGTGTTGGCCGGCGCACATGACCAGCCATTTTAGATTTCTCCCTCTACCCCGCCTCATCCCTCGCTCCCTCCCACCTTCCAACTGGTTCTGTATCCAATTGAACATTTGGTCCTCCACTGCTGGTTAATCAAATTCCTCCATCTGGCCCCCTATCCCTGTGGAACACAAAAGGTGCAGCCTGAGCCTGGGTCCAAGTGCATATTGGGAGGGAGGAGGGGGATGGAGACAGGGACTGCCTACCTAACTTACACAGCCCAGTCAACTAGATCAGGTAGAGAGCACGAGGCCAGGCCTGATCGTTTTGGGCAAACAGGAACAGCTTGGGACTAAGTATCAGAGCCCTGCTGTTCATATAGAACTCAGGGACGGCAGCGGGTTCATATGACAGTAGGAGGGTTTTACGAGCTAATACCTCCACATACACTGTAGAATACAGAATAGAGTGAAGCCTAAGCACTGCTGGCTAAAGCAGAAGGGGAGCACTGCCCGGAAACTGAGCTGTTATTCGATCTCCGTGGCAGTAGAGGGCACTGCTCTTGAAAAGCACTGGAAGCCCAGGAACAAAGACGAGGGGAGGAAAAGAGGAATAATCACATCTCTGCTCAAGCTGCAAATTTGCTTGTTGTCTTCTGCTTCCTCGGGTTCAAAGTAGCAGTGTGTGAGTAACTAAGCAGCGTCTAAGCCTGTGCTCTGATCAAAAAGAGCTATGTTAAGATATCACACAAAGCCAGCAGTGATCTTTAAAATCCCCCAGAGAGACCGCGGAGCCTTCACAAAATATCTCCTTGACTACATATTTATTAGAGGAGACCTTTCAGAAAGCAGTCCTGCCGCACAAAGTCAAACAGGTTTGAAAGTGCAGCCGCTCTCACAAAACGCTTCCCTCACAACTATGTCATATCCAGCTGATCTCGACTGCTCGGCGCTCCGATCCAGCAGGAGATCTGAGGCGAGGTGAAGACGGGGACACTAATTGAGTCGCAGATACAGAAACACATGGCATCTCAAGTGCTAGCACCACCCGTCCATAATATTCTATTGTATGATTTCTATTCATGTCCAACCATCCTTTCCCCCGGCCAGGTGGCAAAACATGTGTCAATAATTAAACTGCTTTTACATAACAGGATACAGGAACACAATGCAATTTGCTCCCCATATTTCATTGGGCCTTTATGAAAACACATGAGAGAGTGTAATTAATCAAACCACTGGAATATGTGAACGGCAATTTCCACTTAATGGCACTTACAGGAATTGGTTCCCTTAAGCACCACGTTCTGTCTACTAAACGAGCGGGATTCATTTTCATCCTCATAGTTCAGACAATAAAATCTGGTGCGGATGTTAAACAAAACCCATTTGACACGAGGAAGTCTGGAAACAGTGGCAGATACGGTCGGTGCGGCTCAGGTGCCGTCACTGTGACACTCTTAGCTTTGGTGCAGATCATACTGTATTGTGTGTGTGTGTGTGTGTGTGTGTGTGTGTGTGTGTGTGTGTGTGTGTGTGTGTGTGTGTGTGTGTGCGACTGTCATGCTCGCACTTAGGGAATTAATATTCTTTTTAATGATCTTGCTTTGACCTCAAACCGGAGTTTATGCTCTGTATTCAGTTAACCACAGGAGGCTAACCACCTCCCAGCCAGGGACAGGAAGAGGATCATTCGCTGCTTTTAGTGGCTTTCTGAGAGAGGATGGTCCTCGTCTAAATGGCACCCATGTCCCTAAAAGTGTGCGTCTCTCTCCCCACCTCTCTCGCTCTCTCGTTCTCCCTCTGCCTCTCCAAAGACTCCTCTAAGTGCAGCATCTTGTTTCAGTAATTCAGCCAGGGCAGAGACAGTGGAGAGAGGAAAGTAATCGATTTCTCTCTCATTTGGTTCCTCCTAGACCTGCTGTAAGGCCTCTTAGGGGAGTTCTGGACTATTGGACAGGACAACGTTATGGGAAAGAGTGTCATTGCGTTTAAGGTCATTGTTACACCGAGGCTTCATTTTGAGCGTATTTTTATTGGTGTGCGGGACGAAAGCAGACAAACAAACAATGCCGCCGCCATTTCCAGGACGGCAGACATCAAGATATGCCCTCACTGTTCATAACAGCATTGCCACTCTGAATGATGGAGGGAAAGATCATGCGCCACAGCAATATGATCCACTGCAGAGATACACTCTGAAAACTGCTGCTAAGTACCAAGCTTTTAGTAAAGGTCCATAGGTAAACCTTGTGTCTATAAAAAGACACCATTACTAAATAATTTAGAGGAAATGCCTGTGCTTTATGATTACTATTTCTGCTTCACGCTTCATATCATCTTTCCAAAAGACGGAATACAGAAAAACGGAGACTGGAAACAGAAGCAGCCAAATGACACGGAATAATATTGGGCTCTTACTCTGTAGAGTTTCACTGCAGCAAACATCGCCCACCTATTTCTCTCCAACACTTAATACTAACATTAAGATTGTGACTATTTAGTTTGTATATTATAACTTAGTTGTGTATAAAATACTTTATTATTATTATGCTTTCTGTATTTTCCAATTATTTCCTGTGTGTCACTATCCCTATACACTGATCAGATAATTAAAACCAGTTACCTGTTTTAATGTTGTGGCTAATTGGTGTATAATGTAAGTTAATTACATCAGAGGTATGTTGAGACTTAAGCTGTGCCCCAATGGTAACCAATTGCGTCACAGCGGCGTAGCTGGACCCCTCCTAATTCGAAGGCTCCTTCAATTGCAGCAGATAAATGCCTCCTTCCATCCTTGAGCAACAAGGGCTCCAATGGGTTTATCTTTTTTTCCCAGGATTCACTGCGTTTCAGTGACCAACCGTTTTCCAAGAGATAATGACGGCGGCAAGCTACGAGACCAAAAGAATCTTAGATGTAGGTGCAAGGCTTCAAACTGCTAACAGTACATATGTTGAAAACCAAAGGGCAACTACAGTCCAATGTCCAAATGCAGCACTGTTGCTAGGCGACAGACGCAAATGATGGTAATCTTCCTTAGACCAGACCGTCTCATTTGGATTCTTTGCGGTCTACGTGGCCCACGTATTGGGACACAGCTTTTCTCTTTCCTCTACATGTGGCATGCAGTTGTATCTCCAGTTAAAATCCAGGGTATAAAACAGCAGGGGTTATTTGGCCCTTGCCAGTGATGTGATCCCTCAAACCTTTCAACTTCACAACACGGCCTCACCTACAGGTCTGTGGCTGGCTCTGTCCACAGTTTGACATCTCCTCTGCATTTAGGCCTTTTCTGGTTTCAAGTGTTTCGACTCCGTGCCAGCGCACTAAATTCTTAATACCAGTCAGTAACTCTCAGGTTGAGCCTCCGTTCATTTACATCTGATTGAGATATTCTTGCAAAGGCCAATTAAAAATGCAACACATCTACCTTAAGAACTTGGCATGTATAATATTCAAAATAGACACCGATCTCGTGTGTCATTACGAGTGCGGCAGCCGCAAGACAAACAAGACAAATCTATCTATTGTTTATTACCTCCTCAGGCTTTTTACCCAGAGGGCGGAATAAGAGAGGGAGAGGCAGAGGTCAGCGTAATTACCATCCACTCTTTCCTTAGAGTCAGACAGTGCTAAGACATGCATTGGCAAATTCCACGGCAGCATCGTATATCACATTACCATAAAGCCCCAAAGAGCTAACCTTTGTTCAATTCCATTTGATTCTGAGCGAGGAAAACAGCCTTCCTGACAGTCTCATGCAGCCTCAGTCTTTCAAGAGTTCAGGTGTTTGTCTTTCAGTCTTGTGACTGCTCTTGCTAAAGATGTGCTATTCCAAAAATAAAGTGTCAGGGGACGTGGGGGATCATTGAATCATCCTGGGTAGAATATCACATCATCTGGCGAGCTTCAAGGTTCAGTCTCAAACTATGCCTGAGAAAATAAACGCAGCTTGTTGTGAAATAATACACAGCGTTTAGCTCAAACTACTTTATATACAGAATGCTATTTATTATTATTAATTCATAATTATTAATTCATATAACTGCTGACAATAACACTAAATTATATATTTTTTACTGTGGCACTTAATAGTAAGCCCCTGGTATTATCAGATTAACCTGGAAGCACTCTTCATTTTGGCTTCTGTTGACAAACAAAGTGCTAACATTTGCAGCATCAGTTCACTCTAATATGCCTGTTGACTGAAATGAGAGCGCCAGTGCAGAATGTGGAATACTGTTACTGAGTGAGGAGGCTTAGCCGTGATGTCTTCAGTCATGCTTAAAGCCAATGGCTTCAGCTCTCGGTGGCAATCACAAGGTGGCACACGGAAGGACAAATGTTGCCACGGAGGATGAAAGGAACATAAAGATGAGGGGCGAGTCGTGAGCAGGCATATCCGAGAGAGACATGAGGTTAAAAAAAAAAAACTGGAGTGGGCAAAAGTGTAACGATAGAAAAATAAAGACAACAAGAAAGAAAGAAAAAAAGAAAGAAAGAAAGAAAGAAAAAGAGATCTGTGAATTTCCCCTTCTTCCCCTGAGACCTCCCTTGATGCCAAGCATTCATCATCCAGCCTCTAATATCAGTTATTCTGTGGCTCCTCTGCTTACAGCAGAATTAATTTCTGCTTTAATTACTCTCATCGGCGGAATGCTGATGAAGGAGAGGGACGAGGCATTCTGGGACTCGGGCCTCATTCCACCGCTTTAATTTGAATGAATTCCACCCGGAGAGGCTGGCAAACAACTGGCAGCCGAGCCCCGGGAGCCACTCTGGGACTGCGCAGAAGAGCTGCAGCCATGGCCCCCACCAACCTAGCTACCTTGTGTGTGCGTGCCTGTGTGCATTTCCCAGCCTGTGTGTGTTGCGTGGAGCGCGTTGATTTGTGTGCGAGGCTGAGCGCTGAAGTGAAAAAGGTAGAGAGAGAGAGAACACACAAGACGAGGAAAAGAGGAAAACAATGATTGATGGATTGAGTGATGAGTGTGTGTACAGTATGTGAGCATGTTTGCAGTGTTTGTGTGCGTGCGCCCTAGTGTGCAGTGTGTGTGCATGTTTGCATTCGCATAAATGTACTCAGGGATAAGGGGTGAGAAAGTAGAGCATCCATAGAAACAAACTGTAAATGATTCCATGCAGAGAGCGAGACAGTGAAAACAGCTCCATATGGACACGAGATATATGAAATATGAACAGCATCACTGACTGCAGCCCACTGTGTAACACAAATGTTAGTTTGAGAGCAAAAACCATTAATACTTAATTTGATTATTCCAGATATGGTGCGTCATTCTCCCAGTCCATGTATCATACAAGAACTCGCAGTATAAAAAAAAAAAAAAAAGGAAATGGCTATATGAATAGGAAAAAGCTGCAAGTGTGAGATGCACACACTCCATGTTTTCATAATGAAAACAACTGCAGAAACTGTATAATATCACAGCAAGCCCGGCAGAGGAGCAGGGAGAGGGGCTATAATTGACTTTTCTCCAAGCCAGCTTGGTAGTTACAGAATGTAGCATATTGGATAAGGATTGTGATTGATTATGTGGGTCTGCCATACTGATTTTGATTAAATGTAACCATGGGTTTCTTTTCCAGGCCCTAATGAAGCAGCAATTTGAAACTGAGAGACTGGAGGATGCTGAGCCACGCCGCCTCCAGCCCCACGCCGTCTCTCTGTGTACATATGATGCTTCAAAACATGGAGTCGTCACGTAGTATCCTGCCGCTGCCTCCTCTGCCATGACAGAAAAAATATGTGGATGGTGCGAAAAGTCACAAATTAATTTATAACACAATTATTATAGAAGCTAAAAAAAACTTATTTGATAAATTCTACTTTAATGCAACCCCCCTGAAAAAACGAAACAAAAAACCAGTATGAGTGCTCGTGTTCCTACGACATTGAAATAATTTTGTGGCCTGACTCTCTGCAGGGAAAACATCCATGCCCTCACCACAAGCTAACATAACTATAATTATTATAAACTACTCTGACATTAGAGGGAGATGCTTCCAATCCCTTGAATTCGAACAAGTCGTGCTTTTATAACTTCAGCCCACATCCATCTCCTCCAATTTCCTGTTCCTCCTCCAGCTCGGCAGAGGGCACGGAGGCAGGTAGGTGTGACCTCCACCGACCCTGAAACCTCTGGACAGGTGGGCGGTGGCGTCGACGCACACTGTCCGTTTTGGCAGCGGCTCGCTTCCCTCCCCCGGCAGGGAACTCAGGCCATGATGAGCAGCTGGGTCGCAAACACTAAGCACATTAATATCTTCTTAATGATAATAATCATTATGGCATAAGCACCTTCCCCCAAAGTGGGAAGGCTCACGGAATGTGCCAGGGTAGCGTCGTCGTCGTTAAGGTACAAAAAAAAAAATAACAAGACGAAGACGAAATGACTCCTTTAATGGGCAGAAACTTACAGCCACCCGGATAATGCAGACACTAATGTAATAATGGGATAATGGGATACACAAGATAAGAGATAAGACATTAGGGAGACCAAAAAACTCAATGAAACCAGTGTGAATGAATAAATAAAATCTGTACTTGGGGTTGACACAGTTACCACCACAGATATACATCCTATGATACATATGCTAATATAGACTTGCCTACACCACAGTAATATGTATTAATTAGTAAAGTCTCCCTTTCTATGATTTGTTCATGCTTTTAGGCCGTTCTGGAGTTAGCAGAGTACTTCACCACCTTGTCTCCCCGCGCCTCTGGATCCGCAAAGTGCTACAGCATTTCCCATATACTCGCCTCATTTAATATAACTGTCAGTATTCACCTATCACAGGCCATTATCTGTCTCATCCGCGTTCATTATTGAAGCTAATGATCTGTTGTCCTCTCCGCTCCCCATTGAAGGAGGACTACATTAAAAGTCTCTTACTAACTTAATTAGTAATTATAAATGTTAAAGATTAATCAGAGAGTGAGTGGCTTAAGGTTTGCGTCTCCAGGCGGAGGTGGGACAAATGGAGAGACAAAGAGGCCATGTCGCTTCATTGTTCACACTCCACCGTCACGCTGGAAATGGAACAAGACATATGAAAAGAGTGGAAGTGTGACCATTTTACCTCTAATGACTGTCGCTTGTTTTTTTTCTTCTTACTAATGACGTCTCGAATTATAAAAGAGAAAAATACATATGTACTGTGAGAGCCTGTGTGCTTAAATCTACATTTGATAGCAATTCTTACAGCTAAATATAGTAGGATGTTATTTCCATATTGTAATCTGCAAGCTCTACTGTAGTGGATATAATGCTGTTACAGGAAGCAACATTTAATATGGTAACCTACGATGCATGCAGCACTCACATTATCTCTTTCTAACAAGATGGAAATAGATCCCCTTAATTAAATCCTGGGTGTACACTAATTCCTTACTAAATCTGCACCTCTCTGACAATTCCACATCAGCAGTACCGTGCACTCCAGTAAACATATAAGCACTGATATCAACATTAAACCTTAATAACTAATAAAGCTTTCATCCAGGGAGTTCCTGTGTGATTTCCATTAATGTGGGGGGGGGGAGTGGAAGCGCCCAGGACCATCTCCCTGTTTTCCGGAGCGTGTTGACGCTAAAGCCAGGGGGTCGGTACTCCAGGCAGAGGAGGGAAAACAAGGAAGAGCTCTATATGTGCTGAGTTGTGGAATGGGAAGAGACGTTTCAGCCTGAACTTGAGAGAAACTGCGACATTATAGTTGACCTGTTAAATTACCTATTAATTAACACTCTGTCCAAGTTAATTCGGATATTAAGCGAAACAAATGTTCTCCCCTGTGTTTTGGCCTCATTATATACAGTCTTTGTTAGGTATGTAAAAAATATTGTTTGGGAAGTGATGACGTCACAGTTTACTGGTGCTTTGTGTAATTAGCAGGCTCCGGACACAAATTGGATATAAACTGGTTTTCTCTACAATTGATTGCCATAAAGAGTAAAAACTAAATCACCGCGTATTTTTAAGACAAGCAAAGATTTTACAGTCAACGACGAGGATCCATTTCGAAGACCTGCACTCTCTCTTTTAGAGGAGAAATGGCGACGCTTTGACTGTGGAGCAGGGAGTCCTATCACACAAGACACAGAGTGAGGTGATGGTGGGGGGCTGGCCAGCGGCCCGCAGCACCTGAAACCTATTAGAGAGCTTTGGAACATTCCACGGGGTTCTTCCATTTTGGCCAGAGGGCATCGTAAAGGTCCTCACAGAGAGGGCTGGTGCGACTCAGGCGCAGACAAACAGCCAGCAAGGTGAAACACTAAAACTAGAGTAAGGATATGAAAGAGCGAGACACCTGAGCATACTGCGAAATGCGTGCCGTTGTTTGTGTTGTTCTCCAGGAGGAAAACATGTTGCCTCCACCAGATCCTTGACTCGCCATGAAAATATGGTCTAAAGGCAAAGATCACATTTTCCGCACGTAGAGTCACAAGGAGCTTGTCTTCATAAAAGGAACACTATGATTAAAACATTTACTGTTGGCAAGCCAAGCAAAACTTTTATCAACTTTTTATCAAATGGTTTGCCATCTGGACTTAAAACAGTGGGGGCCCAATAGCGCACTGACACTAAAAACAAAACATGCATAAACACACACAACCTGCTGCCAAATTTTCTTTGAGATTGCCGTATACTCTTCGCTATGTGTGTGTGTGTGTGTGTGTATATGTGTTTTAGTGGTACCAAGGCCCATCTCTTTGGCTGGATCCGTGTCCATGCCTCGGTGTTATGCTCACTGGGTTTAGCTCTATGGGTGTCTGTGGCCTCTCCTCTGGCCGCCCGTGTCCATTTGCTCTGCGGGTATGGCAGGCCTGAGCTGACAGATGGCCGCCCCTCTCCATTCCGCTCCAGAGTAACACAGTAACTGGTTTTTCCTCCGCCGTTGACCTTGCCACAGCCAGCCAGCAATCCAGGCTGGCACTCGGCCTGTCGAACAGGAGGGTAATGAAGTCCAGCGCTGCTCACATGATTATTAAGGCTTTGACGCTGGGGGGCCTTTCAGGACCCTATCCCCCCTCCCCTCTCCTCCCCTGTCTGCCACAGCCAAAGTTCGATGAGGATAGTCATTCGTTACATGGTACTTTGGAAAACCACCGTAGTGCTCCGTGAAGAGAGCTAAAACTTTTTTGCGATAGCTGGAGTCTGCTTGTGTTCTAACACAAGCCTCTCTACACACACAACATTGAAACTCTTCCCTGTCCAGTAGCGTATGATATCTACTGGTGTCCCAGCATGCCCGTCATTCCAAAAACACACACACAAGTAAGAGCCACTACACAAAGTTAGATCAGATCTGTCACACTGCTATTGGTGCTGACAACCTCTAAAAGCAACACAGTTCTGCTGTAGCGAGCCACTTCACTCTCACTGTAATTCTCTCTTACTACAAGCATCTCTAGGCACGCTTGGAACCCTGGTCCCATCAGGGCCCGACTGGGATTTGAGAGGTGTAGGTTGCAGCTCTGACCTTTAGTAAGGCAGGACTGTCTGTTTGCACTTCTCCCATAAGCCCCCCTCCAGTCAGACTGCTAAGCAACCCCATCAGACTAGGGGTCCGCATGCACCTACGGCCTTGGTGACATCTCAGAGACCATGGGGAGGTGGAGTAATGCAGAGGTTAATTCTGATCATTCAGTATTTATGGGCTTCACTTCAGAACAAGGGTTGGCATTAACACTCTAAAGGAGACATCCCTCCTGTATATCAATAAAACATAGCCACATGCACAGGAAGAGCCTACCTTTATTCAGATCGCCCCAAGGTCCCAACTAGACTTGCATGGGAGAATTCCAAAAAGTACACCAGTGAATCCTTTGCTGCTTCAAATTAGAAAAATACAATTTATACAATTCTATATAGTTTGAAACTTATGCTCCAGAGTGATTAGCTGGACAAATGAGCAAAGCTCAACCAGTCACTGAAAGGAATTTGCCCTGTTTCACTATGGCGACACCGACCTACCAATTGCAATGCGGTGAGGGGCAGCGAGTGCTCACACGGAGTTTGTACAAACAGGCTGTATGAACTGAGAGCATCAGATATTTTCTCACATGTTGGCCTAGTCTGTGAGGTGTGGGGAAATGTCAGGAAAATCAATAGATAAGGACCACATCAGACCGAGCTTGTCTGGCCTAGCAACAGAGCATCCCCATGGTGATGTCAATTACCCCTGCTTTACAACAAAAACACCAGGAAGAGCAAAACAGTCTCTGCAATGCTGTAAAACTTTTAATGCAGTCTCCTGGTTACATTGAGGAATTTATAAGAAACTTTGTTTTTTTCCCTACCCCAGTCCAGACAGGTAGCTAACACAGTGAATGTGAGAGTCTTATTGATAGCTCTTTTTTGCAGCTCACTCTGTTTTCTATTCTCCTCATGGACGCCACATTAGTCAGGGAGAGGTATAATGTAACGAGCAGTAAGGTGCGCATAATTGCATATTAGCAGCAACACACTTGGCTGCACGGGAGGTGACTGCGCTAACGAACAGAAAGGTGTTATTAATCACCAATTAATAAAAGCAGGCAGATATCACACTCAGTATATGGCACGCATGGTTTCCTTTGTTTCCACTGGCTGGTCCAAGCCTGTTCTCTTATTTATTTCATAAGATTGATCCTGTTCCTGTTCCGTGTTGTCTATTGAGTTCTGACTCTGATCCAGCCCCCCCCAGGAGTCAAATGAGGAGTGTTTGGCCATGTTTGTTAGCAGATTACATGTGTATGTGCTCTATGAAAGAGTCCCAGAAACTGAGGGAACACCATCAGACATACCTAATCAAAGAGGATTATAGGAAACGAAACAAAGAATAAAAATACCATATTCTGTTTGTGCACAAGGGGAGAAAATGCTTAATGGAGTAGTGAATGTGTTGCCACCAGGGCAGAGACAGTGATGGAGACCATGTAATCAACATACACTGGCCAAGTTGCTCTTGGGGCCAAAGACAAGAGGATATGTGTCAAGGATAATTTGCGGCCCTTAGCAAGAAACAAAACAAGGCTTTCCGCTTCAAATAGTGTTGCTGTGTACCTCCTGTCTGTCCCCCCACAAACAGTCAACAGAATATGTCTTTTGGAGGCTGCTTCATATGAACATTTGAGCGCCCGGTAGTGAAAATGGAGAGATAGTGGACAGAGGAGGGGGGGACAGAGAGGCGGAGAGGAGGAGGAGAAACTCTGGGAGAGCTAAAGGCCTCTCACTCGCTCTCCTCTCCAGCTCTGTAACGGCCCACAGTGCCTGCTTCACACAGAGCGGCCAGCTGTACAGCAAATGTGCCTTTCCCTCTCCGCCCCCGAACCTTTCCACCCCTCCAGTGCCCCCCTCTGCCTGGGCCGACCAGGCCACCGGCTCCTCTCTGTGAGAGAAGGCTCCTCCCTGACTTGGCTTCGAGCTCGGTGTTGTCACCAGCCCAAAAAAATCCATAGAGGTGACCCCAAAAACACTTTTCTGGGATGTGGTTTGGTTTGCTTGTTTACAGTTGTCCTTCCGAGCACTGCCACCTTGGCAGCAGCTGCTTGGAATGGACGGGAGTGAGATGAGAATTTGGATTGAAAGCAGATATAACAGAAAAGCAAAAACCCTTTTCACCTTTAAAAGCCTTTAAGACAGAGCCCATGTTTCAAAACATGTCAGAGCTCTGAAAATCCACATGGAGACATTTGAAACAGTGCGATAAATAGGCCAAACTTGCCCCCCCGTGGGGCTCCAAATGTCATAGTTTACAGTGGGGTCAAAGTGAAGCAATGGGGTGGCACGACAGCACGCTGATAAAACCAAACAGGCTTTTGTGTCAATGAAAGACCTTCAAAGATCCTCTCAAAACAACAGACAACTTTGTGAAAGAGCGGTGATTTTAAATCCTTTTTTCCGAGGCAGTAACTATAGATCAAGATGGCAAAACCAGCTGATGGCCAGATTTGTTTTCTAATCTCAAAGAAAAATAGCAGTAAAAGGTTTGATAGTGACTGCAGCAGCTGAAAGCTGTATAAATCTGTGTGTCTCTGGAGAAAAATCGGACACCCTCAATTCTGTAAGTGTGCCATGCCAAAAAAACTCTAAACTAAAGAGTGGCCAGCTGTCTTCTGGCCTGCTATTAAATTGCTCCTTGGATGGTGGCGATATCATTTTTTTCTCCATAGGAGTATCGCACCAGGTCCCCAAACAGAGCGACCAGCTGTACAGCAAATGTGTACTGATCCATCTGGGCCCTAGCAGGCTGCGGCCTCCATCTTAAGACACGTGGGGCCGTTCACAGGCTGGGGCTGGGGCTGGCCGGCTACAAACCCTTCTGCATCCATGGCCACCTCCTTCCCTTTCATTTACCTCCATTATCACAGTAAATGTCGAGTAGCTGGGCACCAGAGCCGCGCTTTATGTCTGAACTAGGACGTCATCATCTGAGTGTAATGTCCATGCATCAAAATGTGCTGGCAGTCGTACAAAAGAGGCCGCCACCAGCACTTGGGCCCAACGGGAGGAAGACGAGGGTGGAGGCTGAGTGCACTGCAGTTTAGGGAGACGATTGTATTACAAAGGCAGCTAATATGGACTTGTCTGGGTGAGACAGGCTCAGGTTTTGTTGTTCCATACACTTAGGACTATGGTTATGTCATGGCACACCACTATATATAGAGTTATCAGTGTGAACTGACACCATGGAGCGGGGCATGGATGAAAACAACACCCCTATGAATCCAGCGTCTGCTCCATTACCTACGCTAATAACGCTGACAGCTGAGCGGAGATGACCCCAGCCCCCTGTTTCCCCTCTCCTGTGCAGATGGCCATTAAAAGGAGAAAGTGTCCCTTTTTTCAGTAGAGACGGTATTTAGACCTTTTCCAAATTAGGATTTTTTTTTTCTATGTTTTTGGCCCAAATTGGCTTTGCAGTTATTACTGTCTGGATTGAGTTCAACCCCATTCTACATTAAAGAAGGATTCATCAGAAGCCATACAAAACCACTAGATTACGAACCTGACGCATGTGTTTTCTTTACAGCTTTTCGGGAAAAACATATTTTCTTTTCTTTTTATTTCTTCTGTTCGGTTCCATTTTCTTTGTTTAAAAGAAAAACACAGTCACGTCTCGACAAGTTCATTTTTCAACTGCATTTTCATTAAGACGTGTTTTGCCTTCTCCATATTTTACAGATCAACAAATGCAGCAAACAGAAACCCTTTTGGGGAGTCTGATGAAAACCACGATCGTGTTGAATACAAAGCGATGGCATATCAGAGAAGTAAAACATCAAACAATAACCCAATCACCTATCCTCCTGTTATCTTAAGCTGTCTGAATTCCACTATTATGCGGGAACTGTGCGCTTGTGCCACTGAAAGACATAAAATAACCAGTAGGGGGGTCTGTTTTCTACCCTCCCAGTGTGCTCCGTGCCTGGCTTCGAGAGAGAAAGGACTAATGCTGGCATGGTACTGTATTAGGCACCCCCAGTAGAATAGTGGGTGAGCAGATCGCAAAGATGAATACCAAATACACACCTACACACTCTCATCTCGTCTCTCTCCTTTGCAAATACACTGCAGCATCAAAATCACAAATCACATGCTTCTGATTGTTTATGCACAAACAGTGGGTCCCTGATAGAATTGCCTACCGGTCCTGATAGAATTGCCCACCGTGTTTAAATTCACCTGCGCCTAGAAGCGTGTCCCAAACAGAGAGGCGGTTTGGTTCCAGATCAATGAGTCTCTCCCCCACTGAAGACAACAGATAATGCAGTGTAATGAAAGAGCCACCAAACGAGCTGAATAAATGAATGAATAAAGGAACGTGAGACCGGAATTCAGACGCCTACTTACTGCAGGCAAGAAACCCTGTTTTCCAATTGTCTGTTCTCTACAAATTATTCTGCCTGCATACAAATGACAACCAAAAGTAAAGACATTTTGAAAATGTGGAGGTTAGTGATATACCAGCACTTTTTGTTTAAGAATCTTGTGAAAGGAAATTTTTAATAATTTAGTCATACACCAAGTAGTAAAATCAAACATCCATTTTTTCAGTTGATTTGACGTCATTAGATGCTGAAAGCATGAGAGCATGTTCCTAAATGTTGTATTCAGATCTCAGTTATCTGAACAGGGTACTTCAGTGAAACAATAAAGGCACAATAAACAAGCAAAAAAATAAGGAAAATAAAAAATACACCTGCAATGGGAAGTTTTTCTGAAACCTGTGGAAAATGATTCGTAAATTTACCACTTTGAATAAAATCAGTTTTGGTTTTTCAATATTTCAATAATCTGTACGGTATGTTTCCACTGCTTCAAACTACTGTCATGACAAAGTGGTTTGAAGTGGAGAGATTCTGCTCCACAAACATGCACACGTACTATTGTATACAGTACCATTCACATGCATGGGGAAATGAAGAGGATGGTTTATAAATTCACAACAATGGGGATGCAGTTGATGGTCAAAATATTTAAAATAATTCCACCTATTTGGTGATGTGATCCAGAAAGTAAGCCTGAATGAGACAGGGTCAAATATTTCATTACATATATCAGGTGATTCATTTTTTAAGTATAAAAAGACTGACTTTATTTCAAATAATCAAATAGTTGTGGTGAATTTAGGGTGATTTTTTTTCCTTAATTATTCGTATGTAACATCGATGACGATAACACAAAATCTTTCCCTCTAACATTGATCAAATTTACGCTATAGTAGAAATACTTTGGGAAATGTAGAAAAACACATTTACAAACATTCTGCAGAGGCACTGTGTTTTATGACTTTGTTGCAGGAGCACAACAAAGACAATAATGAGTGAAACAAAAAGAGTTCTCTCCTACCCAGCATGTGGTTGGCCACATGAACTTGGATGTCCCATTCGCTGTAGAACACCATCTGACATTTGATGCACTGGTATGTCTTCTTCTGTAAATAAGACAGAGAGCAAAGGGATTATCAATTCTCAATAAAAGATAATATAACAAAACAGAAAACCTTTTAGTTTAACCGATTTGACATAACAATACAAAAGTATTTGAGAACCTCAGCATGATCTTATAAGCTATTCAATCTTATTCAATACAACACTGATTAACAATACCTCTTCAGTTTGTGAGGGACTGGCTCTAGGCATGGGGGACACCTGGGGGGTCTTGAGCTGCCCGCTGTTGCTGTCCCCTGCCTGTTCTCGATGCACCGTCTGGACGTGGTTTTGCAACTCTGCTTCTGACTCAAACTTCACATTACAGCTGGAACATCTCGTCTTGGCAGCAGATAATGAGGATGTGGAAGAGGATGAAGACGATGAGGAGACAATTTTGCCTTTCCCGTCACCAGGGCTGAGACTCTCTCTCTGGACCCATGCACCTGTAGTTGGTGCTGGAGTGGAGGCCCCACCTTGCTGTTGTTGCCTTCCTCCATTCACTGTTGGGCTGGAGCTTTTAGAACCAGCTGCGGCCACACACGACGCACAGAGTCCATAAGGCAGGCCGTTGATGTCCAGCTTCACAAGGTCTAGTTTGGACCGGAAATCTTTCAGACAAGAAGCGCACTTGAAAAGTTTCTGGGGAAGGTGTAGCTGATGGTTGTGAGTGATGATATTGTTTCGGACCATGGGTGGGTTGGGGGTCATGGAGCCAGCTTTTTGCATGTGAAATGTACCATGGATCTTGAGCTCCAATGTGGAGGTGACTGTCTGCATGCAAACCACACAGCGGAAACCTGTCAGGGAGTTCCTTAGGTCAGGGTGCATCTGGCAATGCTCCAGGAAGTCCTCCTCACTATGCAGTGGCATCTTACAAATGCGGCAGCTTCCTGTGTCCAGACTCTTGCTATGAGTGACCTTGTGCTCAGTCAGGGTGAGTAAGGAAGGGAAGCGCTCCCCACAGATGGGACACATGTAGTGTTTGACAGGCCCAAGGTGGGTCTGCATATGTTCCCTCAACCCAGGCTCAGAGAAGAAGGTGCGGGAGCAGACATTGCACTTATGGTTGCCCTTGATCATTTCAGCTTTCCTTTTTACCATGGCACTCTCACCAGGGCGTATATTGTGGTCTCTCAACTGGTGGTTAGTGAGGAGTGAATCCATGGTGTAAGACGCCCCACAGATGTCACACCCAAACATGGGATCTGCAGATTCCACCTCTTCCTCACTTCCATCACGGCTGTTCTGGGACTCCACAACAGATCGTACTACTGTCCCTGGGCCATGGCTGTTAGTTAAGAGACCTTGTAGTTCAGCATCCTCTTTAGGTTGGCCATCCACACTACTTATAGTAGAGCCATTAGCACCACAATTCTGCTGCTTTCCCTCAAACACACAGTGTTTCTCTCTCAAATGCTTCTCCAACAGGACGATGGCATGGAAGGCCTTACTGCAGAAGCGACAGTTGTACTTCTTGCTGTGCGTGGTGATGTGGCACTGCAGCTCCACCTCTGTGCCAAAGGATTCTCCACAAAAAATACAGCGATGCGCACGGCCCTGGTTTTCCAGATGGCTGTGTTTTACATGTAACTGTAGGTCAGCCTCATGCCTGAAGTCCCAGTTGCAGGAGGTGCAGCGATACACCTTCTTCTCGTTGCTGTGCTTTACAGCCAGGTGGAGCTGGGTAGACACCTTTGAGTCAAACACCTCTTGGCACAGAGTGCAACGAAAGAACACAAAGGTATGCATGTCAAGTAGGTGCTTCTGCAGGTCATCCACTGATGTGAATTGCTTGTCACAGCTCTCACAGATGTAATAAGTGGAGGTAATAGTGAAGTGAATTGTCACATGCTTTAGCAGGGACTCTTGGTTGGGGAACTCTTTGTTGCACTGTGGGCAGGTCAGCTGAGGCTGCATGCCATCCAGGTGAGTTTTTAGGTGAGTCTGGAAAAGGTCTAAGTTGGTATACTTAGCTCCACACTGGTTACATATGAACTCACTGGAAGTACGTGAGCTGCCTTGTTTAAACATGGTAGCTTCCACAGATATTGGAGAAGAAGGGCTGAGAGTGCGCAGAGATTTCTTTCCGTTGTTGATGTAGTTCAGTGCAAGTGGAATGTTCTTGTGATTCTCCTTGATGTGCTTGTTGAGCTTCAGAACACTGTTGAATATGGGGGAATTGGTGCAGTACGAACAGGAGTACACTTCTACTATAGGCTCCTTGGGAGTTATAGCCATGGGGGAGTCAAAACGCAGGCTTCCCCCATCACAGTGAGTCTGACGAACATGTTCCTCCAAGGTAGTCTCCGTCAAGAACCCCATGTAGCATTGGGGGCAAAAGAAGGCATTGCTCTCTTTGGCCACAGGACTAGGAAAGCCATGAGAGCATCGGATGTGTTCCTGGAGTCCGTTGAGGTCACTCAACACCTCAGGGCAGAAGTTGCACTGAAGAAGGGGATCAGGTAAGCTGACTAACAGGGCAGCATGGTCTTCTGCATTGTGGACCTGCTTAAGATGTTCATTTAGATTTAGTAAAGAAGGCAGAACTTCCAAACAAAACTGGCAGGTATGAGCCTGCTCTGGCTTGTCCAGGTGCATGGTTCGCAGGTGAATTTGAAGCACAGCCAAACTGGAGAATACTTGCCTGTTGCAGTACATGCAACTGTAGGAGACTTTCGGCTGTTTGGATGAACGTCCTCGTATGTCTGATGTATTTTGAGCTGCCCTCTTTCTCCTGCCCCTTGTCTTGGGCACGGGTGGCGCGGTCTCCACCATTGTGGAGCTGTCGACGGAGAGGTTAGAGTCAGGAGTAGTGCTGGAAACAGAGGTGTAACCCACTGTTAGCAAGGAAGGGCTGTTACTATGGTTACTTGACTCAGGGAGCTGGTGAATGTCCATGTGAGCATAGAGGTCCTCAACAGACAGAAAGTGGTCAGAGCAAATAGCACAGCTGTGGCCCTTTCTGTCTCTACTATGGGCCTGGTCGATGTGTGTCAGCAAGGTGCCCTCATCACTGAAGGGCTCATGGCAGTAGATGCACTGCAGCGTGGCACCTAGGCCTCCATCCTCTGATGGCGAACACTCTGGGTGGCACTCAGCGATGTGCCTCTGGAGCTCTTCTGGGACATCAAAGCCCTCCTCACAACGGCTGCATTTGCTTGTTTCTTTCAACTTCCAATCATCAGCTCTAGAAAGGCTGGAGCTGCTGCCATCTTTGCCCCTTTCGTGTACTTGCATGTGTCCATGAAGAGAGCTGGAGGAAAGGAAGCCTCGGCGGCACACAGGGCACTTGTGGGGTTTGTTGGAGGCGTGAGTTTTCATGTGGATTTTGAGGTGATCACTGCGGGAGAAGGCAGAGTCACACTCTCCACAGTGATACTTCTTATCGCCGGTGTGGAGCTTCACGTGTCGATCCCGGCTGCGCTTGTGCTTGAACAGTCGGCTGCAAAAGGTACAACTGAAAGGGAGTTTATCACCGTGACTCTGTTCGTGACGCTTGAGGAAACTTAGGCGACTGAAGGACTTGTCACAGAACTGGCACGGGTATGGCAGACCAGGGCCCCCTTCATCCTCGCCAAAATCGTAGTCCTCGCAATGTCCTGGAGAAGTCTGATCCTTACTGGAGGGAGATGATGCTGGCCAAGAACACGATGGGTCATCCTCAAGATCAACACCGTCTGGAGAAGAAAGAGGGACAAAAGAGAGAAGAAGAGTGTGTAAGAGATGTGTTTTAGAAGACTGTATTAGCAACTCATCTGTCTCACTCTTTGAAATAAAAAGGAGGGCCACCGTGGTGTTATTTGTCATAGTAATTATAGGGTTGTGGTGTATGAATTTAGAGTTCTGTGCAACTAAGTCCATTTGTTCTTCAGTGGGAACAATACCTCGCCTTACGTGTTATCTGAAAAGTTACATTTAAATATGCAATTTTAAGTATAATTAGAGGAGAGACTAAGTGGAAATACTTTTTCTACAATTAACCTTGTATGTGGCCATGTAATGGCTTAGCCCACTGTGACTCAAAACACAATCTCTCTGACATTTAAAGCCGACACAAGACAATGGCTGTACTTTAGATTGTAAGCCTGGCATGAGGTAAATTAGAACATTTCTATTATTCCCGAACAACGACGGGAATATTTGTGAAAAACGAGAGTCCTTGAAATGACCTTAAGACAAGAGAAACAAGATAGAGTGAAAGAGAAGATTAAATGTGCAATTTAGACCACATAGCCTTTAGAAACCCTATATTGCAAAACAGATGATTTTGTGAAACATGGGCCTTTTGGAACATCAGTCAATAGATATTGGATTATAGAATATGCATTATTATCATATTCGTCAATGTGTTAAGTCTTATAAGCCGGGAGGCAGCTGATACTGGATAGATGGATGTGCCATATGCTGATGCATGTGTGTGTGTGTGTGTGTGTGTGTGTGTGTGTGTGTGTGTGTGTGTGTGTGTGTGTGTGTGTGTGTGTGTGTGTGTGTGTGTGTGTGTGTGTGTGTGTGGGTTGAGCGTTGGTAGGGGAAACGGATAGGGGGAGAAAACCAAGTGGCTAACAATCTCACTCAAGGACAAACAGGTGCAGAGAATGACCAGGGAACACCAGTCAACTGACAATACAGCTTTCGCCCATACAGCCCATTGGTTTTACAAATACTCTAATGTGTCCCTATTCAAAACATTATGTTGCCAACATTCCATTCCATTGGTTCACTGTACAATGATATGAATGGAAAACCCAGAGCACCACTTTCCACAAGTTCAAAAGGTGACAGACCACTTCTTCCGCTGCCGAATTCTAAGTGCTGGGGACTTCCTTACCTAAATAAAACAACGTAATCTCAACCCCTTCAGAAAAAAAAACTGAGTCAAAAGGCCAAAAGTTGGAATGGGAAAAACAAGAGGAAACTGCTAAGATTTATGAGAGGGACGAAGGAAAAGCACGAGCTCTTTCCAGGATCCAACCTCTGTGCTCTCCTTCAGCTGACAAATCTAAGTCTCTCTCTCGTTCTGTTGTTTTTGCTGGGAGATCTGCCCTTTGTCAGGATATCATGCCCTCTCGGAGCACTTACCCCCATCAGGGCCTATCTTCAGGAAACAGATGGGGTCGGAGGCCATTCCCTTGCCCCTCCAAACTGCTGAAAGCGGCACATTGAGAGCCCACCTCCACACCGCGGCCCTCCCGGAAACCTCCCACCCCTGGCAAGGCGCCCACTCTGCACACACATCTCACTCAAGGAGCAAACCTTGCCTGATTTACTTGCTTCATCTCTCATACATGTCTCAGTGTTTTACTCTCTCTATCTCTCCCTCTCTGGTTTGAGGGAGGATGGGTGACTCAGTGTTATGCCCTCCTCCACAGATGGGGGCGGATCTGCCCTCTCTCATGCTGCCTCCCAGGGTATAGGAGAAGAACACAGTGCAAGAAGAATGACCCCAGCCAATGCCTTACAGTCATACATATTGGCTTTGAGACAATCGTATAAAACAAACAAATAAATGGGCCTGTATACAAGGCTAAATGAAATTCTACTGT
The DNA here is from genome assembly GCF_022539355.2 of Hippoglossus stenolepis. Classification (NCBI taxonomy): domain Eukaryota; kingdom Metazoa; phylum Chordata; class Actinopteri; order Pleuronectiformes; family Pleuronectidae; genus Hippoglossus; species Hippoglossus stenolepis. The sequence goes on from NC_061493.1 coordinate 14,679,671, forward strand.
CTTAAATGAGGATGTCTTTGCCTTGAGACATTACTAAGCTGTCAGGACAACCTCATCCCATGTTTTGTTTTGTTGTTGCTTACTTGATGTATATTATTTATTTAGTGCCTTTACTCCAATACCACACATGCATAAAGTTGTATCTGTAGGGGACATGTGGGAGTCGCAAACATCGCTCAACTGGCAGAATAGATGTCTGGATAGGCAAATAGCTGTGTTAGTATTAGCTTTGTGAAATATTACAGAAGCTGCTATATGATATTTATATTATATATTATATTATATATATTATATTACAGCGTAATAATACAATTCATTTGGCTTGCACATGACTTGAAATCAAGATATCATCATATCAGCCTGACTTCCATATGTTCCTTGTGTGCGGGAGCAAAAATCCACAGTGCTGCTTCTGCTGAACACATGGTCATTATGCCCTTTGTCCCACTGTATCAAAACATCTGTTTAGGGGCATTCTGCATTAAAACTGTACATGACAGTTGTCTCACAAGTCACACACACACACATACACATGTATATGAGCACACGTGTGCATGTACACACATATACAGATTCAAGCGCAATGGCCGAAACAAGTGTGTGAATAACTGTACATGAAAGAGCAATCTTCCTCGGGAGACCACAAGAGGAAAGCGAGAGAGAGACTTGTTTTTTTCCTCCTTCACCCAGACAAGAAATGCCCAGGCCTCAGCAGCAGCCTGAGTAAATAAAAGAACGGGCCTTACTTCCCTGTCTCTCGGGCCGGGGGCCTGTGCACGCCAGCACTCTCTGTGCTGCTGCCAAAGGGGATGCTGGGGCCTGAAAAACTACACCCTGCAGCTGAAGGGCTGTCTTTGTTGGTCTGCCAAGGCCTTCCTGAGCATCCTCCAGCCAACAGCCTGTCACGTCCTGGGAGGAAGACCTCCATCTTAAGGCCTGTCCCTCTCTGGGAGTTCTGTCCCTACCCCCTTTCCATCTCCTTTAAATGTCTCCTATATGGAACAAAACAACCTCATTTGGATTGCTGCTATAGGGGATGGCAGCTAAATGTTTGGTAGCCACATTTACTACTAAGATAAAAACTCAACTCTGAGTTACAGTACTCAAAAACTTTTTTTTTAAATAAAAAAAAAGCCTTGCCTGTCAAGTTCAATGAATACATTTATGTGAGGTTAATAGAGACATTTCAAACAGCTCCATATAATTACTTTTTCTTTTTTCCTTGTACTGAAAAGGTAACCGCAAAAAAAAGAAATCCCCCTCACGCACAGGTCTCAGTTTCCTCTAAGCCAGTCTGAACTACTCTTTGTGCACCACTTCCTCTATGTTCATTTATAGCAGCCTTTTCCAGAGTAAATACTTCTGTTCAAATAAGATCCTTAAAGCTGGGAACAGGTTTTTCTGTGCACAGCTTTCAAAGTCTCCAAGGAGCTTTTCTTTTTATTTGTGCAATTTTTGGATTCGTAAAATTAGCAATGAATTACAGAGAGCAGGTCATTAATTTCTCCGATGACAGTGTTTCCCTTCAGACTGTATAATACATATGGCGGAAAATGTTGTCTCTATTTTTCAAAATGTGTAAAGAATTACTACAGTTGAATTCTTTTTTTAACAGATACTGTTTCGTCGTAGTTTGAGGTGAATGCAAATTAAGAGGGAACATGTGGTTTCTGGATTCCTAATACTTCAAATACACCAATGGCCAAAGTGTCGCAGTAAATAAAATATATGTACAAGATCACACATATTTGAAACCAGTAAAATCTCCTTTCATATGTGGTAGTTTGCAATTTCACTGGAATTTAACCATAAAGATTTCTGATATTCAGTTTTTTAGAGCAAAGCTAATTATGTCCATCCATAGACTGACCTTTTTTTAATATTGTGAAATACTCTATAAACCATATTTTGAAAAAAAAAAAACTAATGACTAATAAATGAAGTAAAGAGTTTTATTCACATAATTACCTTTCTATTTACTTATTTATTATAGAATTTGACATTGGCTTGCTTTGCCCAAAGCTCTCATTAAAACAATGCTTGGCCAATGGACATTAGTAATTCCATTGTTTTTTTGTTATTCAACCTCCTGAAACCTTTCAGGAGCCGTGGTTTGGGAATAACTCTCTGATTCGTGTCTGAGGTCCTGGAAGCAGTTCAGTATTGCTTATCACTGCCTGACAGCACAGTATACCTCTTCTATTTAGGAAGCCAAACTCTTATCCATGTCCAGGACCTTATCTCATCAGAAAAGTGTTTTTTGCTATCACTCATCTGCCACCTCTATAGTGAAGCTAGACTTTGTTCGAAAGCCATTCCAGTGAAGCAAAGCATGCCCGCGCTTTCAGCCGCCAAACCTTCCTGTGTGTTGTACCAGACATCTGCACGTAGTGGTTGTCATAAGAGATGTGTTTGTGCGAGTGTGTTTGTGGCACATTGGGGATTAGGGATTCATTGAATAAACAAAAAGCTGACAACTTGTCTGATGTAACACCGTGACCCCACTTCATATTCAGAGAAGGGGGATCTTTTTACAGTTACTGGGAAAAGTAGTGAGTCCTTCCCGAGAGACGACGCATGTGTCATCTCCACGCTTTTGCCTGTTCTGATGCCCAAATAGCGATGTGTGTCTGAACAACGCGTTATCATGTACGGCCCTGTTTGTGACACAACCACTTAAGATCTAATAGAGGAGGTGGCGGGAGAAATTTTTACATTAGCAACGACAGAGAGAGAGAGAAAGAGAGAGAGAGTGTGCAGGGGGGCGATGTCAAATTTCTGGGACTGATTCCAGTCAGATGAGCGAATCACTCAGTCGGTTTTCGGGACAGAGAGCTCAGAGGACACTATTGGATGAGGCCTGGTGCCGGGGCTTTACTCACATAGTCCTTCTACATCCCCGTTTTAAGACATCAAATCCAGTCAAAATGAAACACTGATAATTCCCAGTGGCTGTCAACAAAAGTGCCAGGTGGCGAGACATGGCAGCATCCAGCTGATTAACACACGCACGCGCAAACAAACACACACAAGCACGGGTAGAAGTATCTAAAATAGCTGCTATTCATCATTACGTTCTCAGCCTCAAATATAGTGTTTTCTATTTGTGTGCTTTGTGCGTAAACTTAGCTCGCCTATTTTTTTCTCAAAGCAAACACAATATTTTTTTTACACATCGCCGAGAAATGTCAGGTCCCTCTCCCCCCTCGCTACGGATCAATCAAATTCACTGTGCTACAGGAGGAGAGGGAGGGGCAAGACGACCAGAGGAGCAGCGAGCGAGGACGCCATCTCCTACTGGACGAGGCGCAAAAAAAACAGGGGATGAAATGAGGTTTCACTTCCTGGGGTTTCATCAGTGAGCTGCTCTCGGAGGCGCAGGGCACACACCACCAAACTGCAGTCGATGGGGATTTGGTTTTTTTTCACACAGGGCCTGACACAAAGAGCTGGGACATCAAGCGCTGTCCTGACTCTGTGTCCATTATTCTGGCCCTCACAGCTCTGTCTCTCAACCATGGGGAAGCGGCAAACTGTCAACTACTTTGTCCACATTACCCACGTCCCCCAGCTTAGACAGGAGCACTTGGTCACTGTCCCAGAAATCACAGCGCCCCAGTGGTGTCCCAGGAAAGTTAGACAAATGGAAGGCGAGGGGAGGAGAAAGTAGGGCGGCCAGTCATCCTTTACTGGGCTTTTTGTTTCCATAATATGTGAGACACGATGAGATGTGGAATTCCATTATTTACGTGGGCGTCGGCACGTGTCCGATACGACTCCGATGTCTTTTACACCAACACAGACAAACTGAAATCTATACTAATGATAATAATCCGTGAATAATATTCCTTAAAATAATGTCAGGCCTCTAAAATGAAGGAGGATGTTTGTGCTGTGTGCAGGAACTGCATCGTTGTGTTTCCTGTGAAAATTAGGATCGCGTAACAATCCATAACCACAGAATTTGAACTGTGAAAGCACGTCAGAGATGACTTAATGCGCCGGGTACAACGTTATCCTTCATAACAACTGCACACTGTCACACTGAGGTCACTAAGGTCGGCAACACTTTCACACACAGGCCTGTAAAGGCATTTATAAATTATATATCTAACTCTTTAAATCTTATTAATATTTCATTTGAATAAAGGTTTCTAATAAAAATAACTGACATTCAAACAAAGTATAGGGAGTCTGTCTTGTTATCTCTGCCAAGGAGGTTATGTTTTCCTCTACGTTTGTTTGTCTGTTGGTGATATTGGGCATTTATTAACATTTTTATTGATTTCTCAGAGAATAATTCATGGATCTTGATGAAAAAAGGCATCAGGCATATTTAGGGTATGGTATTTAGATATGAACTAGTGTGTCCAATGTGGTGCAGATCCAAATACAAATCTGAATCTGGTGAATTCAAACTTGGTTTCATGAGGAGACTGATATCTCTGAGTATTATTTATTTGGCCAAATCTGTTTTCTGCTTTGTTTTTTTCTATGACAGAATCGAGTGTTACAGGGGAAAAGTGACAGAGTTGGGATTAAGAAGAAATTTAATTGTACTTAATAAAAAAAAATAAAAAGGATTGCATTACTAGATTTCAGTTGTTTTAAATAATCAAACGTGAATCGCACTTGAACGAAAATACACCTCACAGCATGCACGCCGTGTAATAATAATTGCATTGGTACTATCACCATGGCAATTAGTAAAGAAAATAGTCAGTATGTAGTGTAAAATGAGATTTATTTTTGTGGAGATTTATTTTGTAGATTATCTTAGATTTTGCAGTTTTATGTTTACATAATTGAATTAATGGTAATTATATATAGAGAGATGGACATGTTATATTCTGCTCCTAATTTACTTCTGATCCGGAACTGCATTATGTGGTGCACTTTACATGCATGTAATATGAGATGAGAGTTCACATGTCTCATGTTGTTGGATTCGGACATTAAACGTGTATTTGGAGTTACATGGATGAAACAGTTCTCGTCCTTTTGCTTTACCCACGGCCCGAAAGTAAGTAATAGTGTAAAGTTATAAGAGTAAAATCTAGTATTTTTTCCTATTTCCTTTTTTAAAATAGGCTTTTGTCAGAAATACGACCTAAAGGTGCTGCAAAGCATGATGGTCAGAAGTGTGTGTATGGATGCAGGTGGAGCAGTTTGTGTGTGGGAGAAGGTTGGTGGCGGTGCTGTCACCTCCTGTGGAACGGCTGGGGGTGTGGAGAGGAAGGACAGTTGACCACTTCAGGTGGACTACAGCACAAACAGGAAGGATCCTGTTCCCCAGGTCTTGGCTGGACCAGCAGCCACAGTGAGCCTCCCAGGGGGAAGGAAGGAGGATGACAATCTGTCCCCCAGCATGCCCCTTCACCGCCTGCCTCACTGCCCCGGCGCTAGGGGAGTGCTGGGCCAGGCGGGACCGGACTGGGCTGGGCTTCAATAGGCAGGGGAGCCTCTGCGTGCGTGTGTGTGTGTGTGTGTGTGCTGTTCCCCCAACACTGCGGCAGGCCCAGGCGCAGGACCCAGCGGACAGTCAGTCAGCCAGTCAGCCAGTCAGCCTCAGTGAGAGATGCTGCAGCGCCGTGTGCTGTGCTACCACTCCACTAAATATTTCCTCACTGCGCAAGAGTTTATTCGGATGCTCTTTTATTTTCCCCGGCTCTTAGTTACTCGTGGAAATGTGATTTATGTGATCATCTCCGGAAAAGAAAAAAATTGTTGCGAGTATAGAAATATGCTGAGTTACTGTATGGTTGCTTCATTAAAATAGGGTTTGCTCTGCAAGTTTCAGGAGGTGCCATCCATTACCTAAAACCAAGCACAGCACTCAGTGAATTCAGAAAATGGGGTCTAATTCTTTTTCATCAAACCACCTCATGGTGACCCATAAAACTTGGGCGAGACTTCCAACGAAGAATTATTTCACTTTTTTAGGATAACTTCAAAACCTTGGATCTATGTTTCAGAACACTGGGAAGGGTTTTTTGGAAAGGATCATTTGTCTGCCAAAAGCCCATAAAAAGTCTTATATATTATATCTTCTTTTATCTAACTGCAAAAAAATACATGCATATGCACAGACAACCCAAAGCAATGGACTCCTATGTTAGCTTTAGCCTTAGCGTTTATCTAAAAAACTCGACCCTGCCTCTCGACCCATGACCTTTAGTTCCCCCGATTAATACGATGTGGCTCTATTTGATACCTCTTCAACGCCATCCCAGCTTGTCAGTGGTAAAACAACTACAGACAGCCCAGGAGGGAGAAGAAAACATGCATCTCGGAGAGGAGAGTGGGAGGGGAAGAAAAACAAGCATCAACTCAAGCAAGACGATGTATTTTCATGCATCCCTGTCTTAAATGTCAAGATTTCTTAACCCTCAGTGGCTGCAGCACTGACACCTCTCCAAGGTTCAACAGAGACCGCATTCATTAATAATTAGCTTAGCAGTGAGGACAGGGAGAGGGAGACCGAGAATGAGAGCGCGAGCGAGACGGCTAAAATTCAAACTTCTGTCCTTTCCCCAGAGAATCGGATTTCACTACAAGTTTTCTTTTTTTTTCATTCTCCCTCAATTCTTGTTTTCCTGGTGCGTTGGCCAGAATCCCACAGGCGGCCCACGAACGAGCAATGCAGACGTCGCATCAGCCTTACTACTCCCTCCTCTCCTTAATCATGGCTCTAATACCCTCCAGATGAATAAACATCTTCATCCCCTCTCTGCTCAAGCCAGAAGGCTCCTTCACTCTCGGATCCAAGAAAGGCAGAAAGAAAGAAAGAGAGAAAGAAATGGAGGGTTGAAGAAGAGGAGCAGGGTAGAGATGACAGATGGGAGGGTGGATCAATGTCGAGAATGAACCAACAGCAAAGTAACAAAGCCGCGGCAAGATTTCCTGGTTCTCCTCATAATTCGTCTGATCTATTTCCCCCTTGACACAATTATCACAGTCCTCCTAATTATTTCTTCTTCTTAAACAAATTCCTAATGGCAGCCCGTGTGTGTGTGTTTTTGTAAATGTTTGTAAAGTGGAGGTTTTGCGAGCTGTTGTGCAACCTTGTCGCCTCAGACTGTGTCCACAGACTGCACAGGAAGGGGGAAGGGGGCGGAGGGGGAGGAGGCAGGGGGGTGGTCTCTGGAGAATGGGCCAGGCCCCAGACCAGCACTTCCTTGGCCCAGTAACTGTGCCAGAATACTCATGACATGTGAGTGCAGTATGTGAGCACAAATGGCAGACAGATTTAGGGGTTTGCTTTGTTTCCCCCGTCTATTGTTTTCTGCTGGTATCCAAGTAGCTCATCATCATATCCTAATACTACTAAGCATCATGAACACACACACACACACACACACACACACACACACACACACTCACACATACACACTCGCAAACATGCAACCGCCTCAACGGATGAATCAGTTCCTTCACTTCCCTCCACCTCGTCTTCATTTCCAATACAGGGCTGAACTATGAGGCCTGAATACAACCAGACAAATGACTACGGGGCATTTTATTTATTCATCCCTCACTTCACATTGATTTATTCCTGTTTATCTATTTATCAGGCGAAAAGAAAAAAAAAAACCTTTGCCAATGGATTGTTTTTGCAAAAAAGTTTTCAGGCTGACGTATTTGGCTGGAAAACTTTCAGGGTCATTGTAGAAAAATCCCTAAAAGAGATTATTGAGGTTCATCTTACCCTTGAATACCCTCCTCTTACTCCGCCACCTCACTGGATACTTCTTCTTGCCCTATTTACATAGGCACAGCACTCCTTGGCTTAGTAACCATTTACTTAGTTACACTCCACCACCTGGGAAGCTATTTGTGTCTCTCTCAGGAGAGGAACTCAGCATGTCTGCCAACCAACAGCCCCACGTGAATTATCATCCCTTCAATAAAAGTACATTTAAGGAAAATCTCAAATGCCCAGTGTGACTTCATCTGAAAATCACATGAGGCGAATCAAGCAAATATTTGAAATGAATCAAGTGTTATAATAGAAAGAGAAAAATCTATCTATCCATCCATCCATCCAATCCAATAATTCCAGAAATCTCTATCCGACTGTATCTTGAGAAACCTTCATCTTATCAGCTTCACACGGGATTTGGACACATGATATGTTCAATAATAAGAATACAAATTTAACAGACAGACAACCAGCGATCTGAAGCAGCGGCTTCTGGGACTCATCAACGGAAGTGACGTTGTTGATCGTGACAAGAGAACCTTCACGATAAAGGCAACGACGACTGATTCACCAGTTCGAGCTTCACCGTACTTTGAATAAACAGGTGAACAGCTCTTTGTGCAGCAGCTGTAGAACACTCTGTACTTGCTGTGCCTCAATTACTGTAGGGTCGCTTTCACAGTTTCAAAGAGAAAGCTGCAACCAGCAACACCACAGGTCGAGCAAACAGCCCGTTCCAAACAGGCAGGTTTAGAACGGGCCCTGCACTAGTTTTAACAATCTGCGAAAAGTATCTTGGAATATACATCTCTAATGCAACAATAAGGAGTCTTCCTTCCTATATGCGATAATCTCACGTCCATCTGAGTGTGCAGCTTACTGTGATGAACCCATTTCAAGGATCATGATCAGGAGAGTAAATGTAATAGTCCCCCAATATCAGTTATCACTGACAGTAACATCCATATCAGCTAATTACTTTCCACTGGACTGTTGTAGCCGAGAGGACATCAGCCTTTATCGGCCTCTGAAAGGAGAAGACATTATTATTATGCTATCAGCTTTACTGTACCACTAATATAGAAACAGCATACAATGAGATGTGAATGAAACCTGTGTCACAGCTATCTCACTTAGCTACTTTAAATATCAAGAGAATATGACCAATAAGGTGACCTTTAATTAAATTCTGAATGCAAATAATTTGACGAGTCAGGTAGAGAGCGAGAAACAGAGATGTACTGATAGTACGGTTGGAGTCATGGCGACATACTCATAATACGCTACGCAGGATCCATGCTGTTTTTTTTCTTACACTAGATTACTGTACATCCAGCAAACGCAGAGGGAGCCAATAGGTCGGCGCGGCGCTCTCTCCCTTTCTTAATTTGTATTTTCCTTGGCGTTCTTGGGTTAGTGAGGTGACTGTCATCTCCGCGCCTGTTCATTGTCTGAGGGAGAAGTTGGCATCGGGGAATATAATCCCACGCACTGTGCATACAGCAGGGAGGAAATGTGGGCACAGAGGTGGTGCAAGGCCCCCTGGGTAATTTGTTAAACATGAGCCATGGCACCCGAGCGACCACGCTGACGCCCGGGTCGGGTGACTTAGTCACAGGTGCACCATGGGAAGATCCGCACAGAGCGCGGTGGGCAAAGCAATGTCTTCGTAACATGAAAGTCTTCAGTCTGTAGAAGAAGTGAGCGCTGAACCGTTTTCCATATTTTTGACGACTATTTGCTTCTGAAGGGCCAAAGAGGTTTTTGTCTTTTTCCTTTGATGTTGTCACTGCTTTACATCGGCATCTGCCTCAGACACACAGATCTTAACAGTGGAAAACACGCCACGCACATTATACATGCCTGAGCCCACACATGTCGCTTTAATAGGAGGTCTTGATTAGAATTCGGCAGACATAGCATCCCGCATGTATGCACGGTCTCCGCTTTGCTAGGCCTCAGATAACCTTTATCCTATAGGGTTTAATTAATGTCAGTCTACTCTGCCTTTCAGAAGGAAACGACTTATTCCTCTGCCCTCATGAAGCCCAAATCCCTCTGTTTCACTGGTGAGGCCGGCTGCCTTGTTTATCCCAACTACAGGTACTGCTCCCTATTAAGGCCAGCACTTGTTACAGGGAAAAGGTTGAATTATTTACCAACAGCAGAGGGGAGGAAGAGAGAGGAAGAAAGGAGCACAGAGAGAGGCATTTCTTACACAGGGAGAGATTTTTATGTTGTTTTTTTTTGGGGGGGGGGGGTTCTGAACAAGGCAAGATTAATGATCCATGGACATTAGATACAGGTGCTGATTACCAAGGAAAAGGGCTTACTGGCGTAGAGAAAGCAGAAAATAAGGCCATACAGACGGATGCGTGAATTGCCCCCAAAACATTATGCATTAAATCTCTTTGATGAAAAACACCTTGTAAGATGCACTTAAAAAGTAGAGTTTCAAACATTAGGCCATGTGTAAATAGACGAATGTGTTTTGTTAAACAGACACCGAGGGTGCTTGTGCGCACTCTTCACCCAGGGCAAACTGTCTGCATTCTATCTGCATCTCAGCCTCTCCGCACAATACAACAAAACATACAGAAAACAAAAGGGAGCACAGAGGGGGAGAACGGAGAGACAGACCAAACAATAAACTCAACCACAAGAGACAGAGTTTGACTTTGTGTGTGTGTGTCTGTGTTGTGTGTGCGCGTGTGTGCATCGAAGAGCAAGACAGAAAGCGAGAGGAGGACGAGGGAGATGAAGACAAATGCAGAAAGGGAGAGAGACAGAGGGCGGCAGAGAGAACGAAAGACAGAGGGAGAAATCAAATTTGCAAGAACATAACAAAAAGCTGTATCTCCGACAAAAGAGAACACACAAGGGTATTTGTCTAGCTGTCTGCACCAGCAGGATCCTCTGAAAGTTTATTAAACTAGAACCCTTCAAGAGAAGGCAGAGAGTAGTAAACTATACTACTGGGGAGAAAAAGAGAGAGAGGCAGAGGGAATGGAAGGGGGGTTGAAAAAGAAAAAGAAAAAAGCTAGCTTTTCAGCCTCTGTCTCTCAGAAATTCTTTTATTTCAGCCATGCATTAAGCAACCTCCCCACTGGGTTCTGCTCCCCTTCCTGGTGTGGATAAAGCCGTCCCTCGGGGGAGCCGCTGGTAATTTCCAGCTTCGCCAGAAACTCAGGTATTAGAAAAGACCGCTTGGGGACCTGCCACAATATACCTTCACAATTTCATACGCTCTGAAGAAGAGGGAGCCCCTCCCTCCCAGCCTACCCCCACCCTCCCAGTAAACCCCCTTGAGGGTCCCCAGTTCAAATTTCTGAAGTGCAGACAACGGGTGTATGCGTGGGGGAGGGGAGGATGGTGGTGGGGGGCCCGTGGGACCGAGCACCAGCAATAGAAAATCCACTGCATAGAGGAGAAAAAAGCATTTCCTCTCTGGTCTGGCAGGAGTGCCTTTTTTCCCCTGGCTCCCACCAGAGGCTTTTTACAAAACATGTGTTGCTGACATGTTGACAGATTGCTCAGTGAAGTGTTAGGCGCATGCACACGGCTGGCCATTTAGGGGGACATGGCTTCCTACCCAACATCCTCTACCTGAGGCACCATGTTTTATACATCATCCCCCAAAGAAAAAAAGGAAACAATAAAAGGTAAGGGAGTTGCTTCCTTTGTGAGGAAAGCAGAATATCAGAGAGCGGAGAGAGACTGCGTATAATGCTGCCTTAGCTGAACTGCGGTGATGGGGAGGAGCAACGGAAGTGAGAATAAGGGAGGGAAATGGTTTTGGGGCAGGAAAGACAGAGATAAAGCAGAGAGGTGGGGAAAAAAGAGCTGGAGGATAGATGCATGGTATGCTTATGTACAGCAGGTGAGCCTGTCAAACCAATAAAAAGCCCACAAGACCTTCCTTTCGTCTTCCTGTGCCGAAGCCACCAATAGCAGGCGCGAGGATGGAATCTGATCAAAGGCCAGCATCCAGATCCAACTTCTGCTCCTATCAGGGTATCGACAGCACACGTCTTAATCGCCCTGCGGCTCCAAAAGTGCTGCCGTGGCAACAGGATGGAAATGGGGATCATAATGTATTCATGGTGCCGGCGACCTGGGGGCTGCAGAGCGCGCTCTCTGGGGACCACACTTTACCCAGAGCCAGACGTGTCTGGGCAAAATCACTCCACACAAGACAGCAGCAGAATACTGAGGAGCCATGACAGGATGGAGGGAGGGAGGGAGGAAGAAAGAAAGAGAAAGAGGGGATAGAGCAGGGAGATCTATGGATAGAAACGGAAGATGGTAATAGAACACAAAGACGGAGAAGTGGTTGGGCATGAGGGGTAAACAATAGCTGCTGAGTGGTGTCAGAGATTACAGTAAGGGAAGGAGGGAAAGGTTGCATTGCTCCAGTGCGGAACTGAAACTTGGAAAAAAACAACACAAAAGCCAAAAGATCTAAGGCTCAAGCAGGAAAAAAAACAGGATGTGATTGGTGGGAAGGGGCTTGCTGGGATGAGTGGCTCTACCTTGAGAAGCCTGATGCTGCTTGACCAGGTGGGTGGTTGGCTGGGAAATAAATTGCAGAGGAAATTGGTCCAGATTATCAGGGCCACAAAAAGACATGGCCCTTTGGTCATGGGCGAGAATGGATAAATGGCTGGATGAGTAAATGAACAGAGGGACGGAGAGGGGGGAAGATTGATGGCTGAGCAGATGGATGGTTCAGTCGGATTGAGAGTATACCCCCATACCTGCACATCCTATCCATTCCTGGAAAATAAATGCTTACACGGGAGATGCGTCTTGCGGTTTTCCTGGCTGAATGTAGTGCGCTCTCTGACCCTTTCCATCCGTGTGATCTCCTCATCCTCCTCCGTATACACATACCACACACATATCCATACACATGCATGTTCACACCCCCAAAAAACCTCTCACATGCACAAACAAACAAGCAAACACAAAGATATAGCCTGACCTGCTTTTCCTCAACAGGAGGGCAGCTACAACAGGCACCATGCCAGGTAAACATCCTGAAGCCTTATGCACTCACTGCAGAGGGTAAAGCTCAATGCTGGAAACACACTCTAAAATACAAGGAATACTCAATTATGTTTAAGACTGGGAAGATAGTTTTTGAATATATATTCCTGTTACATGGGCCTCCTGCTGTATTTAGACATAAAAAATAGAGAGACAGAACTTTTGCTGCATTTTATATCAAGGTTCCCTCTGTATCCGAAAGTCATAACACACCCCCCAGAGGTGATGATTCAAATGCATTAAGTCCCCCCAAAATGAGAGGATTCACCTGCAGACTGCAGTGCATCCTCCTGCACTAACTATCCTCCACACGTAGTACACCCTCAGGCATTCAACCTAGGGCCACAGACTACTCCCTGTTTGTCTTCCCTTCTTCCCTTTAGCTGACAGGTTCTTCGACTGCTAAGCGCCAACGCGGACCTCTGTGTTTGTGATGACTGTGCACAGCAATCAAGGAAGAGAGAGAGAAAGAAAGGGGTGATGAAGAGGAGCGAGAGAGGGAGCGAAGAAGAGGCAGATAGAAACAAGGACATCAACAACGTATTCTCACAGAGAGATGACCCCTGGCCATCCCGAGGCATCTGGTTTATCTGGCTGTCTGGGTAAGCCACGCACACACCTAATGACTCCAGCCTGGTCCGTGTCCCATAGGTTTTTTTTTATCCCGGATTACGGATGGGGAATGACAATGGGCTGGTAAACTACTGTGCCTCACGTCTAAGAGCTCATATCAGACAAGGAGCTCACCATGATGAAAAGACCGGGCTGAGAACAAGGTTCAAAGTTACTGAGAAGTTACGGCACTAGTTTCTGAATCATATTCACAATATGATGAAAGATTCATGAAGCATTTCAAAATGTTTGCAATATATGTTTAAAACGACTATATTTTTAATTCTGCTCGATCACTGATTTGTATGCATCATAAATATTGTATTACTTCTCAAACTGAAGGTCAAGTATATCCGTAACTCCGAGTTGAGACTGGGGTTGGGGGCCAATATGGAGATCTCGTTTGGACTCTAACCTCCCTCCCTCATGTTGCATGGTGCTGCTGTACAGACCTCAATCTACTTCTGCAGTGGAGATTAGTAATCATCTAGGGTCTTCATATTGATGGCCAGGCTCAGCTTGTTTGCATATTTACTGGCCTCAGAGCCCAGTCGCCTGAGGTGAGAAGCAAATTACATTTCTGCTTACCCCCACGCGCACAACTCTCTCACATTTTTTGATTTCTATCCCTCGTTTTCTCCTCCTTTTTTTCCCAAACTCGTTTCTCTTAACATGCTGATCAGTCATCTTGGGGTAAGCATCCTTGCCTGCCCCGGTTGCATCCGAATAGCGGTCTCATTTGGCTAACATCATCACAGCGTAATCTTGTTGGAGAGAGCAATCAGTTTACTTTGGAATTAGGTATTCCGTTGGCGGGCCCGGAGAGAGGGAAGGCTCACAGGGTTTAAAGGATGCAAACGAAAGCATGCTCTCCAGAATGCAGTCTTGAGCCTGATTGGGTGATAACAACCCACACAGGCGCCATGTGAGAGTAATGAACGGCCAATGGGAGGCCTGAATAATAATGCAACTGGATTAAAATCCAATCACACGATGGTTTTTGTCTGTTGACTTTGTTTGTGGGGTATGTTCTACAAACCAAGTTCATGATGAGAAAGATGCATCATGCTTTGACTGGGGGCACATAATGTCCTAATATAAAGATTACCACTCTGTTTACTACAGCCCAATCTCTCTTGGCTGTCAGTCAGTCCTGCAGGATTTTGTTGATCTGATTTCAGAGCACATGCGTTGCATATAGAATGAGCCTGATAACATGATGTAGTGATAGCAGTAGATGTTCTTTGCTGTTTTAAATCAGTGGCATATTTAGAGAATGGCTACCACAGTTGGCGGGTTACTATTTAATTAGGATTTTTAATGTCTTGGTTTATCGCAGAGACACGAACCAAGCTGGCACACTCTGCAGCCTTCCAGTGAATCAGGGCGACTTGTTGGGAAACCATCTCTTAGGAGCGGCTCTCTGATCAAATCGATTGACTCCTCAAGGATGATTGATCAGCCAGGCAGGTTGGAGGTGGAATAGATTAGATGACCTTTACATTCTCAGTGGTGCTGGACCCCCCCCCCACACTGCTGTCCACTGCTCTTAACGTTAAGATGACATCCTTATATTACCTGATAGCATGGCTTTACCGTCGAACCATTACATTCTGTCACGACACACTGTTCCCTCTGCCAAAGCACAGTCCAGCTGGTGGCCTTGGAGACCTTAAACGACACCCATCCTGCCCATAAAACGAAATTTATGAACCCACCTTCCAGTTCGAAAAATGGCAATTAGCACTGAGGAACAAATGTGTTACTTCATATGATATTTGAGAATCCCTGTCCTCGTGGGTGACCGTACTCCTCATATCCTGAAGTATAGGAGTGGCTGTTCCACAGAGCCCCATAGCAGCTCCCACCCAAACACTACCCCCTGGCCAACAAAAACAACCCCTGGGAGGGGTAGAGGAGAGGGGGGGAAACGTTGAGTCGGTGATAGTGTAACCCCAAAGTTCCTACACCGCCGTGGTTAGCAGGATGCCGTCACAGCTGGCTCCACGCCTTCCTGTGGGCCCGCTCCACAGAGCTCAGCCTGCAGGGAGACATAAACCTGTCGGACTGGTCACTCTTTCCACCGCCCTCCATCTCCCTCCTTCCCTTCCTCCCATTACTGGGGAGTTTGGCAAAAGCCATCCAAGGAAAAAGCCCTATGGGGATCAATGCTCAGTACATTTCCATGCAGACATAAGCAAAATCCTATGACCTTTTCATTAGGGAGTATTAACATTAATCAAAAAGGCTATGCATGTTTTTTTGGGTGTCTCTGAATGAGGTGTATGTAGATTGGCGAACTTGTTTTTGTCTCAATGCCATGTTACATCCAGTTGACTGCTGGTGTAAATTATCACAGAGAAACATGCCACTGAGAGGCGCGTTGGCATTTGATATGCTAATACACAGTGTTAATTACAAACCAAGTGTTTGTTCGTGGAACGCACGTCACACGATTGTTTATAAAAATCAAGCCAGAGCGTGTGAATGCTCATTTGCCACATAAAACACCAGACACCTGTTTAGGTCACATCTGATCAAAATGAATAAAAATAAATAAAAAATAAAAACTTCTAAGGTTAATTACATTTTATGATTAATATGTTCTTTATCATTATTGTTTAAATAAAAATAGTTTGAATAAACTAAAACATTACCCACTTGTTCATTCTATGCAGAGAGAACAAAATAAAATAAAAAAAATCAACATTTCACAAAGCATTTGTGGGGAAACTGAGCAAAGAAGATGTCCATAAAGTTTTTTTAAATACATTTTTGCCTTTTCTTTGCGCCTAGTTATGTTTCTCTGTATCTGCCTCATCATTATTCCAGTGAGCAGTCCCACGTTTGAAAGAGAAAAAAAGAAAATCATTTGAATTCCGTGGACCCAGAGGAAAGTGAGCAAAACCCAGAGGTAAGATCCAAGCTCGCTCTCTGTGCCCTTCCGTTGGCTGCCTACCTGGTAAACATCTCCACGAGCTCCTTGCTTTCAAAACACGTCAACCGATGGCTATGTACTTTAGACCGGCCGACCAAGCAGGAATTGAGACTTTATTTGTTTTTTTACTTTTTCCCTGTCTCTCTCTTCCGAGCCACCGCACATAACCTGTCTGGCATTAATGATGGTGTTAATAAAATGCGGCTGGTCTGTGGGTGGATTTGCCTGGCAGGCCTGGTGCCTGTCCTTCTCAGAGATAAGCCCACTGCTGGCCTTATCTACCTCCCACAGCCCCACCCAGCAGTGCTGTGCACTGGACACACAACCAGTCAACTCATCACTGGCTAATTACCACCTCTGACTGCCTGACAAAGCAGGCCTGGACCCACATCGCTGCTGCTGCTGCTAAGATTGGCTCTCCCCTACCTTGCTTGTGTCTCTTCGTCGTTTCCTGCCTATCCCTTTCTCCCACTAAACTTCCCTCTTCTTCCTCTGGCCTGCATACATTTCACGCGCCTCTACCGGCAAGTTTGTCCTCTGTCCTCTTTGTTGCAGTCGAAGAATATCTAGTGAGTTTTATGGCAGGATTTTCCAACTGTCACTGAGAGGAGACTATGCAACAGCTTCCTTGTGGGTGGTCAGGTAAATCCTGTGTCTACCTTCCATGTATGTCCCTGCATTTTGAAAAGCACTAATGTAATTTATGCTACAGTTTCTCAGTAAGGGCTTAAGCCATTTGAGAGCCGACGTAAGTTCAGTCTCATAGCTTCAGCAGATCAGCCGAAGTCACTTGCGCTACAGAGGGAGGGAGCGGTTTCTTTTATTCAATTGTTTTCCACTTCCACGAGCGTGTGCCAAGGGGGAGGAAAGCGCCGGCTTAACACGCTCTGCAATTCAACACGGCCAGACGCAGTCCTATTAAGATTTAATGTGCCATTCTTCTGCTTGTGCCGCTGAAAAAGACTCGCAGGCTGAGGAAGGGAGTGAACAAAGAGCAGGCAGAGCCGGGGCCAGGGAGAGATGGAGAGAGTAAGAGAAACCGAGTACAACATCTCCACGGCCAGGTCTTGTCACACGACTGAAGTTGGTCATTTCAAAGGGATGCTACAAAGTGGAGGGGGAAATGACAGTGTCGTTGATATGGTGTTTTCACTCAGTGCGTGTGGCTCTGGGTGAGTACGTGGGATTATCTCCGGTCTGTCCACACGTCAGCCCTGCTTTTGTGGCTACCTGCTTAAGAAAGAGGTCAACTGGATAAGATCACAGCATGTGTTTTGCGTCTTGGCCGATGAATTATGTGCCGTCTGGAATGCAAAGTGCAAGCACACAGGTGCTACGGGGGAACACGTGTGCGCATGTGCGTGCTAATATGTCTGTGTGTGTTTGCATGCCAAGGCGGATGACTGATTGAGCAGGGCGAATACATCTGAGACGGCGTGTAAGATAGAGTGGGGGTGTGAATATGAAGGAGTTGCAGTGCTGGTCACTATCAGTTCTGCTTTGATCGCACAAACACAGGCCACAAACGAATCCGTTTCTTTTCTTGTTTTGATAGATTTTCTGCAGAAAAAAGCAGTCGTCGTCTTACAAAGACCAATAAATACTTTATATAGTGCATAATGTGTGCGGTGTGAAGCACAGGGGAGAGAGAGAGAGAGAGAGAGGGCGTCCTCACGAGGGCATATGCTTTGAATTCCTAATGACACTACTGTTAACGCTACTGGCACTGTCGCACCGAGAGGAAATGCACAGGGACGCTATGCCGTGGAGTCAAACATCGACTTTAATGCTCCCTTTCTTTCTCCATCTCCCTTTCTCTCCCTACCTATTTCTCGCTCTCCCATAGACAATCACATAGAGCACCCCCCCTCACACAAACACATACACACAGGAAAGACTCAAGCCCAATTCTGAGAGCTCACTCTAGCATGAGGTCTCTTTTCAGTGGCTGCGTTGTGCCAGAAGTAGCTATTCTCCCCTGACCGCCTCTCTTCCTTTCAAAGGCTTGTAATCAGTGTGCTGCTCTTTGTACCAGGATGTCGCAAGACGCCCGGGCGAAAACACAGCAGAACTTCTGATGAACGGCACTGGCTCAGAGTTCGGCTAATCAGGTCTTGCTCATGTCGCTCTCCTCTTATGTGAGCCCTTTTGAAGCAAATAAAGTCTTTGCAGTTTGGCACATTCTTCTTGGCAGCCACAAAGCAGCTGTTGGATCAATACACAAAGTTAGTTGAAAAAATAAAAAAAAAGACAGAAAGAAACAGTACAACCAATCGGAGCCTGTTGGAAACAGTTAGTAGAAAACATGGACTGCCAGGAGCCTGTTCGTACTTGAGGGTATTACTGAATGTTTCCATGCCGCTGACCCAAAGACTTGATGTAAATGAATTCAAACACTTCAAACAAACATGTCGTGGTTAGAAACGGAACAGGGGAAAACATGTATCAGCGGGTTTTAAAGATTTGTCTGGTTACACGGCACAAAGAGCGATTTCATATTAGAAATTTGTCTAAACTATTTACTGTATTGCCATTCCTCTGCTTTGTGTGTGTGTGTGTGTGTGGGGGGGGTCTTATTGTTTTTCACTCAGCATTCGTATTTCATTTGTATTTTTCTCATAAATCTGAAATGTATTTTATTGAAGCCGAGTGCATTTTGCAATATCTACAGGGAAGAAGTAAAGGAGGAAATCTACATAATATAAATCCATATATGGCCCAGTTATCTCTCTCTCTTTCACTGTTGCACCCTCTCTGATTGATTCCTTTATCTGAGGGAAGCAGAAGACATGCTCTGTTTGCTCGCACAGTGGCCGGCAGGAAAACAGAGAAAGACACTTATTAAAAAGGTCATCTCACAGAGGGTTAAAATAGCAGGGCACGGATCTCTCTGGGGGGAGCAGCCATGCCCCTCCTCTAGTGAAGGACACAAGAAAAGGTGTTGCTCAAGGGAGCTGGACCCGTAATGAAAGAATGGCCACCAGGCTGACAGCCCGTGTGTGCACTACGCTATTCAAATATCTTCAGAGAGACAGAATTGGAGAACTGACAGTGAAAGGCTTTTGTGAAAATGCAATCTTTTGAATTAAATTCGGAGCGAGAGGTGTTATTTTTATTTACAGTGTGGGCAGGCTGGTAAACACGAGTGGAAATGAGCCGAGGAGCGAGGTATTTCTTTTGGTGAGTAGGTCTAAAGGCACGTTTCCCTGCCTACCGCTGCAATCTCATATCGAGCATATGAACATGTCTTGTGCCAACTGAGAACAAACATCCAACTACAGACACTGTTTCTCCTTCCCTGTGAAGGATCAGTAACAATGCAAGGGTGTATAGACAGTACAGTGAGACAGTGAGACAAAGCATTTGTGAAGTGTTTTTGGAAAGGCCTGTGGAATAGCAATGCCTCCAGCCTCCTGTCTCCTCCCCAGGGCAGCCTAAAGCCCTGTCGGCAGGATGCTGATCCCCACACGGAAACCTGATCCGCAGCCATCCTGGAGCCGGAGGGGGGACGGGGGAGCGCTCTCTCCCCCCGTGGAGCCCCTCCACTTCTGCCCCAGAGTTAAAGGGGTGCTCTGGGAGAACATTCCTCCAGCCCTGCCCCAGCCAGCCTCCGCGCTTAACTCTCCAGAGAAGCATTCTTCCAGCCCTGCCCTAGCCTTCACTGGGATCTCCTGGGGAGCATTCCTGAAGCCCTGCCCCAGCCCAAGACGGACTCCCTGGGGATGCATTCCTGCAGCACTCTCTCTTTTTCTCTCTCCCCATCTCCCTCCTTCTCCCTTGCTCCCTTTCTCAGGCTCTCGCCTTCCTCCGCAGTCCAGCATTAGCGCGATCAATAGCACCGATCGCATCAGGGACACGAGGCAATCCATACCCATGCGCTCCCTTAGCGCACTGCAGTGGTTACGGCTTAAGTGCATGGAAAGGTGTTATACCTCTGGCAGACGGGAGGGAGACAATGGCCGCCATTGATCGCGGTGACATGTAACATCTTTCTCTTTCTCTCTGTCCATCGGGCGTGGTCGACATGCTGCTCGAATCTGTTTAGACTTCATTCAGTCTGTTTTGTCTCAGTCCTTTTGTGAAACTTGTGTTTTACTACAGAACAGGGACTCTCATGATATAATCAGGCCCAGAATAAACATGTGAGGTGCTGAGTGTATATGTGCATATCTGGTTCAAGTAATACACAGTAATACCCTTATGAGATATCAGCTGGGGGGGGGGAAGCCGAGCTGTTAGGGAACAGCAAGCAAATCTCCATATGTGGATTGGTTCCAGTCAAGCAATGCAATTTGTTTACCAAAAATAAGACATTTGAAATTGTAAAAATGGAGGGTTTAGCAGGTGCTGGTGGCTGATTAGAAAATGGCTCTAATAAAGGATCCATCTGTGAGTAGAGACTTGATGTAAGGCAGATTAATTGGTCATGGATGTCTACATAATGCCACATAGGAAATCTCCTCCCATATTCCAGAGAATACACAAACACGCACACACACACACACACACACACATTCAAAGTACTTAGTATGCCATCTAGAAGTTTCTTTTCTCCCACTGTGTTTGAATACTAATAGAGTGTTTCTGCACAATCACAATACCCTAATGGCAATTAGATTCTTTTGTTTGGTTTCCAAGGGGGCGCTTATCCAAACGGTGTTTTTTTCATCATTGAGCAATTAAGAGTTATTTGTCCGTAAGATTGACATTTATAAAAGCTGGGCTTAATTATAGGAAAAATATGGCTGAGTCAGGCATGAGCACATTACAATAGTAAGAACATAAAAGCTCTGCCCCTGAATCACATACACTCTCTTTTATTAACATTTCTGACTGGTTCCTGAGTGTTACACTTCAAAAGCTGTTATCACATGTGAACTGAGCTCGACTATTATCTGGACAATTGGGTCTGGACATTGTCAGGAGGTGCCCTGTACAACTGGAGATGCAAACAGGAGGGATTTCTCCTCAGCTGGAAATGCTACATCCATTCAGCTACATTTTGATTTGAAAACTCATCAACTCTGGTACAGATACGTATGGCGTTCACACTACGCTGGCGTTTTAGAGCCACTTAAACTAAGTAGTTTGGAAAATGCTGCTGGCCCCGTTTTAGTTCAAGAACTGAAATGCGTTTTCAGGCCTGCTGGTATGTACTGGGGTTAAAACTGAAACTGAGCCACGGAGCTAGAGTGGACAGAGATCGTTAAACTAAACCGTTGGATGGATGTAGCCTTGATTTGTTTTTAGGTGAAGGATGGTGGGTAGAGGATGCAGGATAGAAACAAGATCAACACTCCCACCTGCTCGCTATGACTTCTCCCCAGAGTTACCTGCTCTACTCACACATGGACTCAGTCGGACATTACACAGACTTTATACTCAGAGCTAGCAGGCTAGAGTCAGTTTAATGTCCGATTCAACAGATTCAGACTTTTGTGTTCAGCTCCTCTGGGTTCACCTCCTCCGGGTGATGTCTAGTGCGTGTGTGACAGTGGCTAAAACAAGTACAATTAAAAAGAGTTTTTAAATTGAAACTGGGTTAGTGCATGTCCCCCTATGTCTTCAATAATTGGCTTTTTTTTGTTTTTCAGGTTTCCAAAATAGTACTGTCAACAAATCTGTGTTGGCTTGATGGAATTGGGTGTCACATTGAAAAAAGGGTGACAGGAGGATATGAACTTTTTTTTCCCTCGAACCGCTGAATGCATTTGCTGGATGACAGTCATGTGAAAGGGAACAGTACATTGATTTTCACACCTGTAGTTGACTGAGCATCGGTGTTTTTGAATTTGCACACACGCCTGCACATCTGTGGCGCACATACAAGTAAACAAGCACGCCCGCACATACAAAGTCACTCCTACAGGGCACATGCATGTGTTTCTGCTTAAATTAACAACAATGAGGGCACGATAACAGCCTCATGTTCATGCTTAAACACACACGCACACAATCATGTACTTAACAAGTAACAATACCTATTATCTAAAAACACGTCTATTGCGTATTCTCCTATAGCATGTCACTATAACCTGTGCTATATAGTTTGTAACACACACACACTCACACACACATGCACAAGACTAGGTTTGTGAGACTGTCTTACAGCTAACGGAAAATCTTTGTAAAACTCGTGGGACATTGACCCTATAATTTGTGGTTTGCTGACTGTGGGTTGCAAAATATGACATTAAACTGTGCTTGAATGTAAACATAGATTACCCCGAGCTTTCTCTCCAATTCCCTCAGAAATCTATAAACAGTAGCTTCAGTGCAAAATCTGAAACAGGATCATTGAGTTTTAGCTTGTTTGTGTTCCGTTGCTGAACACGATGGAAAGAGACGCGGTCTGCGCCCAAACATTGGGAAATGTGTGTCAGATGGCGTTTCTCTCAATGTGGGCCCATACGGACATGTAAAGGAGGACAGCAAGTCCAGGAGAAGCACATGGAAACCTTCATTTCACATCATTAGTTCTGTCTGCCACCTTGTCAGGGTATTTATAGCTCTATTCATCCATCAACAGGTCAATGACACAGTCTGCCAATGGCATCCTTCTCTTTCAGTCCCACTAGGTATGACTACTGCTGCTCGTGAGCACTGGGACCAGCTGAGGGACTTTCCTGGAGCAAGGATCTGTTTCCAGTTGGTGGTCTGGTTACTGTGGGACCTCGTAGCAGCATGTTAAACTCTGGTGAAATGTTAGAATTAGTATAGTGTTGTGTAAAGTGTTACGCTGAAACAGGGAAGGACACAATGCACAAACTATAAATACAGCCTGTGGCCTACAGTGATCTATTATAAGGACACACGGAGGCCTATTTGTGTGTCATGTCTGCAGATATTGATGTACAGCACATATAAATAATGTGCTATGTGTGCGAGGCCTGTGTGTGTCTATGTTTTTGGATATGCACCAAGGAAACTGGTAGTCTGGTGTTGTGCTCTCCTTGGCGCAGTGTACTAACACACATAGTGTGGCATATTCTCTGGTGAAGGCACTGAGTGAGTGTGGGAGTGGGAGAAGAGCTGAGTGGCAGAGTGGAGGGGAGGCTCGGTGGGCTGAACGTTGTTTACCTGTCAGCTGGCATTGATTAATCTTGTGTTCGGTGAGATCGCTCAGCGACTCGAACACCTGCCGGCAGCTGTCGCAGCTGTGCAGCGCCGGCTCCTCGTCCTCCTCCTCTCCTTCTTCGCCTTCCTCTGGAGAAAGCAGCCTCTTCCTCAGACGCCCAGTCTCACCATCCTCCGCCGCCCTCTCGAGGGCGCACTCTGGATCTGCCGAGCCACAGGAAATGACAGCACCACATAGTCAGAGGGGTGACCCACACAGTGAAGTACCACGGCTTCCTCTGGGTGGCAATAAAATGGATTTCTAGACTCTGGATTTAATAAAAACAATAATAAAAGCTGTAATAAAAATGCAGGTTCAATTTGGGCCTCTGTAACTCAACCACTCATGCCATAACAGAACCGTTGGGCAGGTGAGGGTGAGAGATATACAGGCACACACAGACAGGGTGGCACACTGCGCACACACACACAAATCTAACACACATTCGCGCACGCACACGGCTCTGTTATTAGAAATGGTTTTACGTTGTGTTTGCCCTGCTTCACCCAAGCAAAACTTCAGTATATGAAACTAGACTGATGGGAATATGTGTAGTCAATAAATTCTGGATTGCAGTTTTGGCTGGACCAAAGAAATATGAAATTCTGCCGGTGCGTGCTGAATTGCATTGGTCAGCGTCTATCAACAGAGACAGACGTTGCCATTTCATCGAGACATCCGAGCCAGGACTGTGGATGTATGGAGCGTAACATACAAAACTGAGATTGGTGTGTGTTAGGCTGTCGTCACGACACACACTTCCCTAAATTATTCAGCCTTGCTCGCAGGCAGCCGCGGGTCGCGCACATCAATATTCTTCAATCCATCTGCAGTTTTGTCTCTTGTTGGCTTTGTGCTGCAGCAGTGCCAGGGGTGGGCGCCTGGCTAATCTGAACCAGGACTGGGATTAAAAAAATACTGTAAACACTGTGATTAGAAAATATCCCAACAACGAATCAGACCTTGACTCAAGATGTACAATAAACATCTTCATTCAGGGGCATGGCGAAGCGAGTCAGGCTGGCGACAGCACCATGTGAATAGGCGGCGTGGCCTGCAGCCCTCTTGCTCCCCCGCTGTGGCCATTACACTTCACAATATGACTGATTAAAAAGACATTCTTCGAATAAAACAATCATGTCACCCTGGTTAAGGCTTTGTGGGGGAGAAAAGCCCTTGCACTTCACTGGCAGCCATTTTAAGCCCCACTGATGCAAGTGTTCCTTAGCTTGTCCTGAAACTCCGGAGGGGGATGTCAGGAGGAAGCCTGTTTTTTTTCCGCCTAGCACACAGTTAACAGTGCCCGAGGACTAGAAGCGTGGGGTACTGATGTGTGCAGGTGTGGGTGTTTACATATATATTTATATATCGGGTGGGTATACACTAGGGCGGCCATTTTAAGTCCTCCTTCTTTAGGGTGCTCTCAAACTGTGAAATTCCTTGAGGAAAGGCGTTCCAGAACTCATCAAGGCCACCCAGGATTTTTTCCTTTCCCCCCACTTGCGCCAAGTATTGATGTAACATCACACCCTCCATTGTCCTTCCCTCTTGGCGACTGAGGCTCTCGGAACATGCCCTCTAAAAATATCAGCACCGTGGTCCCCAGTGGGACCATGCAGAACAGAACAGAAGGTGTTTCAAGAAAATGAAAATCCCAACCCAATCCTCGCAGATGCAGGCCTTTCTTGCTCTGGGGGGAAACACTTCTGACTGGGGCCAAAAGCCACACAATATAGACTTATGATTCATCCACACACACACACACACACACACACACACACACACACACACACACACACACACACACACACACACACACACACACACACACACACACACACACACACACACACACACACACACACACACACACACACACACACACACACACACACGGAGACACAGAATTCACAATATGCACTGAAATGTGAACACTTCATGTCTTTTTTTTACGGGGTGCCTGTGGAGGAGGTTAAGACTCCTTTATGAATCATTAATTTCTCTAATATTACAACTCGGTCCTGTCAGGGAAACAACTTACAGCTACATTTAAGCATTTTATGTTTTATCTCATATAAAAATACAGAATTGTGATGCGTTTCATGCTGTTTCTCATGTTAAGGTGATTTTCTCCCAATGTTTCACGGGTAATAGATCTATGCTAACGGCCGAATGACAAAAAAAAAAAAGAACGATTCAGAGAAACTGGGAAAATTTACGAGCGCAAAACCCAACGAGCTTTACGCATGTTTGATTTCCAATCCCTTGCTATCTCTTGTTTCCAGTGACAAGTTTTGGCTGCAACTTCCAGTGAACTCAGGCTGGGTTGGATGCTCTCGGTCGAGCGAGGGTGACCTCCAGTGCACTGCTGCGACGCGTTGCTGGAAGTGCACACTGCTACACGTTTGGACGCGGGAGTAAGGAGGGGATGGGGGCTTGACATGGCAAGGTCACGTCCAACCCTGGGATTAAAGAGCCACGTCAATACTGAGGTTCCTGTGCCTCTGGGCCTCATACAGTAATCCATCAGATCAGGACATCTTCTTCTACCAGTCTCTACAGGCTGGACAGCAGATCAATAGCAACATGCTTGGAATGGCTGACAATCACATGTGGAATATGGAGGCAAGATGTGTGGCACATTGAGAGTTTTTCCTCATGCCTAAAGCGCCCTGCTTAATTTTGTTAATGAGTTTTGACGATGCCGGCGTGGACAGCGAGGACGAGAGGGAGGCTACATTGACCACAGCTGATCCATACTGTGATAAGGTCAGCTCAAAGTAAGACGATCGCGGCTCAGTGTGAGAAATTATTCATGAGGGGAATAAAATGAAGATCTGACTGAAGGATTTTTAGGGATGAATTTTTCTGTCTTTATGGTGGAAGAAGTGCATTAGTACAATACTAATAAAATGTGGAAATCTAAATGGTGATTGACACCTTTAGAGCCGTGTAATATCCGTCTGAGTCTGAGTCCATCCATCATACACACTCCGCTCTCCTCTGGTACCGCGTGACATTTATCATGCCGCCACTTTCATCTTGTAAGTTGAGGAGTCCCCTGGACCCACCACCCTTATATTATTGAATATTTCTGCTGTTAAATATTTATAACCTTTTAATTGATATTCTCTTCTCTGCTCCATTACCCCCACCGGGGACGTGTGGTCCCTAGCAGGGAAGCCTACACTTGTCCCCCCACTGTCTGGCCCACCCACTGAGACAGGTGGAGACGCTGACCATGTGGAGGAGGTGGAGGAAGGGTATGAGCGAAGAGAAATGGAAAAAGGAGGAATACAGCGAAGGATCTGGCCGAGCTGCAAAGCCTGAATTCCTTATAATTTCCTCCTAAAAAGTTAACTCTCTCCATGAACCCTTTAACCTCACTGGAGACCTAATGTCTAACCCAAAGCGTTAAGATTAAATAATGAAGTTGAATGCCGAGATCAAGGAAAAGAGATTCAGAACAGTTGTTTTGGGGTACTGAGCAATTTCTGAAATGCAACACGTGATGGATGTCAGTGTTTTAAAGCAAAATTCATTCAAATCCAGCCCCAAATCACTGGAGCACGAGAAGCAATGAAACAACTGAGGGCTATATGCTGTTACTTGCCTGTGGATACAGTACGTCAAGCTCCATCAGGGTTTAGCCTGAGCCTTTCTTTGTGCAATGAAAGACCTTGGTGTTGAAAACATTATTACCCCCACCCCCCCATCATTCCCAGAGACCCTGATCCTATGATGCCCCCTCCCTGGCAAACCCACCCTAGAACCACCCACCCCCAAGTTCAAATTAAGAATTTATTTTAACCAGCGAGCAGCTTCTGTCGACACATGTCGGCGGGCCTGATCAAAGGTGAGCACGCTCCTTTATCAGAGTGAGGGAGGCTGTCAGAAAGAGGAGGACATTAAGATTGAATAACCTTCACACGGTTGCCGGCACCTCATTATTTAAAAATCTAAAACTTTTGCCGAGCACCCTCCATATATAGGTCACACTACATTCTAATGCCACATGTGCCTCCGAGTGTATCCTCCTCTGTATGGATGGGATTTGGGGGTATCCACTTAGGCCGTCACATCCACTGATCCCCCATCATTAAAGGACGTCATGATCCGACGACGCGGCTGCAGGTTTGACACTTGCCAGATTGTTAATGATTGTCAAGAATTTGCATGGAGGAGGAGGCGCGTGGGGTGGGGTGGGGGTGGGGGTGTGGGGGGGGGGTCTGTGTTCATATGGTGGATACATGCAATTTGATTTATCTGCTTCAAGCCCCCCCCCAGATTCATATTGAAGGATTAATTGCTGTTAAATAATTGTGATGTATTTGAAATTCGAACATGGCAGAGGGTGCTTGTCGAAAGCCATCTCCCTTAAACTCTTAAAGTGACGCGCCGACAGAAAACGTTTCCCACCTTGTTATATGTTACAAATAAACATGCAGTGAATTTATGAAAATATTATGATGCATGCTGAGATTAAAAAAAAATAAAAATAAAAATGTAAGAGTCACACAGACGGAGAAAATGTGCCAAACAATTACAGGAGGAAGAACAAACAGTGGAGACAACACAGAGAACAGAACATGAAGGAAGTAGCACATATAATCACAGGTATGCAGACGCCATCATCTGCCATTAAAACAAAAAATTAAAAAAAAGATGTGAGCTTACAGGGAAGAATGGAAATCAAAGCGGTTAAATGAGAAACAGCATTTGAACGTACCAAATGCTCCCTCTCTCTCTTTCTCTCTGTGCCTGTCTGCCCTCGCTCTCTCACAGGGAGTGATAATATTGAGCGCCTTGCTATGCCATTAGTGCAGTAAAACATCAAAGGAAATGAATAATAGAGAATATGATTTTCTGAAGTGGTGGAGTGAAAGAGTCCTTTCCTCTTCCTGCTGTAGCGAGCTCCGCAGTACATTGATCTGTGGGCAGCCTCAACCTCAGCCAGAGCCGGCGTCTCATGTGCCGCGCCACAACGCTATACACTACTACACTACTACACTACGGCACCTTGCCATCCAGACATCCCCTTCAGATCTCCGTAAGCCTCCTTTTTGCCTCGGTCCACTCCATGTTGACACCCTCTTCCCCCCCCAAAAAAATAAAACTGCCTCAATATGACGTAGCCGTGAGCAAAAGAAAGAAAGGAAGAAAGGAGGAGGGGGAAAAAAAAGAAATGGATGTATATATAAGAGAGAATAAAAAGCACGGGGCATGTGGTTATAATTACACACAGGCAGCACAGTGGTAAAGCCAAGCTGCAGATCTTAAGCCTGCTCGACAGTCTCTGGGTAAAAAAGCGCACAGCCTCATTAAATCTCAGATATCACACTGTTCCTGCCTCTCTATACTACGCATAATACTGTCTATCTTTCAGAATGCCTCTTTTGTTAGCATTTCTCCTTTGCCTTTGCTACGTATCAAACATGAATGAGGAGCAGGATGCAGGGCCTGCAGAACGCTCGCAGAGTCACAGAAGAGCACGATTGGGGGTCTACTTATGAGCTAGATCTTGACACCATGTCTGATTAAGCCTTGAGCTTGTCAGGGGAGTAATGGCCATTGTGGCCGTGTCCGTCAAAGTGGCAAAGGCGTGAACTATAGCAGGTGAGCTTTTCCGCTGCTCGCCGTTAAAAAAGGGGGCTTGTGTGGGGCAGTGGTTTAACCGTGAGGACTGACGGATGGAAGACTGCTGCGAAGACCACGTTCAGTAACTCACAAGCGAAACGTTTCTAAAAAGTTGGAGGTGAAGAATTGGGAAGTAGCGACCGGAAAAATCTCAAGTTTGCCGCCACAAACGACTCGAATCCTGCAATGACCATTTGTCAAGCTGCATCCCTGAGACGGGGGGTTAAAAAATAAATCAGTCAGACGAAGTCAAATGAGGAAAGTGAGAAATTAATTTGTGCGCCCTCCTGATTTCTCCACAGGCAGACATCGATCATGTGGCGGCTGTCTCCCCTCACTCTGGAGATGGAGGTGGTGGCGGCCCGGGGAGAGGGGGGGTATTCGTGTGTCTGAGGGGGTCGTTGTAATCAGGCACACTCATTAGCTCTGCTTTGGCTCTGGATGACAGGAGGCCTCCGAGGCAAGTCTGCCGCTTATGCCCAGTCCTTCATCCCTTGAGCTGGGGTTAGATGGGCTAAGGAGGCAGTTGCTTTCCACAGAACCACCCACCAATACCTGTCGATACGCATTAACACAGCGGCAGATAGATGCTGCTCTGCTTTTTCCAGGGATGGAACAAATAAATATATTACTGACATTTCTGATCAATTATATCGTAACGGGCAATTTGGAAACATAAGAGAGGAATAACTGACAATACCGAATGTCAGAAATGACACTTTCTGGATCAAAAAACTCAGATCTAGCTCGAAATATCTTCTGCATGATAAAGAAGACAATTGCAGCAAACAAATAAAATGGGAACATACTTTTGTCATAAGCGAATGAGAAACGCCGGACTCTATTGTAGTGGTGCATGCGGCTCCGAAGACTGTGGGTAAATGCTGGACTAATGTGGCAGCCTAGGAGCACCCAAGGTCCCCAGCCTGCTGGGCAAAACCATCCATATCGGGTTTAAAATAACCACACCTGAGACTTAACCTTTACCAGAGACAAATGAAATGAAAATATACAGTGTGGTGCATCAGGAGCAGGCTTCATTCATAGGGGGCTCTCTGCTAGCCTGACCTGAATTACTGCTATTTTCCTGGAGGGCCACTGTGAATGGCACACGTGGAGACAGGACACATTCATCTGGGTAGCTCCAGTCTACATCATACAGGAGGTTGGGAAACAAAGAGTCCCAAAAAAAAGAAAAGAAAAGCGTCACGGCGAAACACAAGGACAGCTATAAGCACAGCTGCACGTATGCATGCACACAACTGGCAAACAAGAGATGCAACGCTCGGCCCCTGTCTTATAAAGACGCATGCAACCAGCCATGCAGTTTAAAGTGTGAAAAAAAAACTAAAAACAGTAAAGGCAGACTTAATATCATTCTGAGCCCAACAAAGATTTAACAGGCACACACACACATACACACACACACAAGCACGCAGACACATGATCCACTTTCCAGCCGAAAATGATGAAATATGAAATGGAGCATTACCGCTTGGAATGGCAGTCTGCCCGGGACTGTGCTGGTCCTCTGTCACATTGTCTTCTACTGCCAGAAAAAAAGAGAAGGGGGGAGAAAAAGAGGGAGAGAAACAGTTAACAGTGAAAAACAAGTTCGACACGTTGAGATTTCCCTTCTTTTTTATTATTTACTATTGAGATTTTTCTGTATGAAAACTCCAAGAGATTTCAACAGCTTTCGACAGCTCAACCTGTGGTTTGGGAATCCACGCAAGCCTTTCATATGTATGAGTTTTGGCAACAAGGCAAACAGACACCCACGTAAATAACATATTGGACTGGGTAATGACGTGATGAATTATGAACGTCTCCCATGAAACGTCCTCCCAACATCAACAGTGACCAAGTGAAAAACACCTTGATGACTGCTTTGGTACAGAGCCTCGGGTAGGTAAAGATCAAAAAGACGATTTGTAGATTGCCGGTGCACACATGAACCTTCAGAAAACAAATCTGTTCTAAAAACTTAAATGCAAAAAAAATTAAAAAAAATACAGAAAGAAATATTTCAGATGTGTCATAACAGCAGCTGCAAAGTGATTTTGGATTTTTGAGTGGTTGACAAAATAGCGACGGCCCGATCAGCACTCACATCCGCTCATTACGTCCACTTTGGACAATTTTTGTAAACCGCACTGGCCTTGAAAAACACGACTTCTGTTTAATAAAAGGTAAGACCCTCTTACATCGGAGCCTTTTTGGAACTTGTGAGAGTTCCGTGTGATATGTCAAGTACCAGAAATGAAATGGATTTTAACAGCGGGACGAGAACAAAAGAGTCTCCCACCTGTTCCATGTAAAATGAGGGTCTCACTAAGGACTTCTTACGCCTCTGCGTTCCACCCCTGCAGTTGAAATGCATTCTCCATTGTGTCTTTTCTTTCTAGCCTTTCATTTTCCTGGGCAAAGAGGAAGGGGGGAGTCTGACAGGACCTCCCAGTAGGAGAGTGTGGCAGTGATTGCCAAAGCAGAAACTGGCGCACTTTTAAAATCGCACAAAATATCCTGTACTTTGCATAATTAAGGCAGGATCCTATGGTGGCAGAAGCCGTTTCCTCGGGGGAGCAAGAGTCGGTGTCAAGCGTGGTGTCAAACCTCGGTGAAAAAATGAAGAGGAAAGTGACAAAGTGTTTCTTGTGAAGATGGCAAACGACGGAGCTGCAGTGTGTTGCCGTCAGGGCCTTGTCCAGCCAAAAGTGAATTGCTAAGGATACTGACAGGAGGCTTTTGTTCAAAATAACCTTTTGTAAAGAAACATCCATAAGAATTTCTCTGATTGGAACTATAATCCTTTAGTAACATTTATAATTGATGTATGCAGGAAATATGCTAAACAAATGATCATGGGTCTGCCAATTAATTAGCTAAATCAATTAAAAGTGATGGAATAGACATAGTTGGACACCGTGGAGGTAAATCCCTCGGAGCCACCAAGGAGTGTATCAGCCAACACGGAAACCTCGTCCTGTAAAAGGAGGCCTCAGCGACTGACGCCTTGAGAGTTTAATGAGTTTCTGCAGCACTGTTGAGCGCCTTGCATCCAGGATCATTTAAATGCGCTATAGGGACAGGGGGTCCTAATAAATCCCCCACGGTTCTATCAGAGATCAGTGGTGGGGAGCTGGAGTTTTTGTTTTGATTACCATCCCTGTTGGTGAGACGAGGGAGTTCAGGCAGAAAATTCTATTCCACAATGCCTTTAAGAACTTAAACATAACGGCGGGCTCGAGATGATTTCTCACCACGGTGAACTTATTAAAAGTTGCGTCGTTTAAAGTAAACAACCTCCATCACGGCGCAAAACGCTTTTCTCGTTTGCGCACAAGATAATTAATTAGCTCGCTTGGAGTGATCATGGGAAGATGAGCTGTCAAGTGAGGGCAAACTGTGTGTGATGTTTTCATACCGGCCCGACATTTGATCGACAGTCGGTCCAAACACAAATAGCCGGAGAGTTTTAATTAAGATACTCTAAAGCTCATGATCACCTCATAATGACTTTAACTTCCGCTGAATGCGACTCTGTCCGGACTGTTGTTAATGCGTCACCGCTATCAGTTAATTAATGTTTGACAAGGTACAGTGTATCACTCAGCCGGTGACAAACTGTAATCATGCTGCTAGGTTTTGTTAATATAATACCAAACACACATGGGACCGTTTCGGCGCTGCTCCTTTGATTTTTAAAATGCAGAGCAGGAAAACCATAATCCCACAACAAGTGACACAGCATTAAAAGCCACTAATTAACACACGGGCCACACACACACACACACACACACACACACACACACACACACACACACACACACACACACACACACACACACACACACACACACACACACACACACACACACACACACACACACACACACACACACACACACACACACACACAAACCAAATGAACATAGTAACTGTCATTGTATTGTGAGTGACAATCCCCAAGATAGGACGTTTCTTTTTTTCAGGATGAATTAATTGTCTACAGATAAGAGAGCTGCGCGGGAAGTAAATACAAAACATAAAGTAAAAAAAACAAAAATATACCAAACAAAGCGAAAGGTATAAAACAGACTGCGCAGACGATGAAATATCACAAAAACTAAGGATTTATTAGACGTGAATAAGCAAAACGTGACAGACCCAGCAGCCTGGCCCTTTCCTACTGCATCAAATGATTTCGAGACTAGTGTGAGGTGTGTGTTTTGTGCTTTTTAGAAGAGCATCGCTTCCTATTCGTGTGTGTGTGTGTGCGTGTGTGTGAGTATTTCACAGCACTTCTCATGCATAAAGAAAGAAAGACGGGGAAAAAAACCCTGAGTGTGTTCCTGGATATGCGTGACTCATCTGCTTGGTTACAGCCAGCTTGGACGATACAGTGCCGAACACAATGGCTGTGTAATCCGCCCTGACTGACCGGGAAGGAGACGCTCGCCACAGGGACTACAACTCAATTTAGCTCGGGTCAAGAGGTCAACCCTCCTCAATTAGGGCTGTGAAGGGAGGGAGGAGGACACACACTGCACATGAATAACTTTCTTAATGAGCATTATTTGAACTGGTGATTAGTGTCATAAATAATTTGCAATAGAGGAGCGTGTTAATCAGGTTGTACAATATTTGTAATCCTCCATATATTGCCGTGTACTGTAAGCAAATCATAACAGCATTGCTATTATTAAAAATTACGCTCCACCATAGCAGCGGTATAAACACTGTCATGAGGCGATAATTCTGTTAAGCAATCATTTGCAAATTTAGCTTCCCCCCAAAAAAAATATCCAAAAAAATATCAGCTATTTATACAGGCAAACGAGACAGATGCAAATAAGCCCGGCGACGTAATGATTTCATTTGCAGCAGTGGTGGGAATCAATCATTGTCTGTGAATCAGAACTCTTCCTCCATGTGGCAGACGATCCATGACAACAGGAGAGACACATGCCACTGGAATAAGAAGAGATATCGGCCAGCTCCCGCGACACCCCAGTCCAACACACTGAGCCGCATGTCAAGAGCACTGACAGCCGCGCTAATGGGATTTTTCTACGGCTCCATCATAATTTCCTTAATGATAATACTAACCATATTTTTGTGTCACATTAGAAAAGTGTTAATGGGTGTTATGCCACAGATCATTAATTGTGAACAGACTGGAGAACTGCAGTCTCCCATAAACTGAAAATGACAGAACTGTTAATAGACGTTTTATCAGGGGAGGAAAAATCAAGTGCATGAATCGTATGTTTTCCGTATTTTTCATTTTTCATTTAACATTAAACATGCTATGTACAGTGTATGTTTTTTAGTTTTTTAAGTGCTGAGTTAGTTTTTAAAGTAGTTTTTTCTTTCTGAGAAATAAGCTTAAAGGTGCCGCCATATTTTTTTTTTCTTACACCGGCCTATGCTTAGGACGGAAAGGGGAGGGGTTATACATCTATTGGCATTAAGTTCATGGTCAAGTTTCTTTTCACTAAAAACAAAAAGGCTTAAAATTAAGACAAACGTGGAATTGAAAAAAATGATAAATATCAGTTCAAGTTTTCCTTGACAGGTCAAATTTTAGTCCCTGACACGAAGGGAATCAAAACAAATGTCGAATCTGCACTGGAATTTTACTGCTAAATAATACTAACTTTGTTTTTAATATGCCCTCCATAGATTCCATAAATCAACCTGATCGGTGAGGCTCATACATAAAGTTTAAAAATAATATGTTCTTTTCACGTACAGCAAAACAAAACTCCAGAGTTCATTCATGAGGTGACAAATTTCAACTCTTCAAAAAAAAAAAAATACATGAAATATTTAAGGTATACATGACACAGCAACGACTCCATGACAACCGCTGGGCTTAAAGCAAATGGGCTCAGAGAATATATCTATATATATGCAGACTATGAAGGACCTGGAAACTTCCAACTCAGCCAATTAACACGTCAGGACCGAAGCTTCAGAGTGTCATTTGTGCTCCAAATGAAAATATCAAGCCAGCCTCACGTTAGTCAGGAAGTGCTGGGAGGACAAGCAACGTGGCAGTCATCACACACACTGACTCACACACACACACACTTACACACACACACACACACACAAACTCACACAGGATCTGGACCGAGATCCTCCCTCCTTGCTGCTCGCCACCGATTCAATGTGCTGACCCAAAAGCATCTGCACATCAAAACAAAATTACAATGTGCCTACAGTTGAGAGATGTAAGGCTCAGGATTGAGTAAATGTCAGTGGCTGGGGTGAAGTGTTTGCATATAAGCGAATGATGTATGGTCTTGTCCTGTGCCATTTATTCCCCCAAGCAATAACGTAGCCGGATCTGTCTCTCAGACTTAATTGAAACGGGACTTGTAATGTTGGCCTTTTCCTCGATGGGACCAAAAACATAACCTCTGACTCCCACAAGCAGGCAATACTGAGGAGGTAGGGGGTGGGGGTGGGGGTGTTGGGGTACACGGGAGAGAAGAAGGAGGAAAAAAAAAAAAAGGAGTGCCAACTGTCACAGCGTTATTTTCTCCTCTCTACACACTCCATGTCCACACTCTCCATGCTACCGCCGCACATGATGCCCGCTCCTCCTTCCCTCTGTGTTCCACCGGCACCTCTGTTTATTTCCCCGTCCGCAGAACAAAGTGTTCTTTCTGTGCATTTAAAAAAAAAAAAGAAGCCCCGTCCACTGCTTCAAGTCAGCACCAGACAACCTATAAAAGTGAAACCTGAACTTTGGCAACCCGGCTCTGTTCGCAGGGAAACGCACGCGTGCACGCAGACACGGACTCTCGCACGCTCACAACAACATTGGGGGCCACACATTTTAAAGAGGCCACTTTGGTGTTTCAAAAAAAAAAAAATATTATTAAACAGTCACAGTGACAATTTGCTGTTCTCCTGTGAACTCGAGAGCAGCAATGAAGCAGTGTCGAGCAACGATTAAGAAGAAATGACAAGTAAAGTTATTGTGGACATCTGTATAAGTGTATCTCTGTCCCTGAGGGAAGAGGGAGACAATGAACAATAAATAACATCTGCCTGGCCTTCCCTGGGTCGGATCCAGAGCAGGGAGATATCTGTGACGTATCTGCGTCTCAGCTCCGCTCCTGCACTCGGAATGAAGACATAAAAGTCGGCGTGTTTTGTGAGCTGCAATTTTCCAATTTAAATTTTAGTGACAATAACAAAACAAACAATGTCATCACTCTGACTTCATTTGCATTGCGATGCGCTCACCGTCGATGCCTCTCTGTGCCGCGCGCGCACACATTTACACATATCTTAACAGATGTTTCTGCCGAATGCACGCACGCACGCGCACACGCACCACACACACTTGTAGCATGTAGGCACGCCGGCAGGAGACGATTACATGTAAGTGATGTGTCTTCGGAGAATAGCAAATGTCACACCAACTAACAAAAAGCAGTCAATGCCAATCTGCTCCGAGAAAATAGGAAATCTATGTATAGAGCTGTTTACTGTGAATGGAGCGCTGCAGGTCTGGAGACAGAATGTGACAATTTTAAGATGTGCATGCACTCACATTTCCACCCTCTCCTGGGTATTGATTTAAAATGGTGGCTGCATGAATGTACTACCGCAGACCATGTAATCTTCCTTTGAGATGAAGACTTCCGAGAACGAGAGGGGGAGAGGGCGAGAGGGGGTCCACAGACCACAAGCTGGGAATGTGAAATTGTGGACAATTATTTGCTGAGCAAAATACAATGCCTGCCAGATGAACTGGAGCTCAACCTTCGAAAACCCAGCAGCTCCCCCACACTCCAACCAAAAGGGCTACAGTGGAAAGTAGTGCATGAATAAGAGTGTGTGTCTGCA
Source organism: Hippoglossus stenolepis (assembly GCF_022539355.2). Classification (NCBI taxonomy): domain Eukaryota; kingdom Metazoa; phylum Chordata; class Actinopteri; order Pleuronectiformes; family Pleuronectidae; genus Hippoglossus; species Hippoglossus stenolepis. The sequence goes on from NC_061493.1 coordinate 14,716,598, forward strand.
TGTGTGTGAGGGAGAAAGAGGGTATGCATGCATGTTGCTCTCTCATTCTGTCTCAATTTCTTCTCTCCCTCCCTCCTCTCTCACCCTCTCACACACACGCACATGCACACTCACGATCAAATACACCACCACCACACCAAAAGGTAAGAAAATACGTACAAATCACACACAATCTCCTGTGAACTGTGAGGCACTTAAAAAAACAAACATCATAAAGTTGTGTTGTGTCCAGGCTTCCAGCTGATGACTGTTAAATCCAGATGTTTCCAACTTATTAATGAACATGTACAATTACCACTCAACACTTATCCCACCTCTTCACACACACACACACACACACATACACATCAGTGCCCTCCCTTTCCCCCCCAACATATAAAATGTTTCCTCCTTAGTTTTCTCAGACAGGGGGTGGTGGTGGTGGGTGGGGGGTGTGAGTCACGTGACTCTGCACCCCATTCCATCAGACAAGTTCCAGGACCAGGAGCGTCTTTTTTCTCAAACCCCCTCACCCCCCACCACCTCCCCACCATAACACATCCAGATGTTTGCGTTTAAATCATGCACATAACCCCCGTTAGCTTGCCCTTTTTTGCACTTTAACTATCACTATGCACAACACAATGAGCTACGGCCGCTGCGTGTGGATCTCATGCATGCGCAATGTGTAAAGATAATAAAAACAAGGAGAGATGGAGCCACGAGTTCAGACTGGAGACTTGTCCATCCTTTCAAAATGAAATTATTCTGAAAGAGAGAGAGAGGGAGAGAGCCAGCACACACAGCCGTACTTACCTTTCAGTGATCTTGGCTTAGCTTGCTTGCGGCGCGACATCCTACAGAGAAAAACCCGCTGAAGTTGCTCAGTTTGCGTGTGTGACAATTTGCGGGCGAACACACGGGACAGTGTAAAGGTGCAGCAGTCTGTCTAAATTTCACGGAGCGAAGCCGCGGCTGCGTCTTTACCATCACACAAGGAAAAAAGCAGGAAAACAGAGGCAACTCTCGCCGCGCTACGAGTTGTTACTGTGAATTATTATTATTGCGGTTGTGATGAGTAGGTGCACCGTGTTATAAAATCCAACCGGACCGTTTAGTGGAGCCGGGTATCGGCGGGCAAAAGTGCGAGAATATCCCGTCATGCGCTTCCATTCTCCGGGCACGGACGCACGCGTGCAGCGGGCATGGTGTTGGAGCAGAAATAAAAGTGGAATATGTTTCGCTTTTTCTCGCCTCAAAATGCATCCGAGTGAGAAAGACACCGGCCGAACGCGTCCTGTGAGCGTGCAGGCAAAAAGGCAACAAAAGCAAAAAAAAGGAGGAAAAAAAATGATAAATACACTTTTCACTTCATATCCACCTAACAGCATGAAAACTATGACAGACTCCAGCCCTTTCCTCACTCCAGTCAGCTAATCATGAATTAGGTTCGGGAATCTGATCTAAGTCTACGTCTAAATTGCTCTTAAAAGAGGATGAAGAAGCAGAGAGAAGATGGAAGCTCCCTCCTCATCACAAACCTGCAAGGTCTTGGACTGCGCTGTCGCTCCGGTAGTCCACATAATAATGGAAAATGGAAGCAAGGCCCCCAAAGCCATCAGGATGGCTCCAGAGGGGGCCCCTACCCCGCAGGGACTCGCTCTGTACGTAATCACTGAGGAAATCATTGTCAGCCTGCCTGCACTCACACACAGACAGAGAGGCATGATTAAAATCCGAGGGAGCGCGGCAAGATGCGGAGCGCTGGATCGCCTGCTTCCCCGGATCCGGAGTCGAACTCTACGCCCAGAGTCGGCTCGCTCACCCTGGCGTCTCCTCCGCCTCAGCTCGCCCGTCGGCCACTCTCCGTCTACGGCAGACGGACTGGTCCCCCTTCTGGTGGAAAGGGTTCAGCAGAGAGACATTTTCCTGAAGCGGGGCTGGGGACAGACATGACATGACAATGGCACTCGATCACTTCATTTATACACTGGGATTATAATAGAATCTCGTTATGCGCAATCTAAAGCTAAATGTTTTGATGCTGTTTATAAAGATATTTATATATTTCTAGTTGTGTCAAGAATTAAAGTCTGCACCCTCTGATGTTACTATGATGGATTTATTCTTTCTTATTTCATATTCATCATTAAATGCACCTTTGCCAATCTTTAAAGTTATTAAGTTATGATATATATATTTTTTTTCTTTCTTTCTTTTCACACTAACCTGCAGATTTCTCTATTTTTCTATATGTTATAGATCATTTTTTTGGTTGTGTAAAGAAATAAAGTCTGCACCCTTTGATATTATTCTGATGGATTTATTCTTTCTTATTTCATATTCATCATTAAATGCACCGTTGCCAATCTTTAAAGTCATTAACTTGGTATACATGTTATTTCTCTCTTTACAAACTCACCTGCAGATTATCTATTCATCTATGTTTTAAATAACATTTCTATTGTTGTGTCGAGAAATAAAGTCTGCACCCTTTTGTGTTATTCTGATGGATTTATTCTTCATTACATCATATGTATCATTACATGCACCTTTACCATTCTTTAAAGTTATTAATATCTCTTATTGTGTTTTTCTTTCTTTCTTTTTTTCTTTCTTTCTTTACACACTCAGATAAAATTAGATTTCTCTATTTCTCTCTGTTTTAAATAATATTCCTGGTTGTGTTAATAGTCACAGAATCTAGCAATCCATCTATCCATCTATCTTTCTCTCTCTATCCACCTACCCATCTATCTAACTAGCTATCTCTCTCTCTATCCACCCACCCACCTCTCTGTCTCTTTTTTCCTTCTTTCTCTCTCTCTTTCGTTCTTCCCTCCTTTGGTTTACACCCTCACCTGCATGCGGATGTCCAGGCCCCTACCCCTTGCTACGTGAAAATGAGATCCAGAGAGGAGCCCTGCAGTGGGCTTCTCACTCTGCACTCTCCCTCCTCCACGGCCTGAAGCCTCATGCCAGGGGCCCCCCACCTAAAAAAAAAGAAAAAAAGAGAAGAAACAAAAATCACACAGTCACACGAAAACCCCTTCCCCCCACTTTTGATGCATTTCTATTCTGACTGTTTCACACAGACAAATGGGAGAGGAAACTGAGATTTCCACTGCAAACCTACAGGGAAGGAGAGAAACTGTCGATAGGGCAACTCCCAAACACCGGCTGGTGCAGAAGAAGAGAAAATTAACAACAACCTTTGATAGCCTTTTACTGTTGGCGGAATCCAACTTTGTTAAAAGAAAATTCACTATAAAAGTTAAGCATAACCATAAAAGTTAATGATGCGAGTACATAATGATGCTGCACTTATTCTATAGGGTTTACATTTTACTTTGGAGTTCATAATGAGGCCTTGTACTGTTAGAAACATCCGAGGTAATCACCTACCACAAAGTAATCGAGACGTAATAGAAAATTCAGAGCTACATTTACCGACTCTCATGAAAATGGCTTGTTATTTTGCGTCATATGTGAGAATTACACGTAACAATAATTATGATAGTGATGATAAAAATAATAAGTGGGGACATGTGACCCACATTTGATGTCAAGGATTCGCTCCTGTTTGCTCAATCTTGGTAATTCAACCCTCGCCCCGTCGCTTTTTAAATAATTTCTCCCACCCACCAGCTGCCATAACAACCTGTGTAAGTAGATCAATGAAGCAGAGTGACACAGACTGACGTGAGGTGCTTTGGTAGATTCAAAGCCCCCCTCAAACTACAGTAAAGTTGGTAAACACACACATATGAAACATCTATTTGTCGGTGCCTGGAATCTGTCAGGAGGTCTCAGCTGCCTTAAAACTTCAATCTTAACAATGCTCCAAAGTTCCCCCTCTCCGTCTCAGCGCTCTGTCAGACGGCTCTCCCAAAGTTTCACCACCTCGCCCGCCCGCCCGCCTTCCCCCCCTGCACCTCTCGAATGCTCTCTCAAACACAAACAAACAGTGCTCTTCAGTCCTCCAGGGCTCTTTGCTGCTACTTTCATTAGTGACAAAGTAACTGGGAAAAGGGTTGACTTGACTCAGTGCTTGCACAGTTCAGTCTCTAAGTTACAGTACTCTCTCGCTCTGAAGTTGTTGTTTTTTTCCCCCTCTTCAAGTGGAAGCAGCCTCATCTGAGGAGGGTTGTTCATGATGCTCTGGAAAAGAAAAAAAAAAAAACTGTCTGACATGGCTCGTCCCTCAGGGGTAACCTTATAAATATGGAAAGGAGAATCAAATATATATTTTGGGGAGCAAATAGGCACAATGAAAATCAGCAAAAAGGTATTTTGTTTCAAGTCCCACCTCTGAGGAGGGGGAGGGAATCAAACAAAGACAAATAAATAAAAATGTGACATGTTTGTCAGAAAAATTGCTGCCAGCCTGAAAATTCTTATCCAACACGTACCTTTATGATACTGTAGAATTAAGCCACTTAATTATGTTGTTATTCGACTCTCTATGTGTGTCGCTCCATTCGGCAGATACGCTGTTTGAATGCTTTGAAAGGCAGAAAGGCACAGTCTGTTTTCAGATCACCTTCTTACCACAGTATTTGGAGTAAAACTGAGCAGCTATGTGGAGTTTTTTTTTTTCTCCACCACCCATAGCTTTTAGTTTAGACAGCTAGACGCTACCACGTATGTGTGTGTGCCGCGGCATCAGAGATTTCACTCTGCTCCTCCGCAGGATGAACTGTTCCCCAGTGAAATCGGCGGCCCTTGGGTGGTGGGATCCTTCGGCATGTTCCACCCGACCTGTGGCCCTCTCGCCGTCTGTCTGTTTGGCTCCGACAGCACAATGTCAAACCATAAAATAATACAAAACACACACACACACGCACACACAACAAGTAGAGACTGAACTTTAAAACTCAGAGAAAGTTTTAATCCCAATGTCTCCTGTAGAAATAATAATCACTGAAGGCTATTTAGTCGAATGTTCTCACAAATGGTGAAAAATGGCGGCTTAAAAGCACAGTCGGTCAATTACGCTCGTTAGAAGAGGGCAGATATGCAGACATGCATGTGCACCGCCACACCACACACACACACACACACACACACACACACACACACACACACACACACACACACACACACACACACACACACACTCTTGACTTGCCTCATTAAAACCCATCCAGCTACTAGAACTCAGAGATGTGAATGTCTCCCTTGAGGAGTGGGGCACGATCATTTTGAGAAAGGCAGAAGATTCAACTTTTTTCTTACTTGCTTATAATTACAGAGATTGCTGGAATGCATGACCCTGAGAATAAGGCTCAGTCCTGGGAGAGTCCACCACAAGCATCACCGTCTTCCGTCTTGCTCTCCATCGTGCGTCTCCCTAGCCGGATGCCACCCACACCAGGCAGGAGTGAGGTCGAGGCAGTGCCCCCATCACCAGAGGAGCGCTCCCCGGGGACTTTACACTCTGCTCCACCACGCCAAACTCCTGAGGCTGAGAGAGAGAGAGAAAGAGAGGAAAAAAAAGTCAAGAAAGCGAGTGACTGAAAACATTGCCCTCGCTGAGCACTGAGGCACACTCTCACAGTAAACTGATTAAAAAAAGAACAAAAACAACATGGAGAGCTCACAATCAGACAGCTTCAGAGTTGGCAAGCGAGGCATGAGTGCTGCTTTCCAGCTTCACTGTTATCCAAATTGTTGAGCAATTAAACACTGGAGCACAAAACTCTCATATGTATGCAGATCACATAAACGCTGATTATTTCTCTACCAAGAAATAAGCCCATATATATTGACAAAAACTCTTGAGGAGTATTCCCTGATAGGCCGGTCAGTAAAAAACATGCATGTTTCAGTAAAACGGTCAGTGGCAGGCGTCTTGTATCAACATCCTGACAAACTAAAGGGATGTCAACAAAGTAGACGGAATGCGTGGCGAGTGGTCCTCGTCAACAGTGACCTTCCAGCTGGATATCCACAACTTCCATCTTCCCAAGCCAAGGAGCCCCATGGAGCAACTCCCAAACCGGGTCATTAGCGCAGTGGTGTCACCAGACAGCAGATCACGGGCCAGAGAGGGAGCGAGAGGGGGACTCCTGGCACCGCAGTGGCTGCTGTGCGGTTTGACATTCAGGGCTGGCTGATCTATGGGGCTGGGGAGACAGTGCCCTTGCTCTGGGTCTTCATGAGGAGAAGGTCCTGGCAGTTTTCCCCTTACTTACTCCATCATAAAGCTAAGGTCACGAGATGTTCGACTCATAGCCTCCGCTTGCAACGCCCCGCGACCCGAGCTGTAGGGTGTTGTCATAGCTTTGGTGACAATGTTATCACCTGCGCCACTGGATGCTCCATGGAAGCCATTTCTACGGTGGCCCTCAGGGCTCAGAACTTAAGGGAACACATGTATGCAAATATACACAACACACGTGTGTGATTGGAAAACCGCTGCAAGTACTCATAACACAACAAAATCCCACAACACAGCCAAATACTTACAATACAATGGAGGAATATTTCCCAGGGACACTAAAAAGTGATGAACACGGGGCAACCATGCTGCTTGTTGTGGACCCGTAAAGTTACAAGTTAAAGTTTGCTATCTCCCAGTGTTACAAAATTAGATCAAAAAGTTTTGACTTACTTTAACATTGTAATTGCATGATTCTGATATCTTTTAATAGGCCCATATGCCTCATTAGCCTCGTGTTTATTATTAGCCTGTCAATTCACTGAGGAAATGCACTTAGCTGAGAAACAGGCATTATGTTAGCTAGCTATATAACATGCTAACTATTTCAGATGAACAACACCACAGTAAAGACAATGTTGATCTGATAAAAGTTAGCATATTATATAGCTAGCTAATGTGACATTAGCCTGTGTCTGACGGTTACACCATCAGCTCAGTGTTACTATAATTTTGTCACATTCTACATTTGGTTGTGTTATGAGTATTAAGTTGTGTTATCCAAACTCACTCCTCAGCTGATTGCATTATTATAACATCCACAATCATCACCTATGGATCATTTCCTGGGACCAACTTTTAATTACTTGTCATGACAATAACCTGCACAGAGATGTTAACTGGCACGGAGAGTACCATTTAACCACACTGGGACAGTTTCGTAGTGTGATCAAAAATCATTCTCTGGGTTTTATGTCCTTCTCAAATGGCTTTGACCTCCACCGCACCGTCTCCAGCAAATGGTGACCACTATGAACATGCCAAGAAAGAGGATCCCCTGGGGGCATTACCGTGAGCCAAGACGGACATAAAAATCTCCCGGCAAAAGATGGACATTTTCCACTTGGCACGCAAGATAAAAGAAAAAGATAGCGACCCTTTCAACACTTTTTTTGACTGATATGATAGTGTGTGGGTTTTTTTCTTGCTCATTACCACTCTCTCATTAGGAGATCTTCGCTTTAAGACGAGATCAAGCCCACTCACCTCTCTGTACGCTGGTAGTTAACTACAGCAACAGCGTGTAACTGTGCTACAGAGCCGCTCATCATACAGAACATTCTACACTCACCTCAGTGTGGTACTGATTATCAAGTTCAGTTGATCTATGGATATAATCATGTTAAGGATTATGTTTTTATATTTGAGATAAATGTATATGATGGCTCAATAAACTGTCGCAAACTGCTTCTGCATGTAGCAAGAATCAAATCCACTGATTGGGTCTCTGTGACTTTTTTTTTCCTTCTTACAAATATCTACATTTGCAATAATGAGCGCACAAATGAAAGCGTCTTGACTCTTGTGCAGTGTAATGAGCTGTAGTGCAAATTAAGAGCAGCCATCTTCTCATCAGCCCGTCCAATTTACTTTGGGATTGTCCCTGGAAAATAGGCAGCTGTGTAGAATGATTGGTGTGTTGTAGTTGTGTGAAGGCATGCGGATAAAGAAGGCTCGGAAGGATTAGAAGAACCCTCACTCCCAGGCCATGCAGGCATTATTCATCACACCTCCTCCTCCTCCTCACCCTTCTCACCTTCATCACTCCCACCCGCCCACCACCTCTCTCTCGCTCCCCGATGACTCCACCACTTGCCTGACAGTTGCATAAGCCCCGAGAACCTCTCTCCGGACGACGGTGCTGGGAGTTGGGAGTTGGGACGGTGTTAATTAAAAGAAAAGGTTAACACATACAGGGCCCAGCAGAAGGCGCGTTCAGGAGGCTCCCTTGGTAGAGCAGATGCTAACTATTCCTTTCCTCAAAGGCCCCCGGGAAGGGGCCCGGCAACCAGGGATTGAAGCCAGGTGATGGGGACACCAGGATGAAGGAGTGACTAGGGCATAAAGGATGAAACTGATTTGACCCTCACACTAAGGATCAGCCAGGGGGTGTAGCGAGTGGTTCCACTCACCTGTCCAGTGCCTCCCTGCCCAGGCCTTGGTGTGGAGCTGATTAGTGTGTCCCAGAGAAGGTTTCACCTCCCTAAACACCGCCCACACACACACACACATGCCTTCGTTAGACAGTGGGACGCGTGCCAGGCCCATTTACAGGAGTGTGTCAGAGAGGAGAGGAGAAACAGGCGAAAAGGTGAGAAGAAAGGAGACAAGGAGAGGAACACAAATGACCTTTCAGGAGGAAAAGAAAAAGTTGACACCAGAAGAAGACGTCCGAGGGGTTGCAGGGGGACCGAGGCCCGAAGGCAACGTGGCACTGAGCACACAGAAAAGTTGAGTGTTGGAGAATTAGCCCATCAAGATCCTGCACAGCTGTTGTCGCTGACTGCACCATGTGTGATGTGTGCACTGTCTGAGGGAGATCATTAAATAATGATGAATTATCATATCATATTGCCCAAATATGTAGCATTATTTTCAAAAAAGAATATTCATACGGGAGAATAGTTGGCCTAGTTTAGGAGAGATAACACTGGAATAGGTGTTTAGCATCAGTTGGGAATAAATGATAAATGGATCACACAGCAGCAATATTTTTAAGATGAATTAATTGCAGTATTTTATGAAATCTGTTTAATATTTTGGAAGATACCCTTTTTTTTAAATAAAGAAAACTTTCAAAACAATGATTTATTCTCTGTATATTGGTTTCCTTTCATTGTGCGGTTTAATTATCCCCATCACTTCTTTCTCTTTCACAAATAATTTGCAGCATTCACAGTCTTGGGTCAATATATTGCGACAATCAAACATGGCACACTGGTTGCCACTTAAATTAATTCCTATAAATACTCATGAGCTTTTAAGACAAACAAGAGGGAGTGAAACAGTTTTTCCTTCCGTTCCCCCCCAAACAAGCAGAGATAATTAAACATCTATCCTCAGAGAAGCGGTGCTCCCACTGGAAGGTTGTTTGGTTTAAGGATTTGCTCAGTGGTTTGACTCGCCAGGGACTCTCCATTTGATTCTCAAGGTTTTATATCTCTAACAAGGCTTTAATTGCCAAGGTAACAGACCACCTGATTAAGCCTGACAATAAGTCTGCTTTATCTGTGGGGTAGGAGGGAGCTCAGCAGAGCGCGGAGGACGAGGAGGATCTATTCAAATTCAGCAACCATGAGAGTCGTGCATTCATGCTCGCTGCTGTTTTCTAAGGCCAACGAGCAGGGAAGCACATTGTATTGGTCATGCACCTAAGCAGCGGGAACCTGCCTCAAAAATTCTATTTACTCCACATCAACTTTGGAAATTCACAGATACTTGCAGGGAAGAGCCTCTAATTCTACCGAGAGCATGGAGGAGGCGGCACTCAAAGCCTCAGGTCCCATGCCATGTGCCCTCCTTATTGTAACGAGTGCATTTCTCTCCTCAAACTCTGACTGGTGAGTGCACCAAGGAGGAGGAGGGGTATTCTTCAGAGGAGACGGCGGGGGGGAGGAGGGGGAGGCAGCGTCTGGTGGTGAAAAACTCTGTGTTAAAGTCCCATCTCTCCTGTCAGAGGGCTGACACGGGGCATCCAGGGACGCGGGGCCTTTGGTGCTCTGAGTCTGGACACTGGCCTAGTTTCCCCCCCCTCCCCTCCGACTCCTGCCATCCCCACCCACCCACTCGCCCCGCTCGTACAACATCCCACCTACAAAACACTTCTCAGCCACCCCATCTCATCCGTTCTTCACTGTCATCCTGACCTCAATGAACTGCCCTCCTCCTCCTCACCACACCACCCCTCCATCCCTCCACGTCGCCCAGTTCTTAACTTCTCTCTCACTTTCGCTTTCCCTCTGTGATCCTGTTAAAATCGAAAAATATTAAAAGTCAACTTGAAGATGGAAATACACAAAAGGTTTTGTCCACTGTAAACAATAACAACAAAAGCTGGCTGTGCCACAATTTCCACAATACAGGTAAAGGTAAACGACACATCTCCACTTCCTCCCACAATCCTAAAATGAAGCCAAAATATCAGTCAGCAGTCTAGTGCATTTGCAGCCAGAGTCTGCGCAGTAGTGGTCGTGGGTATGAATCCGCTGTGGCACACGCTCGAACAATCACGAGTCAGTTTCATCTGTCGATCATGAAGTTTCACCCAGTTTTTATAGCATTGAATACCTAATTAACTCACTAACTCTTTGGCTTAGGTCCCATCCACTAACATGGGGGAGCCAGAGTTTATAATCTATACTGCTGATAGCCACCAGGTGGTGATCAAGACACTGTGGCTTCATTTTTATTTACAGCCCATGGTCAGAACAGAACTGACTTTATAAACATGACACATTCTGACCATACAAATTTTAAAGACATCAGCTGTGCTACTTGATTTCAGTTACATATATGTAGTCTGGGTTTACCAATACATTTCACCCTATGACCATTAAGGTTATTTTGTCACCCCAGTCTGTTTTTCTGTTGGTTTGTTTGATTCTAAGCAGGGTTACGTAGAAAGAACGCAGGACGATTAAGAAGCTTGGGGGAAGGATTTGGATGAGTCAGAGAAGAACAAATTAAATTTTGGTGCTGATTAGGATCAGTGGCGGATCCAGGAAGTATAAATAAATTGTTTTGATCAATATTAAAAGTTAGAAAAAGTATTTTTGGAGAAATATTAGCAATATGTGTACTACACTTTCTGAGCCAGACCACACCAGCATCCAAACAGACCAAAGTGACATTTGCAGGTAATTTCACATGCTGTTTAATGTGCTGCAGCTGAGCAGCGCCGCTTATCTATATCAAGTCTGTGCTGCAAACTGATTTGAGCTGTGAACTTTCCCCCTGGTGAATGTTTGGATGACAGAAGCGTCCGTGTTTGTGAGATGGATAAGGATGAGGAGGGTTCAACAGGAAAGTTAATGTGGGTGGTGGAGGGCTGCTGTCAGGCTGTTTGTCAGTATGACCATCTTTCCCCATGACAAGAGGTGCTAGCGTGAAAGGAAAAATGAGCATCTCTCCCATAGCATGTGATTTACATGGAAGATATCAGAAAACAAGACGCGGTTGGACTTTAACTCAACATCCACCAAAGCTTTGAAATGAATCCCTGAAGACAGTTCTCTAAAACATATATTCTTGCATTTTGAATATCCAGACGGGATTCATCTCTTAAAGTAGGTCATCTGTGTTTTAAAGTTGTTGTGAATGGGTGCTAACGAATTGGCACTTACAGTAAGTCTCATGGTGAGATTAGAGACCATTTTCCATCACTGTGAGAAATGATGAAGGTGTTGTAGAATCGCTCTTGGAACTGTTGCTACTCTCTGTCGAATACAGGGAGAAAAGCACGATAACACAGATAATATCTTTGACGATTGACTGTTTTGTCAAACTGTTGCAGCACTCCATTATTTCCCCATCCTCAGATCACAGGTCCTCTTTTCAAAGCTTTGCCTGTGTGACATTGTAAAACTGCTGCGGTGTACAAATGACTTTATCTCGCCCAACCCCTAAAAACAACATTCAAAGCACCTCTGTCACATGAACATGTTTTTCCGTGTCACTTCATGAAAATCAGCCTGACATGAAGCGTCAACTCTTGCACTTCACATCCCGCCGTGCATTTATGTGGCTATGGAAATATTCGGGATGGCACCGCTATCTCTCTTTCTCGGTGGCAGGTGTAAATGGTGCAAGTTTCTGTCTTGTTCAACACCCATGCTATTTTGATGTGTTGGCAATCCCTTTGCCAGACCAATAACTCCCTCACACCAACACTACTCTTTCATGCTGCCTGCTTTATTCCCATTCTTGTGGGAATCCTCCCGAGATACATAGTGTGCCTCTTAATTTCCCCAGGGATGCATGTAGGAAACATACACTAGTGATTTTTCCAGGGATGAAACACGGGGAAAACATTCGTACAGGATATAGCATGACATCTACTGCTGCTGGGTCAGATAACAGTTAAGTGGGCTCCATAACTTGTCACAAGTCCACGTTTTGCATTTCTTCTTCTTTGTTTCTCTTTCTGTTTTTTGGTCTGCTCTTTTGTTTTCTCCGGTTTAGGGTGAAATTATTCTGCAGGAGCGTGTGGCGCTGAGCAGCACGCAGCCAGTCAGGGAGACAGCGGCGTAGTAGGGGAGGGTCCCGGGGGAGGACGTGGCCCGGTGGGTTTGGTTTGTACACCCGTCACACACTTCTTAGGGGTGACGTGCATCACTGCTCCACTGAGGGAGAGCCTTTGCCATGTTTACTGTCATGTTCCAAGGTATGCTACGTGGCTTCAAACACATCAAACACATCTACAGGAATACTGATATTGGGAATGCCATGGGGAGCCGCACGGAAAGGTACAGACACACTCCTGAAAAAACACATGCCCACGACTGTGCCACAAGCACTCACAAACCACATACACAGAAATGCAGTTTTTTTGAAAATAGGGTTTTTATGCATTATCAAATTGATGTCACACATATATTTACAAAGATGCATGTTTTGTGATTAGTGTATCAGTAAAAAGACAGCAGTGTATTAGGTAGTGTCTCATGCCTGGAAACCACCACTCCAGATTGTGAGAGATTATTCGAAAGAATGCTGATTAAATCAACTGCAGCTCTTTAGTAGCTGCTACAAACATCATCATTAAACGTCACAAAATCCCGACTGTAGAGGTTTCCTGTCAGACTGATGTGACTTCTATATGATGCAGTGGATTCCATAAATGTTTTGTCAGTAACCTGTTGTCTTTTCCCGCACAGTCGCGTTTCTCTTTTGGAGTTTCTGCTGTCACATGGTGCCGCCTGATTTATGAGGAACGGTCAAGACTGATTTGACTAGCAAAGCGTTCCCCATCCCGGGCCCGCTGTGTGCAGCATCGACGAGGGCTGGGTTGTTTGCTGTGCCTCTAGGCGTGAGGATGAGGGGGAGCAGCCCGGAGTTCCTGCCTGGCTCAGGGGGAGGTTGGACTGGATTAGACGGCTGACAGCTGGGCCACATCTCTGGAGGCGCAGGGCGGTGAGGCCCCCTGTCTGCCTGCCTCTGCACCAAGTGTCAATTTGAGCATGAAGGAAGGATGGAGCGAGCCAAAGAGTAAGTAAGTGAGCGAAGTGGGGCCACTGGTAGTCCTCGGTGGATTGACATCAGCAGTGCATGGGCCGTGCACACCGTTAGGCATCAGGAAACACACTGTTTATTTAGCGCGCTTCGACTAGAGGGTGCAAAAACATGTCCTCACTTGGACAGACACACCAACACGAGACAAAAGTGCTCTTACAAGGTTGTGGCTCCTGACCCCTCTAGTTTGGGCGGTGATGTTTTCAGTCGGCGCTACACGGTCTCAGCGAAGCATATTAAGCAGGCGTAGCTATTTTAACTTCAAAATGCGAGCGCCGCTATTAACTGCATTTGTTTCATAATCAAAGCAAAATCATTTCTTCACCAAAATCAAAGCTTTTCAATAATGCAGAAAGAGGCAGTGAGACTCACTCGCCTCAGGTGGTATCCTGTACAATTATGTGCAATCAAGATTACAAACTACTTCAAAATCAAACGCTCCTGCTTTACTCTTATTTTCAGTGATGGGATATGTAATTAAATCTGACTCTTCTAAGTGGTTGAATTACTTGATAGGCCGACTTTCAACATTTGCTACAACTTCCAGATGAGATTCCTTGATAGATTATTTGATTGTAGCGTGCACAACAACTGGCATAATTTACTTCAGCAGCACGGTGTTAATATGAAGAATGTTCCGGTGCCATATGAGAATTTTCTATAATAGGTTTTCTCTAATCCAGGGAGACTGCTTTGTGTATTTCCTGCACTGAGACTTGGCTATCACTGGGATGTGGGCCGGAGTCGAGTTTATTAGCTGGTGATATTCTAATGTGATTTATTTTTATAAATGAGAGTGGGGTGGGAATGGAAGTGGGGGTGGAGGCCAGTATGCAAATGTGGACCCTCATTAAACACCACCACCACCGCACAGTATCATCCGACGCTCCTCGGATTGTTTGTGCGCATTAACGAGGTGCAGCCAAACTAATGACAATGTAATGATCACAGCGTTCATGATAAAGTCATCAGAAGGCTTGACATTTACACATTCCATGTATTAGGAGGATTTCTACCACCCATACGCTCAGGTGAGGCCCAGGCTCTTTCTCGTGAATTCATCCATTTAAACAGCTCAGAAGTCATTAAGGGTTTTCATTTAAAGTTTATGACGGTAACCCTCAGTGACAACAACACAATTCATCATGATGCCTTTCCTTCTCAGATGAAAACTTTGTATCTTCAGTGTTGCCGAGCCTTATCTTCAGATTACGTGATCCCCTGGAGGTAATAAATAGTTATCTGACGTTGTGCGCTGATGACGCCCTTTGAAAAGATATTAAAAAAAGAAGAAAAAGCATAAAGCTCAGTTATAAATAGAAAATCTGCTTTTCATAGCTCTATAGTGCAAATTCAACTCTGTATACATAAAAAAAAGCAGATTTCAGATTAATCTTTAATTACATCAGTGTTGTAACCATCCTATATTTTGACTGCGATTCAGTGTTTAGAAAGTATAGAACATCTCTATTTGCATTGTTCGTGATGTAAATATACTATTAATAGATGCTACATTATAAAGAATATACAAGTCAATTATTTATTTTTGAACCAGCAATGCTTGGGCTGCTTAGCTTTTGCAGAAATGACCATGTTAGTGTGCGCAGCAGTTTTATTTTTGGCCCCTTCAAACTTTCTTGTGAAGTTGGGACGCAGCTCTCTGGGGAATCTCATGAGCCCATTTCACTGTAAAGATGTTTATCTTGGCGGCTTTTGTGAGAATGAGGAGATTAACCCCATAACTAGCATACATCTTATAGTTGATCTGAGCATCATTAGTCCACATTAATAACCCATGGAAGTGCAAATGGGTTTTTTTTTTTATCATCTTAATTACATGACATCTGAGCTCTCTATCTAAAGACGACTCTCTTTAGAGATGAGACAGGCTCAGTGACTTCGAGGTACTTGTTTTTGTGTGTTCACATCTGACAAAAAAAAAATCCTGGTGCAAGAGAACGTGCCCGCACACACACTTACGCACATGCACACACACACACACACACACGCACGCACACACCAGACATCGAAACTAAAAAGGATGCCATTGCCCATTAGAGAGATGGATTGACAGGAGTGCAGAATAAATCTTTGTGGCAGTGAGTCAGAAATATAAATAGAGCACCTAAGATAGATTTGTCTCGGGTGTTGATGAAGTTACCTTTGGGGGTAGAGCTCTACCTTTTTAGTAATGAGGACAACCACAAACAGTTTGGTTCTCCTAATGAGAAATGATAGTTTTGGAGGTGCCATACAAAAATGCCATGAAAAAAAAACAACACTTCGCTTATGCATTTCTCTGCTGTGATTCACACGCACCAAACACCAAAAGTGGGAGTCATTTGTGAAAGAACCAGCCCCACCTGGTGGCTTTGATGTACACCATGTTCTGCTGTACATGAGGAGCTCCACATTATTACCAGCAACCCACTGCACTTCTGTTTTATTGCAGTATCTTCAATGACATTTTTGAAAACTGCCTCTTGTGCCTAGAACAAGTTGTGACATTTATTTTCAACACATTTAAAAAAAAGGCACAACACATACAAGACGTCCTTGGAAATAAATGTTTTCGGAGCATAGAAACACACACACACACACACACACACACACACTATCTTGTTAAGTATCTTTGATCAAAACTTCCTTTCCATAACAAAAACTGCCACAATTAACTGAATTATTAATTCTAAATAATTTTAATTAGATCAATAAACGATGTTAAAATCAGGTGGGCACGGGAGGGGAGGGATGCTCTATTACACATTTTATCATCAAAGCGAGCGCTGTGCTAATTATGCTAGCAGCACCCAGTCGGAGCAGCCCACCGGAGACTGATAAGAGGACTGCCCAGGGTTACAGTGATTGCACACACACCAGCTCCCTCCACAATCCTATCCATCGCATTGCACAGGTTGCCTCGCGTTACACAAGGTGTGGTATGTGGTGTTAGTTTTCTTTTTTTTCTCTGTAACCTGAGTTTCAGAGCTGGCATCCCGTCCCATTAGATCTCTATCGCTAATCAATGTTCGGCATTATAGGACGTATAAATCACCCTCTGACACCAGCTCTCTGGGTTGTTAACAGGGAACTCACCAGGGAGGCATAGACAGAACAAACATGCCGACACACAGAACAGAAATGTCTGAGGAAATGCTCAGGCTTGAAGCATTGATACAGAATTGCTATTATGGTGATCAAGGAGCTGATCAATGGGAAGATTAAGAAGAACTTAGAGAAGCCGTACATGAATGTAGATGTTTCTCATTTAGCAAAGCAAATATTGGTTTGGCTTCGCTACAGAGACACACTCGCAGTCTCACAGCTTTCTAATAATGCTATGTAATCTAGGCTCAAATGATTATCTGCAATTTGCGGTTACCAAACAACCGCAGACCACCGGAGGTGTTCCTCAACTATTACAGGAGGCAAGAAGAGAGAGGTTCCTGTGAACATTTTTTAATTGAGGATGTAGTTATTCTGCCTGAAAAGGCATGCAGGAAAGTGCACACGCAGGCATTTGTAACCTGAGTGTGGTACAGAGGGGGACCATCTGAAGACTTTCAGGCCCTTTGATGTCTTCTGCATACGGGCATAATGCATGTGTAATTAATAAGTCATTTGCATATGATGAACTAGGGCACTTAGTCAATGTTCTCGGGATACAAATACCTGAGGAAAACAATAACAACAGAGAACATTAAAAATGGGAGTCTACGCAAAAAAAGACAAATCTATGGCCCGCTTCGGATTAGAAATACATTAGCAGCTAATTATGTCCTAATTGCCAATATTTTAGCAGGTGTTTGTACTTAACCATTGGTAATGCCCTCCTGGAACGAGCTCATCAGGGTTATTCTCAGGTGACTCTCTGCAGTCCTGGGTGATTACGATGCGACAAGATGGACTCATGGTCAAAAAACACGCGTAATAATGAGGCTGCTGAATAGGACAAAAGAACAGCAGCATCAGTAATAATAATATGGACACAGATAGTAAAAAGAAAAAAAAAAGACGATTCTGTGCCATCGTCAGAATACAAATGTAAGTGTGACAATTATAAACTGTTGCTCGTGCTGAGATATTAGTGCTTAGAACACACAGTTCAAAGAGAGGTATTAAATTCTTTTCGGCCAAATATTTTCAAAGCAATCAAAGACTCTGGGAGGTGGAAGTCTCTTACCTAATCAAACAGCAAATGTAACCCAGCGCTTGATTAAATATTGAGCTTAGGAGTTTCAGATATCTTTTCTCATTGGGCCTGCTGGCATTTGGCAGCGAGGGAGCATTAAAACTCCCATAAGTCTCTGGAGATGGTCGGTCCACTCCGGTGAAAAGTGCTGAGCCAGCAGGTGAAAATGTCATGGAGCGAAAAGGAAATGAAGCACAGGCGCACATCACCTCGCAGTCTTCTCCACGTCTGACGTTATAGCTCCTGATGAAGTCCAGATGAGTGGAAACTTCAACTCGGGTAAAAGCCTGTTTTGTCATCACAGAGTTAAGATGTGTTCAATATTGCGTGATACCAGTAAAGGACAGAACTGGGACTTTGGGGCTGTAAAAGATATTTTGACTGTAGAAATTTGAACGTGTCGCAGTTGGAATAAACACATCTATAAATAATAAAATGAATGTTGGATGAATTGTCTTTAACTACATTAGTTTCCGGATCCTGATATTGTGCATGTTGGCTCACTGTCACATCGTCATGGCCTGATGGGGAAGTTGGAGGCCCGATGATATTAAGATTTACCTTCGAATCAAAGCCAATTTTCCAATCTGGTTATGCATATTATTTAGCAAAAATCATCCAGTGTATTTACATTCTCTAATTACCTGTCATTATAGTACTTTGGATTTTTAAGGCGCAGTTTTCACTGCTGAGCTGGATCCAAATTACCACACAAGGGATTTAAAGGGAAACTGTGTCGCATGTGATCCGATGTTACTGTCTGTACATTTATTTTATCAGCCTTGTTGTTGCTGTTCACTCTCCTGCAGAATGTTACTGATCATCCAATTGAAACATTTCCTACCGCTGCTGCTTCACAATAAAGGCATTCAGGTAGTGAAACACGAATGGCCTTTTATTGTGAAGCCAACACAGGAAATGCAATATATTTTGCATTAATGTCAGCACTTGACAATTTTTTATTTCTTCCATAACTGTGTCTACACAACAAGACAATCTTCGTATTGTTTTCCTGCTGCCATTCCCTGTTGTTGTATGAAAAATAACTTAGGAAAAACATACATTCTGTCTCAGATGTTTTTTGTTAAAACAAAGTGAATGTATTTCTCTGCTCTTCACAAAGTTGCTGCTCATTGGGAGTTTGCTCTACTATCAAAATTCATTTGCTGCTTTTACCACCACTGACCACAGGTGTCGCCAAATCAACCACTGAGATCATTGCAACAACAACGTTATTAGTAACAACCATGACCAGTCACAATGTCTGCTGTGAAAATGGCCTGTGTTGTGTTTCCAGGTGTGACTGTGCACATTAACCCTGAATATCACTTTCCACATCTCCACATTAGCTTGTTAAAAATGCTCAGGTCTTCTGAGAGCTGTAATTCCACATATACCCTTGTGTGTTATTGAAACTCCTCCAAACAATCGTGCGTCTACTTTGATTTTCGCTCTCACAAGTCTGAAATACCATTTCCGCGGTTCCCAACTCGATATGCGGAGTCACATCAAATATCTGCACAACTTTTTCCTCCATCTTTCTTTCTTTTTTTTTTGTTCTACTCCCCTCTCTTACCATGGTATTGTTCGACCTTGAGTGAGATGCTGTCAGGCGCTTTTTAGAACATAAGCGTTGCAGTTTCCCATAATCCACTGGGAGCGCTGAGGTGAGAGCTGTGGCCCAGTAGCACTCTGAGTGGCTGGCAGCGGATCAAAAGCAAACGAGGTTCCTGAGCTCATTCCAATTATAACAGCACACACTATCAACTACAAATACAAACAGCACGTAAGTGATAGCGCTGGTGGCCTAGAGGACTGCTGCCAGAGAGCAGGCAGCATGCTAATCAGGATACCTCTTGCCATGGGCTATTTAGGGAATAGCCTCTCATCCCACCAATTCCCCATGCCTTAGCCAGGGAAACGGAAAAAGAAAAAGGGGAGTGAATTCCCCGAGTGCACAATCCAAGGACAAAATATGAGAAAATGGATCTTTATCTTTGCTCTTGGCCAATATCCATATTAATTGCAACAAAAAAAAAACAAATGCATACGAACTGAATAAAATATAAAGAGATTTGTCAAACACATACGGCTTCAAATTATGACCATTGTATAATTACCCATTCTTATGATGTTATTCAGTCGCTGAACGAAAGTGAAATAAGAAGAATTGAATTTACGCTTTTGTTGACTTCACGAAGTTGGCATCACACACTCTCCACTAATGTTTAACCTTTGCAAAAAAACCAACAACTTCACACTGTTTGTTGCAATTAGTCTGATTGTTCATAACAGCATCTTCCCAAGCAGTCTGCCATTGCAGTCAGCCAATCCGGGGGAGTGATTTATATCCGGTCAACCGTCGTGCATTTGGGTAAAAAGGAAGTGAGATGTTTGGAGCGGTTCTGCGGTAACGTGTGCGCTCCCCCACTCGCACGGACAACCCCTCAGAGCTTGGCAACTCTCCAGAGCCATGCAGGGGCAGCGGAGTACAGCGGGAGCCAGAGTGAGAAGCACACATTGTGCTCGGCGGGACCCCACCAGCCCCGGCCCGAAGGCACAACTCTCAAGGACATGGAGAACTGGGGCAAAGAACTTCCAAGCTTCCCACTGTTAGGGCAGGCCGAGGAAAAAATAAAAAGAGGGAAAGTTTCCAAAGTGTCTCTTGTCTGTGTGAGCGTATAATGTGGTATAAAGAGGAAATATGTGGATTCTCCTCATCATATAACAGCTCTCCTGCATCCAGAACATAAATGTGGTTTAGAGGTGAAATAAAAAGAGTAGATTCACACGTTCTTCAGCCAAAAGAAGGAGTGAAGGGGTGACGCATCATACATCTGGGCTGCACTCAGGGAGACGTGGTTAAAATGAAGGAATAACAACAAGCTGGTCTTTACTAATACCGTGTTTGTGCATGTAGATGTGGTCATGTTTGTGCTTCTATCTGTGTGTATCCAGACTCTGATCTCATTGTCAAATATAATTACTGATTACACCCATTTGAATCAGTGGCTCACACAGCATCCTGGTGTGTTTCAGGTTTTTCTCAGACAAATAAACATGTAATCTCCAAATGAGAAAATGCATTTTACCGCTGCGCTGAAGAGTTGTGGTACATGATATTTCAAATGAGAGGATAAATCAATGAATATTTACTGTTTGCAGAGTGATTTAGAGAGAGCCTGCATGGAAGTTAGACTTTCCTCTGGATAAAGCTGTGAAACGCGATGGAAAATTCTGTTTTTGACATAAAAGTGAACAAAAGAGGCAGCATCACTGACACGACTGGAACAAGCAGCCCTTTCCCTCATTGTCCTTCCAGTCAGGAGCTCAGGTTTACTGCGGGTCAGCCCCCTCTCTCCCTACATCAGGGGGAAGGAACCACACTGATCCGAGATGGAGTACCCCCAACCAAACCTGACCACATCGACCCATGCCACCATCCTGGGCCTCTAATGGAAGTCCTGGGCATCCAGACGCCTCCCCCGCTCCGACATAGGCGTCAAGTAGCGCTCTACTCATCATTGGAAGCAGCAGGCCTCGCAGCCCTCCTTTTCTCTCCCTGGGACTGGCTTTTTGGGAACATTGCAGGCAGATGTGTCCAGATGAGCACGTTCTAATTTGCGGGCCCAGGTTAATGCTCTGCCAGAGGCCCCGGAGGATCAATAGCTTTATTTCCCTAAAACACCGGCATGGTGAGAACCAGCTCACGGGGTGCTTTTAATACTGCCACAGCTCCAGCGATGACTGGGCTGTATTGATTGTGCCCATGTGGAACTACGTGCGCCTTCTGGGGAAGGATCTATTTGTGTCACCCTGGGCTGGGATGGGGGCTCCACTGGAGGAGCCGAGAGCTCAGCCAATGGAGGATGCCAAAAACATCAAAACAGCCATGTTTACAGATTACCCAAAGGGAAAGCAAATTACAGCAATTATGCAGGCTGTGGGAATACTGATATCAGCATACCTGCTATTTCACCCAGAGACTACTTTTATGAGGCTAGAACACATACAAAACAGCACACTCAATTTGATTTGATGGCTAAACCCTCAACAAACGATGGGATTTAAACAAAGCACTGAGCGTCGGGTGCATGCAAAACAATGTCTTTCCAGGGGATCACCCTGTTTGTGGATTTCACTTGCAAAAGTAGTTGTTTTGAAACTAGGTGTAATAGCTTTTACAAAGATCTGGGAGGTGAGCCTGCGGTGATGAACACGTCATGTTGCTCATCGTCTCTACCGTCGCTTTGGCTTTTATATTTTCTTACCAAACAATGGCAATTAATCATTCTTTGTAAACACCGCAAATTGCTTTACAGAAATCTCATTTACCCCTATAGCATTTATCTCATATATCAGCACAGAGACAACATACAGAGTCTTATCCAAATCACAGGCCTTTGTTTGCAGCTGTCGTGACATATTCATGACTGGGGCCATAATAGTCAGATTCCTGTTATATCCCCCGGGGAGAGCAGAGAGAATGGTGTCACATCCAATTACTGCAGCACACTGTGGAGGTAAATCAAAACTCATGCCATGAACTCTGGAATCTGCGGTTCGTGCACACACACACACACACACGCATGCATGCACTCAACACACACACACACACGCACACAAATACTACATGCTGCATAAGTAAAGCAAGACAATAGTAATATCAACATTGATAGAATATTGGAAAACACATTCTCCTGGTAACTCTGGGGTCATGTATGGATTACACAGGGAAATGGGATTGGCTGGAGGCCGTTGGCTGGCGTCTCCTCAAAACATAAATTGACATACAGAAGATCTAGGAGCGAGCGAGGCACACAGCACTTACTCAAGATTTTTTATACAAGTATGGATTTGTTCACCGGCCGGCGTGCAGATATTGAAATTGCAGATGAGGTGTGATGATGGTGCCCTTTTTTATTGGAGGAGAAACAATCAGGTCACCAGGTTCACAGACTCCTTCTCCCCAGCACCAATAAGATGATTTTCTGCACGGTGAAATTAATGCCTTTGTCTCTGGCTCCACAGTCGTCTCTGGAAGGGCCTGGTGGTTTGGTGGTTGGAGGGTATCTCGGCAGTGCATAGCCCCGTTTCACCCTGGAGCGGTGCAAAGCTCCTGCCCAATAAAACAGGCTGCATCCCCAGGGCCCCTCCCTCAAGCCTCCAGTCAGCGCTTGTTTTTGCACCATTTATTTAGTGTGACACATCTCCAATTAAACTGTGGAGGCTGCTGCATTCCCCCCATAACTACCTCTTATACCTCCCCATAGACTTTCTGTCACACTGAGAGTGTGGGTATGAGAGAGTGAAAGGGAGAGTTAGTGAGAGAGGGAGATAGAGCAAGTGAGAGAGAGAGAGAGGGGGAGAGATCACATCTTGCCTGCCAGCTATGATCACAATGTCATTTCCCCCTCCGTGCTTAGGAGCCTCCTGTGAAAGGTGCCCTGAATTATAATTATCAAAATATTGAAAAAGATGATCATCCTCTTAAATGATGCTGCCACTTCTCCACACTCTCCTACAACACGCATGGAGTGACGCTCTCCTGGAAGCTGCCTTGATAACTCATTTAGAGCTACACAGCCGAAGACAGCTTGTTTTTGTAAGTCTGCACTTTGTGATGTTGACCTACTCAAATGAATCATTCTCAACTGACACAAGATGTATTTACACTCAACCAGGATTCCTCCTCTGCCTTCACTCCCAGAGTTGTGCTCACCACTTTAGATTCAGCGTTTAAAGGAGATCTTACAGAGGAGGTGAGTCTCCTTGCCACCTCTTCATCCTCCCCCAACGGCCCCAGACACAGTCACAGGAGGAGTGACTTTGTCCGACCCCAATACCGTCTGCGAGAGCACAGCTGAGGGCAGCAGCTGCCAGGGAGGACTGGTGGGGGAGCGCCCAAAACGCCGGCTCTGCCAAGCGGAGGGGCCGGGGGGAGCCCCAGTGGCAGCTGGGAAGGGTGGGGCGGCCAGCTGTGGAGCAGCAGGATGGTGGGGTGACTGGGAGATGCCACTAAACCTGAGCAGTATCACACAAAATGCACACAAACACATTTTTATACATAGGTGCAATCGTAAAGCGTTCACACTTCCCATCTTTCCTTTAAGGACGTGTGCTGCACTCGCACACACAAACACTCATCCCTGGCACAGAGGCAGCCCCAGCAGTCTGTGGCCCTCTTAACACCAGCACCGCTCTCCCATCACATGCTTCGGCCACACATCTGGCGTGCCATCTGTATCACTCCCCCCAATGTGACAGGTAGTCCCTCTCCCTCTCTGGGGGGAGCAGAGAGGGAGAGAGAGAGACACGGAGGGTAATTTTGGGTGTAGATGTGCTCTGGACCTCTCCGGATGCATCTGGACAAAGCAGAAACGCTGCTGAGCCAGGCGGGGTCATTATCAGTCGGACACTCGCCACCAGATCGCAGATGAAGACAAAACAATTATATCATACTGTCACATCCTGACGGCACCAATAGTGCACATCCTGTTTGTGCTGTCATCAGAACATATGGTTTTCTCCTGCATCTCGATTGAAAGGTCAATCACTAAAAATAACACAAGTCAAAATATATTAAAGATTCTTCCAATTTATTTTAATGTACAGTTATACATTGCCATGACACAAATGTGACCACCACTTGGATGAATGATGGAGAATGGAAAATATTAAAACAGCCATATATAAACAATACCCAGAGGAGGTGGGATTCCTCTTCTTTCTGCCGATGTACATATGGGATCGATAAAGTATGCACCGTAAAACAAGATATCAAGCCAGTGATATAAAACTGCACCAGTCTTTACTGTGAAATTAGGGAATCCATTTCAGAACATTATTTTCACATCTTATGTTACATATTTGACAGTAACAATCTTTATTATTCACACACAACACTATTCGAATGACATCAACTTAGACATTTATTCAAAAAAAGGGGGGAGGGGGTTCCAGCATCGTCAAAACTAACAAAAATAATCTACTTGTCGGAAATATTTATTAAACCGATTTGCAGTCAATGGACAAGACTGAGGTGCTTGTATAGAAGAAAAAAGGCTCCATAGAGAATTATTTTACATTTTGCATTGAGATCTGCTACATATCACCTGTTTGTGCACATATATGAGGAGCATTGGACAATATTGTGTCAGGTGATTTGTTTGGAAAATCTATTAATGATCCAAATTTCATTTATATCAAAAAACAAACAAGAAAAAACAAACAATAGAGCAACGGTCACATGTTTTCAACATTTCTTTATACCAGGTGCACTGTTGGTGTTTGGCCATTGTTTTTACAGATTCTCTTTTACAGTGTCCATGTCATTTATTTTGCAGATCCAATTCAACACAACAAAGAAATAAAAGAATAACAAACATAATGTGCTGGATGGGATCATCATTTTAAAGATCATAAAAAACACTGACACATACATTTGATGAAATAAACAACACAGCTTTAGTACTAGTTTCTGATGTCTTATACAAAGTTAGCTTGGTCTAAAAAGCATAAAATATATTTTTACATCATCACATACATCAAGACATGTACCATGGCCTAGCGGGAAGTTTGTCAGGTGCATTATTTCGTATGTTAAGCCCCCACACGTTTCTCTACTGCTGGCATTATTGCTTCTTATGAACGCGGAGCTGAACCATAGAGAAACAATGCACCACAGTAGATTGAAACTGTACATTTAAATCTCTGTTATCCCAAAAAAAAGATTTTTGTTAGCTCGTTTCACAATCTGCAATGCTGAAGGATAAGGCAGTTCCATTTTTTTAAGGCATTGCTGCTTTGAGACATACTGGAACAAAGGGAGAGTCACGGACTTTGACACTGATCGAGTCCATGTACATGACCAACAGAAAACATTTTACAGGCAAGGATGAGAGCCTAAAAAGAGGGGGGGCAAACGTTTCTTGTGTTTTTGAGTGTTGCATGTTCGTGTCTGAGAGAATCTCAGTGAGCTGCAACAATCTTTAAAGTCTGCTGAGCGGTTGACCGGAGGTCAAAGCTCAGACAGAGATTAGAGCAGAGCTGTGGGGGTTGCTGTGACCTTCTCTCATTGCTGGTAATTTCCGTACTGGCCCTGTGGAGAGAAATGTGACAGACACATGTTACTCAAAGTAAAAGCACAAAGTAAACACTTCTAGTCACAAATCTCAATGGGGTGCAAAAAAACATATACTGCAAACCATGATTTATGGTGCATTTGCTGGTGTTGACCAGCAGGTGGCAGTATGGCCTCAACTTGTGTGCTCTATATTGTAACTTGTTACCTCAGGTTTCAGCTGCAGTTTGGCGGAGGACAATTTTCCTCAGTAAATAGAGGATACTAACTTCACGTGAGACAGGTTCATGTAGTATTGAATGCATTTCTAAACAGGGGTCGAGGTATGTGTTTGGAATTAATGGCAAATACATAGGGAACAAATTTGGAAACAAACTTTGACATTTTCATATACATAACATCAATCATTTGAAAGTTTTATCAAGAGCAAAGTCATTAAAACCAGTGTTGTAAAGAGACAGTCAAAGCAGCTAAGCTTTGGCCGTCTCACTGCAGATAATAAAGCATGCTGTGTTTCTGGACCTCATGACTTAAATTCGACCCCTGGTTAATAACAAATCAAAAAGGAGAAAAATAAAATAAAGATAGAAAAAAATAAAACTTCGAGAAAAAAAAGAGAAAGATGGAAGAAGGATAGAGACAAAATAGACAGAGGAAACATAACAAATGAAAATTAAGGCTAGGTGGTCAAACGTCTAGATTGGACATTGAGGTCTTCACAGCAACCATTACCTTTGCTTCTTATAGAGCTAGTCAGGGGTTCAAATCCCCGGGTCTTTATTTCCTCATGTGCCCCTGAATATTCAAAGATAAAGATATCAAAGAGTAGCTGTGGTCCCCACATGAGACCACAGGAAATACAGGGCAACAAATAGGTCTCCTCTTAAACACTAGAGCAGTCTGCATCACGTTTAAGGAAGAATCCTCTTACAGCCCTCATATTTCACTGGTATGGCATACCACATTAGCCAGGATATGACTCAGGTTAACAAGTGACACATACACCCTCTAGTAACACATACTCTTGACGGGAAGAACAGAAATTACCCCCCAATTTGATGACAGCATGCACAACATACTACCTTTAAATGTTTACCTTCTAACTCCACTCACGTTGATGTCTCACTGAGAATTACACAACATATACAACTTATTCTGGCAATAAACATCATGAAAGGGACAAACTAAGACCGATGTGTAGACGAGTCTCTGTGACTGTCCAGTATTGTGGGTGTACTCACTTGGTCATAACCGTAAGGGCGCTGCTGCTGGCCCTGTGGGGGTCCAGGTTGAGGAGGGCGATAGGTTCCATACTGCTGCCCCTGCCCCTGAGGATAGTTGGGATACTGCCCGGGGGCACTTTGGGAGGGACCTGCGACAAAAAGGCAGAACTTAGTGTTAAATTATGAAAGTGTATAGCTTTGAGTAAAATTAGACAGGCAATAAAAACTACACCAAGATACTTCTAATATGTCCTCATGTGCACATGAGTTCTGTTCACACTGGGAATTTTCTTCAGAATGCAGGAACGTTTGTCTAAAAATTTGATAATGTAAACCCCAAAAAGCTTCCTTTGGACCTTAGAGCCACTGAAATGATCAGTTCCAGTGAGAGTATAGAAGGTTTGTATTAGAGTGGAGTTCATGCTGCACTTTTCTGTCAGAACCTGTTCGAGAGCAAACTGACCTGACCCCGGCAGGCATTCTGTATTTTGTGTACTCCGGAACCCGACCAAAACGCAATGTTTGTGTTACCCAGTCCCTGACATGCATCGTTATTACTTGTTTTCCCCCCCAATTAAAGACATGTGCAGTAAAAAATAGATATGATTTCATAATTTTTGTCTGAACCTGTGCTGGACCAATGGGTTACGATAGGTTCGGGTCAGGTATCCACACTCTAGTTTGCATCAAGTCATAAAACTATTTTTCACTTGAGCAGAAGAATTATTCTTGTGTACACGCAAGAACCCAGCTTGATAATGATCAAAGTTTTGCTCATTAATCATGTCCATTTACTCTGGGAACTATGGGGAATCCCTGTTATTCTTCTATCACTAATCGGCTAAAATAAAAATAGCTGATAGATGGCGGATGTCTGACCCATTGGTTTAAGGTGCCTCTTAACAACGCCTGACTCAGTAATGAATGAGTGAGTCAGGTTGGAGAGTCAGGCGGCGGTTCCGTAATGCGAGGAGACATCAAGGAGATCCTGTTGGTTTTCATTAGAGGAGCAGGCTTCTTTAAAAAAGAAAAAAATCTTTTCATCAGCCTCCATAAACTGTAGTTATCTCTGCCGACACTGTTAAAAAGTGGGCAAAGCCTGACAGGGCTGGAGTCAAATGAGGCCCACGCTGCATTGTTATGTGCCCATAATAACTTATACTGTGGAGCATGAGCTTGTGGGGACCTGCAGGAGAAAGCATTTGTGTTTGCCAGATGGAACTCACCTCACAGCCGCTGCCTCTCTGCTACCTCATTACTGACATGAGCTCTGGTTCAGACAGTGGGAGAGCGATGGAAAGTTCCAGTAAAAAATAGGATGAGGGGAATAGAAAAAGCCTTGAGAGCTGCGAGTATTGCACTCAAACTGTAGACTTTCTAGACTTAATTAATTGTGATTTACTCTCAACGCCAAGAATGGGACTGGACAAGGGATTGGACAACTTTACTCAAAAGAAATTTGTACTCATATGGATGTAGATTGTGTTAAAAAAAAAAAACCACTCAATTAAAAAAGTATCTTGAAAATTTGATGCTTATACGTCATTCCCAGGTGAGAGCTGCACCGAAAGAAACCACTAAATTCAATTCAGGCCCTTTGCAACCTGTGCATACAACTAATAATTGATAATTAAAAGTCTATGGACGCTACTGCAGGCATAGATTTTATGCAACATTACCTACATAAGACAAACAGCCCGCCACTTCTCATAGAATTAACAGCAGAAAAGGTGGAGATATATAAAATCAACATTAACTCCACGGCAGCAGCCAACAAACAGACAAGGCCCTGCGTTGCTAGGCAACAGAGTAGTTAGTGGCGCTCTCCTCTGTACAGCGAGATAACTGTCAAATATTTGTTGCAGAAATCTGTCTGAAAGTTTCTCTGAGAGTCTTGTACACTTTTATAATTTTCAAATATTGTTAAATGTAACAGTCCAATCAGCCTCCGAAAAGGTGCTGTCGCAATATGAAATATTAAAAACAGCAGAAAGTGGTGTTTTTAATATATATATATATATATATATATATATAGTCTCTGCTGCAGCTGATTTGACTCTTAAGCAAATAAAAATGTACTATTACAGTAACAACGTAAATTTTAATTCTTAACCTAACTTCAGACAGTGTTAACTTAAAATTTTAGCTTGCCTTTTCTTTCATAAGTTGCGAAGACTTCACTTGTGCTAAGCCATTAAAAAGTTCCAATCCTCTAAAAGGTTTGGTTGGCAGGTGAAACACTTTGCCCAGTTTCTGTGCCCATCATCCAGAGATCCTTCCCCACTACCTCAGAACAGTGTCTCATATCAAACTAAATCAGCAAGAGAAATGCTGATGTGGTGCCAGTCGCTACTGATTAAATTACTCTTCCATAAAGCTGCAATCCCCAAACCGTTCACCAAGAGCAGGGAGTTAAAAGAACACCTTAATGATGTCTTGACATGCATTTGGCAAAGTTACATTTACGAGCGGCAGTAGCCACCAACTCACTGAGGAGGAATTATTGTTCACCAGTTAAAAAGATGATCCAGGAGAGCAAATGATGTCTCCTACAGGACTAATATGTGGCCCAGTTTGATTTGGTAACTCACCGTAAGCCTGCTGCTGTGGTGGGTAGCCCTGCTGACCTGGGTACTGCTGCTGAGGAGGGTAGCCCTGCTGCTGGGGAGGGCCTTGCTGGTATGCTTCCTGTTGTTGGCCATACTGGGCATTACCTTCAGGGGGCGACACGGGCATTGTGAGCAACATGTCAACAGCACAACAGCAAATCCCACAGGTACATTCTGAATGAAGATTTTTTTTTTTTCTAGGGGCAGGTGATGTCTCCAATATACTCAAATGTATTGTGGCTTGTTCTAATGGAAAGTAGTAAATAAACGACTAAAAAGCGAACAACGAATACAAATTGTGACAGATTTATTTAAGCTGACGGCATTAGACTCGCTTTGGTGTTTCGCTCCCGTCACCCATGGCTCTCTCCCACTCAAAGAAAAAGATCACGTGCATACATCTCACACACACACCGCCCAGCCATTTCGACCACTCTCCAGGGCAAGTGTGTGTGACGCATGTAGGTGAGACGAGTGCGTTTGTACCTGCAGGGAACAGGGAAAGAGCCTCGAGAGTGAAAGGAGTGAAACGCCAAACCAGGTTTATACATGTTGAGTACTGGATCCATCATATTATGTATGTACAGGTACAGGTATGTGTATCTGCAAAACCATTGCAACAAAAGAAAGCAGTACCGCAAACTTTTCCACAAAAATGGTTGAATTTTCTTTATTTCACATAAAAGGACACATTGGTGTTTAAAAAAGGTCAAAAGGGAAATAGTGTGGTAAGTAAAGGAAAAAAACAAACATAAGGTAAATGTTAATTGGACAAAGAAAGAAAAAAGGAGTTGTTTAATATGAATCTTAATTTCACACCAAGAGTGAAAATTGGCTGAATGTCAACCATTAGAGAAAAATGCAGCGGTAGCATATTTCTGGGAAAAAAAGTTTGGGAGATTTGTTAGTCAGTAGTGCTGCTCTTCTGCAAATCATATGAATTACTAATTTTTGTGTGTGAATAAAATCTGTATTTACAAATAATGGCAGTCAGCTTCATGTAGTTAATGAACTCTCTAATTACCTACTACTCCAAACAACTAGTTGTAAAGGCATCACATGTGGCGATCTGAAGGGTGAGCATCTTAATCTTAATCGTCTTTGGTGCAGTTTTGACGATGAAGACTCACACGACTCCCTGACTTTTCTCAGGTAAAGCCACAGGTAGAGCACCAGCCACGACTGGGGGATGTCATTACAAGACAGGGTGCTACCTTGACGTCGGCCTGCAGCAGCACCTTTTGGACGACGGTGCATTCTGGCACGAGGATGTTAAACTCAAAATCAGGTAACACATTTTTGTCTTTGTTAGAGCCAAGAGTCACTTTGATTCCCCCAGAAAATAATGAAGAAACTGAAGCTTTGCATCCGTCGCAGTCTCTTTACATCATTGTGTATTAACACAACTCCTGGGTTCATTTTCTTTTTTTTTGTTGGTTTTCTCCAAGTGACCGGAGGGTTCTCCTACCTTCTGAGGCTCCCTGTCCTGCGTGACTGTACTGGTCCCCATAGTAGTCTTCCTGCCCTGGGTACTGCTGAGGGGGTCCTACATACACATACACAACATACACACAAGTAGATTCAAGGTGTTGTTGGATCGGTTTTGTGGGGGGAGGAGCAGAGAGGATGGATTCCTTGCTGCTAGTTCTCGCTAGAAAGCTGTCCTTTGGTCACTCGACTACTTTTTTTTTTTTTTATTGGAGGCTTTAGATTACATCTTTAGTCATCAAGATGTCTGTGGGCTACAGAAGTGGAAATAAAGGAAATTGAGAGGAACAATAGTAAGAAATTCAGAAGGGAGGGTTAGGGAGAAGGAAAAACCAACACTCACAACTTGCACACTTGACAGACACACGCTGAGGGGTATACCTTGCTGAGGAGGTCTGTAGGGCGGCATTGGCCTCTGCCCCATGACATGGTTCCCCTGGTTGACTTGACCCATCATGCCCATAGGGTTCTGTTGTCCTTGGTAGTGCTGTCCGCCACCACCAGGAGGCATGTTATACTGCTGGGCTGGAGGCTGCTGGTGCATCATGGGGCCTGAAGTATACCCAAAAAGAGATTACTCTCACACTGTACAATAGACTGGTAATTTTCATTAATAAAAACTGTAAAGGAAAATATCTGTTTAAAACATTTTCTTCACAATGAAAAGTGACTCAAAGTAAAAAATAAAAGTAACTTGCAAGTATTACAAGACACATTATATTTTTCATCAACACATAGAAACAATAATGTTAAGACAATGGACATGTTTCAATGCAAAGTCTTATTCAACAATGTGCAAGCAACTGCGAGAGCAAATGCTAAATCTCCTGATGATTTAAAACCTTGTAGAAATGCATGTTTGTCAGTACTGCTACCTGATAAGAAACTGATTTATGGATTAATTGATCCACAATTCACTAAAATAAGACAAGAAGGAACAACAAAATAAACTTAAAAACTTGCAGGCGACACACTAACATTCATAAAAAGGTAAGCCAATATGTAATCATGAATATCACGTGCTGTAGATGTGGAGGTAACATTTAGTGCTAGCAGTCATACGGTCCATCCTAAATGACCACCTAGCTGTTTGCTAAACAAAGATCACAGTATTGATGCAATAATATAAAATCTCTGAGTTTAACTGAACAGCTGAGTGAATCAACAGTTGGATTCACTACGTTAGCAGGAACAACTGTACTGGATTAGAGAGAGATGCTGTGTTCAAACAAACACAGTTTGGAAATGCTTACTGGATTTACTGGGGGAGTCAGTCTGTATTACTACAGAGAAACAAAAGAGACACCTGTAACCATGGTAACTGTACACAAAGATAGCGAAAGCTATAGTCCTAAGATAGAATGACTAAAATTTGATTATACTAATACACATTTTCATCAGAAAGCAAACTAAATCAAAACCAATTGCTAAAATTAACATTATTTAACACTACAACACTGAATACACATACTGTATAAGCAGTATATGGTTTGTCAAATGCAGGTGATGATGTGCCGCTACGCCAGCAAGATAGATACGGTATTGGAAATCATTAAAACCGAGAGCAATCTAATAACGGAGCCATATTACCTTGATTGGGCTGCATGTTCATGTTTGGCCGTGGACCATAGTTTGCCATGGGTTGGCCCTGGGTCATGTTCATTTGGCTCTGAGCTGGTATGCCCTGAGAGGAGGGGACGGTGTGATTGTAACCACCCATCGTGCCATGACTGCTGGGGGGCATATTCATAGAGCCACTGGGGATGTTTGGGGGCTGGTTAGGACCTGGACCTTGCATGGGCATGTGATTAGGCCCTGGAAAACAACAACAGAGATGATTCATGAAAATACAGGTACATTATTAAGTACACATAGGACTGGGTGATATATCGTGATAATTATCGCAATATAACTTTTCCTCGATAGAAATATAAGACATGGTCGATATAATGTCGATTGAACTCATTCCATCCATGTTTTGACAGACAACACGAACAACCAATGATAATGATCGCTGCACCGAACCAATCAAGTGGCTGGAATAGAGTTACTGCCAGGCCAGGTTAGTTTGATGCACACAGCAGCGTAGGAGGAGCAGCCGGCAGCAGCACACGTGCTAATGTTTGGGTTCCTGCATAGAGGTGGACGACTCTGCATCGATGCAGTGACTGAACATAATCAGATCATGTTTTCCACTGCGTTCATAGTTTCAACGGGTTTTCAACCCCTGAATAATTATAACCATCACTGCTTCAGGGTCACACAGACGCACATTAAAAGGTCCGGTCGTCCTGTGTCAGAGTCTCTGTCGGAGTCTGCTTCCTCCTCAGTCCCCCTCTGACCTGTGCTCACTTTACAATTTAGCAATAAACACCATCACTGATCACAAGTTATTAGGACATGTACAGGACTGACGTTTACTTTGTGTTTCTTTGCTCTAGAGTTTATGTGACATGTTTAAACCTGCTACACAACAGGAGACGTAACGCGCAGACAGGACATCAGGGTTAAAGTGACCGGAACGATTCAGAGTCATGATCCGACATCATCGATTAATAACTATTTTAGAATATAGGACTAGATGGTGAATATCCCACTTGATTAACGGTTTGTGTGTGAAGAGGGACAGAGACAAGCACACACAAAAGATAAATTCTTCCCGCGGTGTTTTAACTTCATTGTTGCAGAAGAAGTGACGCCCCGTCAATCCAGGAACATAATATAAAGATTTTTATAGAGATCAGTTCTACGTGTGAGTGATTAGAAAATATCAGAGGAGCAGAGTCACTTGTTGACCTGCACCAGTGTTGTGCCAGTTCACACTTAAAAAGAACTAGTTCAAAGTGAGAGTAAGTAGGGGCGGGGCCCCGGGGCCTGTGTCTAAACTCCTACTCTGTTCCAGTCTCAGACAAACTGGCTTCAGCAGTAGTTAATGCGTCTGTACATCTAACACCCTCTTGTCATAAACTGATTCATTCAGTTCAGCGTTCACCAAAAATATGAACATGTTCATGAGTAATGCACCCGAGTGCAGCGGCGCTGATTGGATATATATATATCGCGATATATAACGATAGACTGATTATGAAAAAAATATTGTAATAAGATTTTTTTCCTTATCTCCCTAAGTACATATAATTATAATGATGTTGTGGTAATAGCAGCACTGTGGACCAGTTTGGGTTTTCATCAAAAAAGATGATCTATCCACAACAACAACTAAATCTTTGGTTGTCAAAGTTTTTATGATATAGCGCCATATAACACTCCAACTTGGCACAGTGTACGGGTAATACTAAAATTAATAATCGAATATCAAGCCTTGATTACATTTCTTTGACATTTTGGCTACAAGTCTGTTGTGAGGTTAAAATCTGAAACATAGAATGGCAGTGTGGTACATCCGAAGGAAAAGTTAATGCCATTGGAAAAACAACATAAAGGACATTTTTTAATATTACATTTGCAAACAAATCTAAACACAGCAAACATTAAAATAAACAATGTCACTAAAGCAGAGAGCATATTCAAATGGAACACAAGTCTAAGACCACCAGAGCTGGCAAATGGGTGACATCATCCTTCAGCAAAGCAACCTCCCTCACATTTCTGTGGTGTTGCTAGGCAACCCAAGTGAGACAGGCACTGAGGGAGAAGAAGGGGAGAGAAAAGAAAGACAGAGGAGGGAGGGAAGTTTGTTGGGTGTGGGGGGGGGGTTGGTTACTTACCAGGCATCTGTCCATTCATCTGGCTCTGCATGTGTGGGGCTGGAGGGCCACCGCTGACCATACCCTCAGAGGGCATTGTGTGACCGTGAGGAGGCTGAGGGGGAGGTCCACTTTGGTTCATCCCACCAGGGCCCATGGGCATGTTTTGAGTGGGTGGCTGCAAGCGCAATACACAGACACAAAAACACACATCAGCCAGCTATAAACACATCTTAGCCTGTCACTCAGAGGAGAACTTAAAAAAAGGCAGTTAAAAGCCAAAATCTCTGTACAAAACTATTTAATTCAGTACAGTTGTAATGTAGCCTCATCAACAAGGAGAACAACCATTTAGAAAGATTCAGCATGTGTAAATGAGGGCTACAGATAGACATGTGGTACAATGAAAAGTCACACACTTACTGAATAAAGTATGCTCATTTAAGTCATTAATAACTACAAATGTGTTTTTAATAGAATGCCTTTAAGAGTCAAGGAACACAAATACTTAAAAAGCTGAACACATAGCATTATTCCCCAAGTAACAGTTACTCCAATCTGGGCTGTTGCAGGTTAATGTGAGGTGGTGATACTTCCCATAGGGCTGTGGGGCTTCAAAGAGAAAAGGCTGAGACACTAAGACTTGTAGCCTTTAGTCTTGATCAGGCAACATAAAGTTTGGACTGACCATTTTCCTTAAAGCTATGACAAGAAAACCTTATCTTAATGTTAAAAACTGATGGAATTTACTAAAATTTCTGGATGAACTAAGATTTTTTTTTTATTATACACAGCATTTGATATTAAATCATTATTTGTAAAACTTGTTGGAAAATATACACCTAAAATAAAGCACGTAAGGCTTTTCAGCAGAGTGACCAAAATAAGAGTTTATTAATTCATGTAACGCTCAACATCCTTATTTTTTAAGATAATCCTTTATTAGTCCCACAATGGGGAAATGTGCAATGTTACAGCAGCAAGAGTCAAACTGGGCATCAGTAAGTAATAAGTAACATGCAATTGAATTAAGACTTAAGTGAGATGTGTTGTACATGATCTCAACCTTAACCACCCCATGAGGCAGAGAGGTCCCTCTGGTGTTAAACTTTACTCTTCACTCACTGGAAACAATCAGCATGGACCAATACTCACAGCGGGGAGGAGAGACTGCATGTTTTGATTGGAGTCTGCTATCGTGGCGAGGTACACTAGATTTCTGTGCAGCATCTGTTGATACCTGGAGGAGGAGATTGAGAAGCATCAATATACATCCATGACTTGTGTCCATGTGAGCGTACAGCTACAGTGACGTGAGGGAGACAACTTACTGTGAACACTCTGCTGTTTTGCCTTTACTCTGGAAGTCCATTATACACTGGATCAGATGGTTGTTTTCGTCGAGTAGCTGCGACAGTAAATGCAGAAGGTTTATCTCACGTTTGTGACA
Source organism: Hippoglossus stenolepis (assembly GCF_022539355.2). NCBI lineage: Eukaryota > Metazoa > Chordata > Actinopteri > Pleuronectiformes > Pleuronectidae > Hippoglossus > Hippoglossus stenolepis. Next base: position 14,752,782 of record NC_061493.1, read on the forward strand.
TGAAGTGAAATTACCCACACTGAATAAATTAGTATACAAAGTCCTTTTGTTGGTGATGGTTATTCTGCTGTAGTTGGGTAACAACGGGGTGATGGAGAGGGAGGAGGAGGAGGAGGATGAGGAGGGGGGCGTTTTTTTTGTTAAATATGAGTGTGCATTTCTGGCTAACAAAAGACGCGTCTTGCTAGCTTAGCTGTGCCCGGCTAACAAAACCGCAGGCCTGCCGTTCATTTTGAAGAGCATGTACGCGCCGCTCCGGTGAACCGACAGGCGCCGCAGCGTGCGCACATGGCGCCCTGACTCCGGAGAGGTTTCATATTCACCGCGCTTTGACCCCTGCAACATTTTTTCCCCCCCCGAGCTGTTTCCCGGTCGGACTGGGATTGGGCCACTGCTACGTGCGTTAGCTCCGCGGCTAGCGGCGTAGCGTAGCCTCCATTCTGCGACGCGCTAAAAAAAAAAAAAAGATGAATTACCTTTTGAATTCCCGCGGGTGTAATGTCGCCTTTCCCGCGCTGCCTGTGAGGTGCGAACGCCACCGACATGGTGATATCGTAAAGAAGCGACGTTACCTAGAGCATGAAAGTGTGAAGAAGCTAACACACTTAACAAACCTGGAGAACTCAGACTGGGGTGAATGGGATGCGATTTCATAATGCAGGGGTCCAATTTGAGGGGGGATACAGCGCATTTGAAAATGTAATATAAGGGTATTGTATATTTTTACGACACAGGAATAAACGGGATTAATGCACACATTTTAAAAATCCTAATATTACTATGAATATTCGTAAATATGATTTAAAGGTCATTACTTTAACCACATTTTATTGTAAGCCCCCCCTTTTTCATATAGTGGAACAGTCTAGCTCTCGTTCGAAATGCCACGGGAAATGGACCGCTCGACAAAAAAAGGGGAAACAGAGATTTTAAATATTTGATATTTATTTCTAAAAGATATTAATATCATGGCATCAACTTCAAGGAAATACTAGTAGATATGAATATTCACTACTCCAGATTTAACGTGTGTAAAAGCCAACATCTCACTTAATAAACCAGGTTAAAAAAAAACTAAACCAGTGTTTTAATATTAATTGGAAAGCTTTTTTTGTATTTTTCTTTAGAATCTTTAAAAGAAGTATTTATCTCGTAGAGCACTGACGCAATTTAAGATATAACAACCCACAGAGATTTAACAACTTTCGTCTGGTTTCTTGGTATCGCCCGAGTTCAGAGGTCTCGCGCATGCGCAGTTTCCGGCACACTGCTTCACACTGAGCGGCTTGTTGCTAACTAGCTGAATCATTTTTGTCTCAGTCTCCCTCTTCTCGTTTGATTGTACGTGTCTTGCGGTGCAATGGCGGCACGATACGACAGAGCTATCACCGTCTTTTCTCCCGACGGCCATCTCTTCCAGGTGGAGTACGCACAAGAAGCCGTAAAAAAGGGCTCCACTGCGGTAAGTCCTTAAAATGAAACTAATGCTAACGTTAGCAAGCGGTTGTTAGCTTACCAGCCCAGCTAGCTAGTAGCAGGCACTCGTGTGTTAAGCTAGTTTCTTTATTTCTGACAATGTGTTACACTCAAGTGTTCTGATTTAAAACATATATAAATCTAACTGTAGTGCCAGTCTATTACTTTCACGTGAAATGTTTAAAACATTTAGCAGCTTGTGGAAATAAAGAGCAAGTTGCCATTAGCGAGCATTTTGTCGCTGTGTCACTCTCACAACAGTTTCAGTTTCAATACAGTGTCAACTAACGCCACAAACGATGTTACTGTTTAACTCGGTCAGCGAAGGTGCATTAACATGTGTTAACTGTTGACAACATTCTACACATTCTCAACAGTACAAACATTTTAAAATGTGACGGAATCTTGTTTCCAATATTAGCTAATGTGATGCTCAGTAGATGCTATGCTGCATTAAAGTCAATGATAGGTCTGTTATCGTCACTGAAGTTGCAGCTAACTCGCATACAAATAATCTCTGTAGTTGTATATCTTAGTCATTTTAACAGGAAGAATAAAATCAGATATTACATTCACGTCCATTGACAGGAGTACTTATCTCTTCACAGCAGATTTAAGGTGTAAACATCTTGGTCCTACTACTGTTATACATGACTGATAAACTGAAAGGAATCACTAAGGTTCTAGTAATCATGGGACGACCTCATAGAAACAAGGTTTCAGTCTCTATAAAGTCAGTTGATTTGAAATTCTCAGTATTTGCTGTTCACTACTTTATGATCTCTGCCTGTTGGATTGAACTATTCTGTGGTTAATCTTGATTCTTTTCTTTCTCTGCAGGTGGGAATCAGAGGTAAAGACATTGTTGTCCTCGGCGTTGAGAAGAAATCTGTGGCAAAGTTGCAGGAAGAAAGGACTGTCCGCAAGATATGCGCCCTGGATGAGCATGTCTGCATGGCCTTTGCAGGTACCTCGACACAATCCGTTTTTAATAACTGAATAATACTTTCATTATAGCTGCTTTCAGACATGCACTGGACTCCGCAGTTCCTCCGTGTGGTCTCCGGAGGAGGTGCATGTGTGAACGCAAAAATCTCAGTGAGACGCTCAAAAGTTTCTACGGACTTTATCTGCCTTGCCTCCTAGTATAAAGTCCCTAGAAATCCAGGAGTAGTCAATGTGTGAACACAGCAGTGAACACCACTGTCATACACTTAGAAGACACAGAAGAAGATGACAATAGAGTTTGTGGTGATAAGAGCTGACGACGGTGTCCGGGTGCTGTAAACATGCTATAAACGTGATCCTGGCAGAAGAGTTAATACGTCACATCCTGCCTCTGCCTGATGCACCCGGCTGCTCCACATCCAGCCTGAATAATCGGAGGATTTGATGCTGTCGTGCAGAGAACCTCCCGCTGTGTTGTGCATGTGTGAAAGGCAAACTCTGGGTAACCTCTGTAGCCAATTTTCCAGATTTTACCCGTAGGTCATGTCTGAGAACAGCTTATGCAACATCACAAAGTAGACCACACCTAGTATTTAGTCGTCACAGCTCAGTTTGATGTGACAGAGGACTCCAAAGACCAGTTGTCACTGTTGCCCTATTCAAGGACCCTTTTTGTCTTTCCTGTTGCATTTTCTTTGTATGCTCTATAGCTATTTATTCTCTTTCAATATTTTAAGGTCTGACAGCAGATGCCCGTATTGTGATAAACAGAGCTCGGGTTGAGTGCCAGAGCCACAGGCTAACTGTTGAGGACCCAGTCACAGTGGAATACATCACACGCTACATAGCCACACTGAAACAGGTATTTGGCTTACTTAACATCAATGTGTTGTTTACTATTGATTTACCATAATGCAGAGGTAGGAGTCTGCTTTCATTCAGGGCAAACATTACTTTCTGCTTTGTTAAGAATGACTTGTAACATGAGTCTGTTTATTGGTCATATTTGTAGCGCTACACTCAAAGCAATGGCCGCAGGCCATTTGGCATCTCTGCGTTAATTGTTGGCTTTGACGACGATGGAACTCCCCGGCTGTATCAGACAGACCCATCCGGAACCTACCATGCCTGGAAGGTCAGTGAATTTGCTTTGTCATGTTACACCTGGACAATAGTCGGTATAAAACAGATTAATTATTGTTTTGTTTTTTTCTCGAAATATCAGGCAAACGCAATTGGCCGTAGCGCAAAAACTGTGAGGGAGTTCTTGGAGAAGAATTATACAGATGAAGCCATTGCTGGGGACAATGAGACGATCAAGTTGGCAATCAAAGCTTTGCTGGAGGTAAGTTCAAATTGAGTCTCTGCATTGTCATATTTTAATTTGCACAATTGCCATTAACTACATATGCTGATACTGAATAATTACTAAGCTGTTTTACAGTAGGATTACCCTACTTCCATACAAATACTTGATTCAAAGGCATTTTTCATGAGTCACAAAAATGACTGTGCTTTAGATATTGTCACTTCAGATGTAATAAAGTCTACCACAGCATGAATTTAATGCAGGCCGGAATTTGTCAAAGAGTGACAGTCAGGTGTGAACCATCAAATGATCTGCAGTAATCGTTTACAATGTAAAACTTTGTTGTGTTTAGCAAAACCTGCCGTTTAGTTTTAGTTTTGTTATGAAGCAAATCAAATAAATGCTGCTTTTCAATAAATGTTTTGCCTTGTACGTGTAATATTACAGTCTGTGATACTTTGTATAATGTGATGCTAATTAATTGATTTCAAAATTAAATAAAGGGGCATTATTACGATAGATATTATAGTGGAAATACTCACAGAAGTCAAGGACTGAATTTGCTGTGTTCAATTGCACTAAATACCCTCAAAACTGTGTCTCTAGGTTGTCCAGTCAGGAGGAAAGAATATTGAACTTGCTATCATCAGACGGAATCAGCCACTGAAGGTAAGTTGTTGCAAATTGTATCTTTCTATTTTCTTTACTACCTTGTTTTTTATCATTATATTAACACATTTTCTCTGTTTGCAGATTTTGGAATCCAAGGAAATTGAGACCCTGGTGGCAGAGATTGAGAAGGAGAAGGAGGAAGAGGCAGAGAAGAAGAAGCAGAAAAAATCCACCTGAAGCAGTTAACTTAACTTTTTCTTTGTTGCACTTGGATGACAATAGTATATTTGGGTTGCAAATATCTGTATGTTTTCAGAGGCTTTACTCTTATTGCTTTCGGTATAAAGTGTTGAATCATAACTTGAGATCTCCACCAGTTGCAAAGAATCAGTAGTTCCTATACTTCCAGCAAGTGAGTTGACTGATGTGTAGAAGCACATTCCCTGATCTCAAGTTAGGGTTTACATCTTTAAACTACACTTAATGGAGGCTTTTATATCATTCACCAAACAGCTGGGATGGTGATGAATCGCAAATGTAGAAATAAACCATTTGTAACATTCAGAACCATAACAAAACTTGATTCTCAATAAAAGCCGACTTGTTTGTAGCTTGTTGTTTTAGTTATTTATAAAAGTAGTTACAAGAGGGTGTCTACTCACAAGACTTGAGTAATAATTGTCATTACTTGAGGTGCACTGACCGGTTTCTTCAAAATGAGAGTAGAGGGACTTATTGATTATCCTACTGCAAAGCAAGTACTGCGATAAAGATAACTACAGTTTAAAACGCCACCAGCGGCAGTGTGGTGTGTGGCTATAAACGGCAATGTTTTTCATTTATCAGCATTCCGTGGCACCGGCCTATAAATGGAGGAGAAAGGTAGCTCAGGTTGCTTTATAAAGAGCTCACCTCTCCCTCAGTCATTTAAAACAAATTAGCAATGAGTGAATGAAGTGTCTAATGGTGGCCCAACGAGACCCCTTTTTTGCCTCTCCCTTTTTTATTTCACCCTAAATTCGCTTATCAAGCAACCACTGCTCTGAATTCTCAACGACACAATTATGGCCGGCGGTGTGGTAGGGCTGCTTAATGGGATCCTGGCCTCAGACCCCAGTGGGAACTTTCAGTGACTTTAATCTGGAGCCCTTTGAAAAGTTGTGCCGTGCTGTGCTGAAGAGCCCCAGGGTTCCCTCTGACTCTCACCAAAGACATAATGGTGAATGGTAAAGTCCTTCATTTAGAGTCATCTCCCCAAGCCAGGATTTCCTGAGTGGGTGCCCTGGCTGCCTTGACTAGAGCAATTGCACTTTGTCTGCAATTTGTCTTGTTTGTGAGTCTTATATGTTGGTGTTTGGGCTGATGTCAGAGGATCAATTAAGCCTCTTAATATTATTTCCCATACATGACGTCATGGAATCCTAGGAGGGCAGCACAAAGAAAAAAGTGCGGTTTGCATGACTCACCATCAGCCCATTCAACCATGAACTAATTGCCACCCACGTATTTCAGATCAGAATCTGACGAGATGAAAATGTTGTCACTGTCCCTTCGTTTGTGCAGAGGTGTTAAACCCTCTGGATGACAAAACATCTAAAGGTAACCTTTCTTAAAGTTTGGTCTCAGTAATCCTGCAGCTACCGAGGTTATCTGATCCATCTTGTCAATACGGAGCAAGAGCAGCTTATTCTGCGTTGCCGCTAAGACTCCCAGGCGTTTGAACTGCTTGTGGGAAGAGTTTTCTTTTTCTTTCTTTCTTTTATTTATTTATTTCCTCTCCTTTTTTTTTGGCATTGTTGTTGCCCATAATCAGCGCTTCTGTGCCTCAGGACAAAGTCCATCTCTCTCATCACTGGCTGCTGCTCATCATTAATGCACAAAATAATGGCTTCACCAGAGGTCATCAACGGAGGAACGAGGCCCGAGGACATGTACTCTCCAAGCAAGAATGCACACTGCTGCGGGCTGTCGACTGAGTGCATTGTTTGTATGCACACACACGCATCTTGCAGGCCAATTGCACATACGCATAGCAAAGACTGTATTAATGTGAACACACAGCAGATTTTTTAAAACAGTGTCTGCATCTCTCTTTCTCTTGCTCTGTCAAGGCAAAGTGAGTTCTTGTGTTAATATAGAACAAATACATCCCTCATCCTCGCATCTGATTGAAGTTGTTGCATGTATCCAACATCTAACGGTGTGACCCTTCTCTAATGATATCCCTCACTTTCATCTCGAGCTGATTTTCCAAGTCACAGGCAGGTTTCACTTTGAGAATCTACATTTTTGTCATTCTGATGTGCCACCCTGTGGCCATATTTCAAAGCACGCCCCTCCTGGGATCTTTACATTTTTTCAGAGCAAAATGTCCTTAGGTACAAATAAGGCAACTGCTTCAAGGGTAGAAGCTCACAGACAGTTGTATCCTTGGGGAACTAAGGTTACATTAGTCCTCAGTCAAGACTGTCTCATTACTCACGGTGCTGTTGCCGTCTTCGCCAGCAGAGTGCAGTGTTGCATAAAAGCAGCCTCTCTCCATCATATCTCTTACACTTTCATCTCACTTTTTGTCCTACAGATTGGCAGCAAGACTCCTCCAGCCTAACAGTGAGCACAATCTACGGGCTGCTGACATGTTTTAGTCTCTGTACTTGTAACGCGCGGCCACAAAGGCTCCGAACAACTGAATCCACGAAGGGAGAGTTGTTTTTGCTTAAAATTGTCAGATGAAAAAGCAACATTGCTCGTGTCCTGGAGCGATGGCCAAGCTGTCAGAGTGTGTTGGGTCATAAAAGGCTATGTTCTCAACACTGTCCCTTTTCTGCTTGTCACATGTTGACAGTTACACACACACACTATTTGTGTATAGTAGATCAGCCCGCCTGCACCAAGTGTCCTTCAGGGCTCTGCAGTGTGGGGTAAAGTTTTCAGCATATTGGTGTGCAGGCTTACATATCCATAAGCGATCAAAAATATGTTCCCTTTTAATGTTCTCTTTTTACTTCTAGCTCCAGGGATACATTTAGAATATCATTCTATTATCTCATATCACACATCTCATCTTCTCTGTCCTTAAATCTCTTCCCTCTCTCCCTCGCTCTTCCACACAACTCGCAGCAAATCTTGATTTTCAACTGTTTTCTTCTTGAACCCAGCCTCCGCTCTTATCGCCATTGCACAGAGCATCGTACACAGCTGAGTAACAGATACCGCCATCAGCTTTTGGTTGCCGTTTACCTTTGTCTCCTCTGGAATACTAACAGTTTGTGTGGAGAGACTAAAGGCATGGTTTAGAGTTACCCCTCGAGAGTCACCTGTCAGGGGGGGTTTGTCTCACAAAAGAATACAAGTGCGTCCTCCTCTAATTGAAAGTAGACACCACTGGGCCAGATAGAGGGAAGGAGGAACGGGGAGAACAGGAGAGACGAGGAAGGCGAGAGCAAGATGAGGGGGAGAGGCGAAAAGGAGCAAACAGAGCTAAAATAAACAATTCCCAGGATGCTGCGGGGCAAGAGCAAATGGCCCCGGGGTGCCGTGGCCTCGCAGGGCCGTGGCAGAAGCCAGTCACACACATCACATAGCATTACTTGGGATGGGGTTACAGGAAAATGTCAGCCGACGCATAAGGAGGAACCATCGGCCCATAGGATAATTCGATTGCCTGAGGGAGGTGCAATCTTGCATTCCCACGATTCCTCTCTTTCCACCCACACCCTCTTTTCATTGTATTTTTGAATCCATTTTCCTTTCTCATTTATTTAATGTTTTCAATTCTGTTGTTTGCTCTGCTAGCCACGTATATTTACGCACGTGCTGTAGTTTTTGTAAATGGAGGCTACTGTGCCCCTGCAATGGGTTGTTACAGTTCATTTTCCATGTGGTTTCCTCGTCTACCCCCATGGGAATGTTGATTTACAACCTGATCTTTGTCAAAAATATCTCCCCACTTGTCCTCAATGCACTCTCACAGCATTATGGGATGCATGCATCACTGCTTGAAGAGCAAAAAAATCATGACCCTTCCAGTCTTTCTCCTGTGGCGGACGTGGTCAAGATGCCATTATTTAGAAATATGAAATGAATCACTACGCGTTGTACGTCTAAAGCAGATGTGTATGTTTTTAAATCTTATATTGTTCTTTATCCACCTTGCTGTATGCCTCTTAAAGCATTGATTGTGGCGCTCGTTGCAGCAGCTGCACATATGCGTGTGCATTAGACAAAGACCGAGAGAAAAGATGGAGAGAGCAAAAGAAAAAAGAGACAGCGTTAGAGTTCAGCATGGATATCTGAGTGCGTCTGACAGAGAGGACAGCCCTGGAGGCAGGTCCCAGCCCTTCAGCACCGAAAATGACACATGACTGCTTTGACTTTTGTCATCCCCTGTCTCCCTCCGCCCCCAAAACCAAGCCTCCAACAAACACTGAGGCGAGCACAGATACACACACTCAAAGACACACACAGTCACACACTGTATACTGCTTAGATTACATTATCTTTATCCCCGGGACATGAGCCCTCCTTGTTGGATGACATTTGGGCTTGTGCAGCACTAAGGTTACCTTTCTTTGCCCCTGAGTTAGAGATGCCTGTCTGCAGCATGCATTTGAAATGAAGGATGGGGAAAAAATCAGATGAGAAAGATTTCCAAAAGCACTTTGATCAGAGGCATCAACAGTCACGCACAAACTTGTTAAGCAGTATGTAAATTTGGGCTGATACTGAATAAAGTTGCCAGAATGGCATGAATCCATTGTGCTGCGATGATCAAAATAAAAGAGGGCTTCATACGCTGGAGGGCAAGAAAGTCACAGACATGAAGGTTTTTTTCCCTTCCTCTTTTTTTCTACAAAGGGGCTGATGGGATGCAGAGAGGAGAGAAGGAGGGGAGGGAAATGAAAGATAGGGGAAAGCCTGGAAGGATCTCAATCTAAATTAGCCGAGTAGAAGGAAGACTGTGCTGAATGAGACATATAATTAAAACCAAAGTGATGAAAACATCAGCACTCATTCAGTCACTCGCCGGATGAATTTCTGAAATTGCTACTTGGATGATGTGAAGATGTTTCAAAGCTGAAGGTAAACCAAGCCTTTTGTTAACAGGGCGCAATTCTGCCATGAACTCTTTTCCTGGGCTCTTTCTCTCCCCAGCTCTCTCCGTCCGCCTCCTCTCCCTGTGTCTTCAGCCGTCCCTCGTTCCCGCTCTCTCTCTCCATCTGACACCCTGAGATGAATAGATGCTGTCACAGAGACTCTTGTAGCCTGTCAGCTTTTAAACAAACAGTTAGCACAGGGATCACTTTCACAGGAGATCTCCCCGTGTGAGGTGAGGTTATCAGCCGCAGCTTGTTGTGTCCTGTCCAATGTGGGTGGACCCGCCCTGTGATTCAACTGAGAAACATGACTTCACACATGTGCCGGTCTCATGGCTCATCCTGCAGCACTGCACATTCAAACCCAGCGCTGCACTGAGTCATTGAATTCATAAGTTTCTATTGGTAGTTTAGCGGCATTGTCCTGCATTTCGTCAACTATGCTGGAAATTGTGTTTATTCTGGCACGCCGCGTCTGTTACAAAATGTCTCTGGCAGTTGGAGGAAGCATTCGAACTAAGGGCCCTTTCCCTCCCTCCAGTATAGTGTACCTCCAGTAAATCTGTCCTCCGCCCAACAAATGTCCCTGCACTAAAAAGGCCCCCTCAAAAAAAAAAGAAACAAGCCCGACGTTTGTGAGAGAGGGAAAAAAAAACCTCAACCCCCTCAGGTGTGTTCCCTCTCACTCTTCCTCCCTGCACCTGCACAGAGTCTCTCAAGTCCTCCGTGTGTCTCTCCACACAATGGAGACAGTGCACAGCCTCTGGCGCCTCTCTCCAGCTGAGAGCCACCTCTCTCCAGAGGACAGAAGAGGAAAACTGCCAGCACTAACAACTGATCCTGGCAGATAAAGGAGCAGATAGGCGATACAGAGTGGTGCCTTGGACAATACTCGCCTCGCCCTCAGTGCTGCTGCTTCGAGCTTCGAGACAATGATGGTGACGAAGACAAAATGTTGCCGAGGATGTGGAGGTCAAAGCAAACAAGTGACCGAACATAGGTACATATTTAATACAGTTTGTCCACAACATGTTGTCACTTTAAAATTATATGACTGTTACTGCACAGGGTCTGGAAAACCTGTTCACATTCATGGGGTAATGGTTTCGTCTGCGTTATTTTTTGTTTGTTTGTTTACAGGATTCCGCAAAACGACTTTTACACCTACCAGCTTGTATTAGAGATGTCGCCACCTACAGGCAAATAAATATATACAGTTTCAACACTTGCACCACCTACAGTCAGTGAGAGTTACAGCTTCCCCCTATTTTATATGCGGCTGCTATTATACTACCTTTCTTTTCCACTTATTACCTCAGCCAAGGATGTTGTGCTTTCACCGTGACACTTCTTCGTTTTGTTTGTTGGTATGTTTGTTTGTTTGTTAGCAAGATTTCACATAAATTAAAAGACGTTTTACAATGAAACTTGGTGGAAAGCTGCGGTACGGCTCACCCAAAAAACTTAGGTGTGGATCTGGATGAGGGGGCGAATCCAGGGAATAAATCACTTTCTTTGACATATATGTCATATTCAACATTCTCATTGAGAGAATAATTCATGGATCACAATGAAAAATATCTGGCATGTTAATGGGACTGACATTCATGAGTTTGTGCCATTTGGTGCAGATCCAAATACAATTCCATAACTAGTGAATTTAATTTGTAGGAGACTGTTGGGCCTTGGTGGAGGTATGCACTTTACTGTCTGCCATTCTAGTTCAATTTGTGAACACCTCACCATCAACAGTGTCAGCTCAACCGCAAACACAGGGCTCTTCTGGTCTTTTTTTTTAATATGCTGTAATGTGGTAGTGCCAGGACGGATGACCCAGCACCAGATCAGTGTACCACTCACGCTCCTGAGGGCAGCTGACTGCAGCAGCAGTTAGGCGAGACGGCCGTCGCAGGTCGCCTAGGCCACAGCTGGGAACCCCCGGGCCAAAGCGTTGACCTGATGTGATTAAGCGTACATCCAGCTGCAACCGAGCGATATTACGTGGAAATAGTGATACACCTGGAGAATTTATTTACCAATGTAAACCTTCCTGTTGGATCATAATCCAGAAAAGGGACATTTATGGGATCGTTTTCTCTCCTGCTATTTCTCCCCGATCCAGTCCAGTGTGTGTGGTCTATAAGAGCCAAGCTCCCGGTATTTGTCCTGAGAAAGACCTTGATAGGAATGGGGTCTGGAGTGAGAGTGCTTATTTTATTCTCTTCCATGCCGCCGCAGGCTATGGCTGTGTTAATGCAATGGCAGGGATCTTTGAAGTTGTGACTTTATGAGACAAAAGCTAATTTCCTTTCCTTTGTTCATTATCGAGAGAGACTTCCAGCCGGGCGGAAAGCATGCTGTGCTAATTATTCCATTCATGAGTCGTCTCTAAAGTATGTAATGGATTTCACTGGGCTTTTCACAGGTAAGCAGGGTGATATGTCGTATACACTTCTGTCAACACGCTGGTTTACAGCGATTATACCTTTTAAATGTCTTTAATTCTCACTGGATAACGATGAGCGAATTGTCACATGTTCAAACACCTGCTCTAAGCACAATCCGATGAGACGAACAGAGCTCAACTGTAACTTTAGGTTGCCAGGTTGCAAGTTGGTTGTAAGTAAAACTCCAAATTAGGGCTGATGCACAGCCGCACTTTCCGCGGCGTTTCAACAAAATGCAGATTTATACGACCAGAACCACTTTGCAACTCATTAAGATCTGAACCCAATTTCGCAAATGAGTTTCGGAGTTTGCGGGGCCAAGTTTCGGCATGTGACATAATGGGATTTCCATCTTTACCCGAAACGCAACTTGGCAGAGCATGAAGGGAAATGCAACATTTCACTTTCCATCTTCCCCTCATACCAGGATGCCACCCACAACACCTGAGCACTCCCAAATGAGCGTGAGATGTGTGTGTGTGTGTGTGTGTGTGTGTGTGTGTGTGTGTGTGTGTGTGTGTGTGTGTGTGTGTGTGTGTGTGTGTGTGTGTGTGTGTGTGTGTGTGTGTGTGTGTGTGTGTGTGTGTGTGTGTGTGTCCCTCCACGGATGTACGATGTTTATCCTGCCGCTCAGAGTCAGATCAGAGAACAAAAACGGTGATACAAGTAAAGCCATATACCTCCTCCACTGCTGCCTGACACCCCTCCTCCTCCTCCTCCTCCTCCTCCTCCTCCACCTCCTCCACCTCCTCCTCTCTCCCCTGCTTTGTTTGTGCTCATTTCATTCCGTGTGCAGCCTCCTGGCAGGCAGGTCAAGGTTTACCCTCGCACCACACACCATTTCCCTCACATGCCGCCTGGGGGAGGAACACTGGAGGCCTGAGGCAAGGGCAAGCCCAAACAGCTCACACAACATTGCCGCCATCACCACCTCTAACCATACGAAAATACTGAGCTCAGAATCACACTGCCGGATCTCTATCTTTCTCCCTTTTTTTCTTTCTTTCTTGCACCAATTATGTCTTTTCATTCTTCTTTCTTTCTTTCTTTCTTTCTTTCCTCCTTCCTATCTTTTTGTACATTATTGATTTCTGTCAGTAGTAAGGTATATGTCTATAAACCCACAGATTTAATAGAGTGACAATAGAAAGATACTCATTTGTTCCCCCGTAGTGTAAGTGTTCATTTTGAGAGTCTGATACTAACCCTGGCTAGAAGCTAGTGCTGGATTTTTAGCTGTAAATGGAAAACGCCTGTGGGCTTTTCATTTTCTGGGCCCAGACGTTCCCTTCATGGTGTCGGAGCCCTTGTGTTCACAGAGTTCATGTTTTGCTGCAGGGCTTTTTTTTATTTTGTTTTATCTCATAGCTTAGACTAGCAGGGCTTTAACTCCCAGAGGACTCCTGCGTAGCAACAGCAGAGATCAACAAAGTAAGTTTGTTTATGTTGGCGGTGTCCGCATGTTGTCGACTTATACATTTCTCAGTCTCCATTTCCTGCCTCTCCTTGCCCCAGGGGAAAGGAGCCCTCTAATTGGATCTTGTTCTAATTGAGCCTAATACTGGAGCTAACCGGAGTTGGGCCCTGTGGCTAATGAAGAGCTGAATCAAAACTAAGCACTAAAACTTTGACTGCGTGTGTATGTCTGTGTGTGTGTGTGTGTGTGTATGTGCATGCTTGCGTTTTTGGTTCACGCTCTGTGATGAATGCAGCACTACTCATTTTGCTTTGGTCTTTGATTTTTGACTTGTATCCTGCAAAGCGAATCCTTCGCTCGAGACGTGGAACACATGTTTGTGAGCAACACATTTGTCATCATTTGTCTCTCCTTTTTAAAAAAAATTGTGAATCACAGAATTATAATTGCATGTATCTCTCTCTCAAGCTGACGTGTGCTGTTTGCTGAATGCTGACAGCATACTCCTGATTCTCCACAAGAGAGAGCTGTTCAGGTGACACTTGCATCACCTACAGTCATTGAGTGTTCCAGCTTTACCATTTGCCTTGGTTTTGTAGTTTGTTGGTTTGTAAACAGGATTACGATAAAACCACCGGACAGATGGCCATGAAACTTGGTGGAAGGATGTGGTATAGGTCATGAAGAAGCAATTCAATTTTGGTAAATCTATGAGTGTGTGAAATTGGTTGCAGCTCGATTTAATTTAAAGGGACTATTGGGCCTTGGTGGAGGTACATGCTCTACGCAGTGCCATTCTAGTTTGCTAAAATAAATTAATTAGTCAAAATATAACAATGTGTCCTGCCAACCTTTAATGGCTGTCAAATTCTCTAAGAATATTCAAATAGAAAGATAATTTATGTGTGGCTATAAAACACCACATGTTGGCTTTAAAGGATTTTGTTAATTAATCTTTCATTTATTTCCCCCTCTATTAATTAGGCTTAGCATTATAATTTTCCAGACACACATTAACCTCATACACTCATACATACATTATAATCACACACAAACAGCACAATAGGTGTATATAATAAAATGAATAGTGCTAACTGTCATTAACGTTATAGTTACAGTTGTGCTTTTCCTACTCTGACAAGTCAAAAAAAGAGCCTGTGGTGCACATCATCTACAGCCTCAGGTTAAAAAGTGCTGTTTGTTTTCCTGCTGATAGGTGGCACAGGTTGGGCCGGCACTGCAGGTCTGACACTGTTGTCGTCGCAGCAGCTTTGGAGCTGGATTACATCGTCTGGTCCCGTGTTTCTGGTGCTTTGGAATCAATGCCACTTTGTGACCTTGTTCATTAACTCACCACAACATCGGACAGTGTAGTTGATGAAATCCCATTTTCAGCGGATTGATTTTTTTTCTTCTTTCTCTTACTCTTTTCTCGGCTGACACAAATGCCAATCCACTGGATATAAAATTAAACAAACCAAGCACAAGGCAGAGTTTCAACTGTGGCGTAGGCAACAGAGAAATGGAAATGAATGACGCAGGTTTGCTGCTAGAGGGCAGGAAAATAAATGATTTAGATCTTGCCTCCAGCAGATAATACTTTTAAAAAATAGTTTTACCTATCTGCAAACTATCTTACCTCTGTACATAAGAATAGAAACATATATGCTCTGCTTGAAGTATAAAATAGTCACTGTACATGTGTCCACATTGTGTTATTTACTTATAAGGTTTTAACTTAGTTGTTAAGTCTTACCTGAAAACAAGATGGTTCATCTCCCCTCTCTAAAGGTGCATGGGCCTTGAAAGCATCACATACAGTATTAAGTCCACAGTTTCCTCTGTATGAGCAGTTTTGTTTTACCAGGGTCAGTACACACACACACACACACACACACACACACACACACACACACACACACACACACACACACACACACACACACACACACACATTGTACAAACGGACAAAAGGAGTATATCCCCAATCCACACATTTTATCAATGAAACATTTTAGCAGAAGTAAAAACTATATTAAATTTGTCGGTTTTTCTTGGTACAACATAAATAGTTCATAGCCTGTGCAGAATTTGGCACATACATGCAGCCTAACTACATATGGCTCAACAAAATCTTACTTTTTAATTATATAGCTACTTAGCTGTCTTATGTGAAGTTCATTTTACGCCTTCTCTGCATGGATCTCCGAGGTTATTTTAAGGAATATTAACTGGCAAGAGATGTGTGAGCTCCAGGTGCTGCTGCGGTGAAGCTGTTAGCCAGTTGATACTGGTAAGAAATATACATGGAAATAAAGTACAGCCTGTACTTTGAACACACAATTCAACTTTCTGTTTTACACAGCCTCTCTTCTCTGCTTTAAAAGAATATTGTATATGTTGATGATCGCTGCCATAACATAGCTGTGGTGAAGCGTTCAGTTGGCCACATATGCTTCAAATCCATTCCCTCGGCTTTGTACTGTACAAACTGCCGTTTGGAAGCTGCCGTTATTCAATCTTGATCTCCAGATTGTGATGTCTTTCCAAGCGGTTTGCTGTAGTTTGAGGCCTGCGAGGCACAAACTAATGCTGCACAGTGTTGGTGACTACCACCAGAGGGAGGGGGTTAGGTGGAGACACAGCACTCCAGGTGGGCCAAGTTGCAACCCCCCTCGGGCACTCTGCCATGCCTCGAGAAGGAGGGGGCCACAGTAAATGGTTCCAGAGCAAATATAGCCTCCCAAACCTCCAGCCTCGAGGATGAAGCCCAAAGGCCAATGTGAAGATTGGAAACAGATGAAAGAAAGAAACTTAGGTGGGGCTGGCTGGTTGGTCTTATGAAAGCCAGCTGCATGAGAGCAGTTTTCTTTGGAGCGTAAGAAATATATTTGTTAAAAGGCTCAATGGGCAAAAGCTTCCTATTGTGCATGGGCACGTGGACATGTGTGGACGTGATACATGTGTGTGGATCATGTGCTCGTACTCATTCAAGAGTGGGATTGCATTGGCGGAGTAGCCCTGGAGCTCTTGTCTTGTTTGTTGACAGTATTAAACAAATGGTCAGAAAGCACATTACTCAGAGGGGAATGAAGTGAAACCCTGTGCGCATGTTTGGTTATATATATATGTGTGTGTGTGTCTGTGTGTGTGTGTGTCTGTGCGTGTGCACGGCCCCTCCCTGGCCCTGCAGGTTTCTCTGGGGTTTCTTGTCACCCTGTGTCTTGGAGGTGAGAGGGCGGGTGATAATTGAACACTCCCTGGCACTTTTAACAAATGTATTGAAAGGAAGAATCGAAAAACCTGTTAATGAGATTTCCCTCCCCAGGCAGCGCTCAGGGTGATTATTCTTATAATTTTCTTAATCTAATGAGTTACTCAAAGTTTATTTCCAGATGAATTTTCCCACTCACCCTATAGGGCTCCTGTTTTATTAGCCCCTGCTCTTTGGAAGCGCACAAACTTTATTAATAATCAGTTTTGGAGGAGGACCCTGTTGAGACTGGAGCAGTCAAAATCTTTGAAACTTAACAAATGGTCAGATGGGCGCTCATGGAACACAGTGTGTGTGTGCTGGGACGGCACTGGCCCTGTACCAAGGTGCACATCTGTACTTGGGTTTGTTTACCTCACAAGATGGCTCCTGGCTCCGGGAATGGACCATGAAAATGGCTGCTCTCTTGAGCCTGCAGCACTCTATATAGATTGGAGTTTTTCATGTGGCAGTTAGGCTGCTGGGATATACACCCCAGGGGATGTTCTCTCATTAAGGACAGTGGCTCTGGGCACTTTTGCACTGGTTCCTGTGGCCACTGACCTCCTTTTCACCCGTGGGCTTGCAGCCATACCGCAGCTCTGATTCTCGCTCTCCCTGTCACTCCCGACAAAGCCCTGGGGTGGTCACATGACTCGTGTGACTTCTGACCTGCCTGGCTTCCCCCAACCCCTCCCCTCCTGTCGGCGAGCCGTTTAGAATGATCACAGACAGCGTAAGGGTCACATGTGCCCCCCCAAAATGGCGCGTGTGTCCTAGGGCTTTTGAGGGAAGAATTCTCCAAGTTGACAGTGTCAAAACATCATGTCAGAAACGGCCAACCGCATGTGTCATCTTAAAGCAGTACAGCTGCAATATTATTCATGTGGAAAAAGTTTGAGCAATAGTAGTTTGAGTAAAAACTAAGTAAGCCATCCATCATTTGTACTCTGCTTACTGAGAGCAAATTCAGTGATAGAAGGCACCTGTCTGCTCGGACCTTTACCCTGAGTTCAAGCAAATGCTGGAGTCGTGCTGCTTGAATGGACACAAGCAGGATAATAACATTGCTTCGTCACTGTCCTCCCTGAGCCATTTCTGCAGCCATTTCCTCCATGTTGTGGTTCATTTTTAGCCACAAGACAAACTAGCTTGTGAGGAGCACCTAAAGGTGATCTAAGATCCTGTCGACGGTACTTAATCATTGATCAAAACACATTACTGTGGACTTGAGGCATTGTAGCTCTGTGCCTAAAGTGCACAAAAAAATATCAATAAAAATCCCCCTGATCTTTTTTTAATTAAAGGCGAAAAAGCCCGATGCTCCCAGTTGTTGCAGTTGAATGGAGACTTTAAACCAATCTCATTTTCATTGTCCATTTTATGACAAAAAAAATGACAAGCAAACACACATAACCAGTATTAGTGCATGAATGACATGACTTTAAGAGGTATAGGCTGTGGGGTTGGCCCTGCTTAGCTGATTGGTGGATTGAGATATCAGACCAGTTCTCATCAGCACCACCCATACTTATACCTGCAGGCAAAACAATTTTGTCCTCCACTAGTAAGCAATTAGATTATATTCAAACACACATACACACACACACACAAAGCCTCCACAAACTGTATTCCCCTATGCAGCATTCTGCCTTCCTCAGTATGACACTTGCTTCCTCCATATGTGTGAGTTTGTGTTAACACAAGGATGCGAGCCATCTCACACACACATCGATACACACACACGCACGCACACACACACACACCCTGTAGGTATAAGGTTCCAGTTGGTATATCTCTGTCTCTAAGCCCCAGTTTGATGCCCTAGACCCATGGTATCCAACCCCCACTCTTTCTGCATCCCCTCAGGCTTGTGTGTGTGTGCGTGTGCGTGTGTGTGTGTGTGTGTAAGATGGCTCCTGAACCAAGAGGGCATTGTTTCTCTCCACTGGGGTTTCATAATTGAACATTCACATTCATGCACTCATTCAAACGGAGACTAAAAGTAGAAGTGAAGCACGTAACCATGTTCCACACTTGAATTATCCGTGGCAAAGCCGACACTCAAGATTAAACTCCAGATTGCAGGCGTGAGGTGTCGCACACTACTCCCACAATGGCGTGCACATTTTGGTGGCTGCACATGCAGCAGATAATTACACGTGGACCGACTGTAGGATTTCCACGGGAGGTGCAAAATCCAGTCCGCCTGCATCAAGTTGTGTATTTCTTAGGCACATGTGTGAGTGAAGCAGGGAGGAGAAAAGAGAGCGGGCAGCAGGGACAAACCCGTCAGCCACTCAGATCACATCAGGTCTGTCGGGACACATTGAAGCACAGCGAGCCTGATGGGATATGCCCCCCAGGGGTGCGAAGCAGGCCAGATGACATACAGACACAGGGGCGGGCAGAGAAGGAAGAAAGAATAGAGGATGGCACATCCTGCCTTTAATGCACAATATGTTCCAATAACATGCACGCAATTATAAATGTTAACCCTGACTACATTATGTACTAATTATACAGTTACACCATACCACCACAGACATGCACTTACATACACTCACTTATACAGAAGCAGGCAGGCAAGCACACACATGCCCCTCTCTCCCCCCAACAGACACTCGCACATTACACGTACATGCATGCATGCACGGTGATATCGCCATAAACATAGCCTGGATCTCACACCAGATAACCTACATCTTAAACAACATAGGACATATGCTAATGTGAAACGTGAAGGCATGATGTTTATGAGCTGCGCCTGATGCATATGCCTCTGCGTGTGGGTAAATGCACAGACACGCTTGGGTACATATGTCCGCAGGGGCAAAACGGGAAACAGACACTTCTCTTCATGCCTGTTCTTTAATTGGGGCATTTATTGTTTTTTTGGTGGTGTTTACTTCATTAAATTACGGCACATTTCAAAAAATGCAGCATGTTTCAAGGTTTATATAAGCAAAATTATGCTCTCAGCCATTAAGTTGCAAATTAACATATCTTTATGACTGTGGGATATGCCAGTTGAAGATGCTTTCACATTTTCACACTAATCAACTTGACTTTAACATGTTGGATTTCAGTTTGATTTGCTTTCATCGCAAATATTGTTTCCCCTCTCGGCAGTTGAGCGCCTGCACGTGTATTCCAGTGGATCTGTGTTGGTGTATGCAAGTGTGTGTGTGTGTGTGTGTGTGTGTGTGTGCACGCGCTTGTGTTCTTCTGTTAGTGGTCCACGGCACCGTCATGTCAGCCCAAACTGCTTCCTTTCTTAGGAAATCAGAAGATGTGTGTGCAGGGAGGGGGTGTCGCAAGGACAAAATGAACTAATGTTGAATATTCCGTATTGGTTTTACTGTAATTCTTTTCTAATTCTTAGTTTATTCAATTTCATCTCCTTGAGGCTGGTAGGTATGGAAATGAGGTCTGTTCTTTTTTTTCCTTTTCTTTTCTCTTTTTTTTTTTTCGCCTGTGTAAATTGCAGCTATCACCTCAAGCCTTTTGAACAAGATTACCCAGATGGCCTTGCGTGGTGTGCCTGAAGTTTTATTTTCCTCCTTTGCCTGCTTTTCCTCCATTACTGCAGGGGAGAGGAGAGGGAGCTGGGAAGCCTCCTGAAGGCTCTGGGCAAGGCCACGAGGCAGCAGCTGTGGCAAAGAGAGATCTGGGGGACGAAGGAGAAGAAGAAGGAGAGCGAGTTGGGGAGGGAGCGCTGGGGGGGTGGATGAGGCTGGTGCAGGGGGCATTGTTGTGTGCATGTTTGTGTGAAGGGAGGAGGGGGGGCGACTAAAATCTAAAGCTGAGAACACCAGCCATTATGAGCACTACCCCCTACCTGGCTTGGCTGTCAAGGGGACCGGAATAACCCTTGGAGTACTCAAAGAGGGGTCTGGTGGAGTGGGTATGTTCTGGATGGGAACGAGAAGAACTTTGTGGAGGGGGGGTGCGTACAGGAACATGTGTTTTGTGTAAGGTGTTGTTTGTAGATACAGCGAAGCGGATCCCAGTGCAAACACGGCATTACCACATCAGCAGTCACATTAGCAATGCATACAACTCAAACAGCCAGAATCACCCCCCCCCCCCAAATGCCAGGATTTGGTGAAAAGCCTGATAAATAGCAACCTCCCTCCCAGGTGATCATTGTTGTGCGAGTGGTGGGATTTGTCATTGGGTTTCCACTCACTGTGCCCCGGACATAATCTGCTGCCGATTTTCTGCCCCGAGGAAGAATATGATTTTCATACATTATGGTGGCCCAGAGATATAGAGAATTATGCAGAGTTAAAGTGTTCACCTGTTTATTATTCCAACACGCAACAGCCTCCATCCACACTAATCTCCAGAAGAACACACCCAACTCCCAGATTGCTGATCTTGGCTCAGAGGCAACAGTGGAAGGAGATTCTCACCTGAGATAAGGTGAGGACAGGAGCGGCAAGAGGAGTTAGGAGGAGGAGGAGGAGGAGGAGGAGGAGGTGCTGCTGCTCATATCGCTTCAAATGTACTTTGAAAAATACTGGAGGAAAAGCTGAAGGGAGGCAGTCATGTTCCACTTCTTCCCCCAAACTCGCACCAACCTGAGAGACACATCTTTTTATTTAATGCACTTGCAGGCACATGAGTTGTTAGTCAGAATTTGCAATGTAGTTGTCCATACTAGTGAAATACTGGTGTCTCCACTGTGTGATCAGCCTTTTCCTCATGTTGCTGTTGGATCAAAATCCCCCTCATGTTATTTCGTTTCGGCAACAGCGTTTCAGATGCTGCTGCCAAAGAGTCAATAGCAGGCTATCACTGTTTGTTTTCGCTCCCTCCATTTGTTTGTTTTGTTAAGGCTTTGCTCTCCATCATAATGAATCACTTTTTTTCATCTTGTTCTTATTTATTCTCATGGCTGGAGGTAGAATGTGGTGGTTGATGAGGGGCTGAAATGAACTGAGCCTTAGCCTTAGCCCGGGGGCTGGCGCATATCTTAGCATAAGTGATGGCCGACCCGAGGGCTAGAGCCTGGCTGAGAGCGCCCCCAGGACAGCAACTCTGACAGATCATGTATTTATAGGTCTGTTGAAAGACCTCTATTGTGTCCCACATAGCCTCAGAGCACGTCTGTCCTCTGTATTATAATAAAGCCGCTGGCCTTACCACTATGATGGATGGGTGGCCCTCGAATGGCAAGCTCCAGAATCATTAGAGCACTCCTAACATGCAGGTCTACCCATGTGTAAGGCTGGTGCAGGGAGGGGTGCAATACCGGTGAGCCATACAGTACAGTTGAGACCTTTTAATCATTTAATTATTAATTCCCAACCAAGAGAGGGAGGGAGAGAAAGGGAGAGAGCGAAGGATTGAGGGAGGGGGCTATAGTTTGCTGATGGTTTTGCCAGAGGATACATTTGCAATTATCTCAGCGGCATAAAACGCCCCCCAGGCTTTTTTAATACAGGTTAGAATGGGGAAACCTAGAGCACGTACAAGTAGCCTCGCCGGTCAGATTTCATTGCTGCAGACAATTTGGCCAAAGCATTCCATCACACCTCCGCTGAGCCGTATAGTTTCAGTGCGAACATGTAGTTATGACTGTGCACAGCATATATATTAGGAGATTTTGGGAGGAAAATAGAAAAGAAAAACAGAAGTTGCTTGAATATGCCCCCAACACACACACACGTACATGAAAAAAAGCTTGACTCTTTCTATGCCTTAAGCCTCACAAGCAGAGTGGTGTTTGAGCTGTTTCCCAATCTCATGTTCTTCTGTTACCTCTGGAGTAGAATATAAATGATTCCCTCTCAGTGTACAGTGTATGCCAGGGGGCCTGCAGCGACCATAGTCCGGTCTAAAATTCCTCACTGCAAGCGCACTATAACTCAAGGCCTGACTGATAAATAAACAATGGAAAGTGCAGCATGTTGTGGAGCATTACCTCAAATCCTCCACTT
Organism: Hippoglossus stenolepis; assembly: GCF_022539355.2. NCBI lineage: Eukaryota > Metazoa > Chordata > Actinopteri > Pleuronectiformes > Pleuronectidae > Hippoglossus > Hippoglossus stenolepis. Next base: position 14,775,288 of record NC_061493.1, read on the forward strand.
GGAGCACTATCACATATTGCAGTAGAGGGTCTGAAGAAAGTTCTGTGGCGCATATGCCAGATTCATGTATTTAACACTATTTAAAATCTATATAAATCAATTATGTGTCATTAAGATTAACATTTAATAATACAGAATTAACAGAGGGTATTACTTTATGCAACTGTCTCTGTTGTGTTCAACAGATAACACCAATTTTATATGTTTGATTCAAATGATTTGTCCTGGAGACAACAATCCAACACTTTGGAGGAGAACCTTTGTCACGTCTGGTGAAAATACTTTGTTTATTAGAGCTTGAGATCAGATGGTTTGCAATAACATTCATGGTCTCCAGCAGATTTAAATATTTGGTTGTTTGTGAAATATATATCGACAACTGTTGGACACAAATTTGGTACAGGTATAGGTCCAGGAGACTGTGTTCAATTCAAATTGCCGGAAGCTAGTAATACAGTGTGGATCCCTTGTCTGCTTCACATATTGAATGGTTCCCAGATGAGAACTTCAGTGACCGCGTGACATTTCCTCGAGTGCCACCATTAGGTTTAAAACTAAAAGTTGGCACCGACACCTCTGTCCCCTCAAGGTGAATCTATCATTCCTTAACTTTTTCTCTACACGGCCGTCAGGTTAAAAATGTAAAACTGCGAAATTAGATAATATTCAGCTGCACTTTGTGTTGTGTTAACACAGTGAGCTAAGATGGGGAGCATGGCTAATATTAATCTTCATGCTCAGAAGAACTAATGTGCTAATTTCTTTTAGTTTTGTTGACAGAAATCCGATGTTATAAACCAGTTAAGTGAAGTTATAAAGATATGGCTTGTTAGGTTTTATCAAGTTGCACTGTGAGAAGTGAATTTTAGCTATAGAAACATACTGGAAACCAAAAGTCAGGATATCTCATCCTCCTCCTGCATCTGTTTTGACTATTATTTAAAAAAAATAAAATAAACCTGTCTCTTGTAAATCCCAACAAGAGTGCAGCAAAAGTCTTCAGGTTATTCAAATTGTATTTTTTGAAGAATCACAGAAACTAGGCTATTGGGTATTTTTGACTTTATCCTTTTTTTCGATAGCATCCACCTCAATTTTGCTGTGAGAGACTGAAAATACTTGGTATGGCTGTGTTGAACAAAACCAACATGGAGGTTTACTGGATTAAATTCTGCTGTACATTAAAAGTAGATTATTACAAGTTACGTCTGTCTTATGGAAACAAACGTTACAAGGATTTCCATTTGCAGGCAACATGCGTCCCAAACAACTTCAAGTCCATCACCCCATTAAACAACAAGACTTGAATTTCTATAAGCAAAGCCGCTGTGACATATTATTCTTCCAGCGAGCGTCCTTTTGAGATATTATCCTACCAGCAATTGTCCATCTAAGAACATTTAAAACTCAAAGGACTGTGGAGGCATTCATCACCCAGATGAACTAATTTTTCAACTCGAAATAATGACTTGAAATATGTGGCCATTATATTATAATAAAGGTATTTATGAGACTTCAGTCTCACAGCCTCACTGTGAGATATCTTTGAAAATTTGAAATCAGCTCCTGAGGCTGAGGGTGGGGGAGGAGGTGAGAGAGGGAGAGAGAGAGAGAGGGAGAGAGAGGGAGAGAAAGAGAGAGAGAGAAGAAATGGCAAGGGAGAGATGTGGGAGTTGTGTTTTGCTTTTTTGCCACAGGTTACATTTATAATTATCTTGCTGGCATAAAATAGCCCAGAGGCTTTTTCAATAAAGGTAGGAGGCACCTACAGTGCGGAATATTACCTACAGATCAACACAGAGACAGAGAGAGAAGACTGCAGATAGAATGAGACTAAATCTAGTGTATGGTACAAAGTATATCATCTAATAAGCGTATTTAGCCAGGACACTCATTAGGAACAGTTGCCACTGCTTGCACGGGGATCTGAGCACTGTGAGGGCTGGTGATTTGAAGACGAGGTGAATGAGTCCATCCACTGACCTTCACTAGTGGTGAGTAAGCAGAGCCTGGGGAGCGAGGGAAACATGGCCACAGCCGCTTTCTCCAGGCCCTACTCTGCCTTTTGATGACTGGAAATAATCACTGGAGAGAAAGTGAGTGAAAGAGACATGATCACAGACACACCACAGAAAAAAAGGAGGATCTCAAATTACTTCACTCTCCTCGAAACCCCCTGTCCTCTAAAGGACTGGAAGTGGGGGTTCTTAATACAATTCATCTTTTCTCCAGCAGGCAGTGTCCTGAGAGAAGGATATCTCTAATTCCTTTTCAAGTTCGTCTGAATCCAGGAAGTGAGAGAAAACAGGGCTGGACCGGGTCTCATTATACTTGGGCTGCCCCACAGGGAAACTCGAAAATCACATAGGGTGCACAAAACGTACTGCTGAATTTTAAACTAAACACATGATCATTTTCTCTTACACCCCCTCCACAATATTTTTGCTGTAGGAATCACCAACCTTGTTTATGGCCATTGCTGTTTGTCTAGCTGACCAAACTCCGTAGCAGGATTGCGGTCATTTTACATCTAAAAATCATTGTTAGTGTGTCAAAATGTACTTTTAGGAAACTGGGCTTACTCGCTTTCTTGTCAGCAGTTATAAGAATTTGTGATAGATGTATATTTACAACCAGCAGCTAGCTCATTTATCTTAGCACAAACAAAAGTAAACAGGATACTGCTACACCTGACCAAGAAAGAGCCTGGAATACAATTGTTTTCACCATAACCTCGTCGTTTTTACACTAAGGTCTCTGTAGGCGTTAAGCTAAGAAGATACAACATGCTAATCAGTGAGCTGTAGACTAGCTAGGTGCTGGTAGGTGGATTTTGTTATCGTGGGATGGAGCGGTTTCTCTCCATTTTCTAAAATTTGTGTTAGGCTAACCAGCTGCTGACTCTAACATCATATTCATTCTACAAACATGAGTGCGACTCCAACTTTTTATTTACACGTGCAATACGTTACTTCAGCTGCTATGCTTTTCTCAAGCAAAAATAACAAAAGACCTGGTTTGATGATGTCATGAAGCACTGAGGGATTGTGGGAGTTGTTGACAGGACTCAGGTGCGAATCCTGTCCATGAGGTAAAGTTTAATTCACGTTACGCAGCAAACTGCAATGAATTAATCATGATCTATTATGATTGACTCATAGAAACAGTGGAATGAAAAAACAGTCGACTCGCTGACTTGCTACTGGTGTGTTTTTACTTTGTCCTGCGTTGTTTGCTCCAGAAGTTAGAGCAGAGCTGGGCAAAGCCATGAGTAAAGTGGATATGATGTAATTAAAAGGCAACCAAAATGAAACGTTGCGTAACATTGAATAAATTTGTGTTTGATTACTCTGGTTTTGAACTTTGTTGGAAACGCGTCCACAAAATATATCTTAAAAAAAGGCCTAATTGTTTTTAGTGATCAACATGGAATTTGTACGTCTTACAAATTTAGACAACAAAGCAAAAAGGGCAAAATTTCTTATCAATTATCAAACCATATACCTGTAAAATTCTCACAAATTGAAGTTTATTTTTCAGGTAGTATTTTGCTCATTTGAAATGATGAAGACTGAGAATTTGTGGGCATTCAAAAAATGGCTTGTGGTGTGGGTTTAATAGTGATATGAGTATACACTTCTACACTTGTCAGTGTTGTTCCTAACTTATTTCTTCCAACTCAAATGTGTTTTGCTGAGTTGATGTGTTTGACACCTGCTCCGCGAATACTTGCCAATTACACCGACTCAGAAAATTTTGATTTTCACGATCGAGGGCAAAGCATTGCTGTGCACCACTCACATCACACACCTCTTGGATCTGCACCTCTAGCCTATGAGAATAACAGTCAGTCAAAGGGGGAATCTAGGGCAAAGAGGCCTGAAAGGGAGACATATAGCATAAACCGTAGATAGCCAAAGTAAGTGGAGATTCTGCCAAAAGCTATGAAGACGACAGGGCTCCGTGTGGGATTTCACTTTGGATTTTGGCCCTGCAGGGATATGAGGAAGCACTACTGACAGGACTTGCGTGGAGAAGTCGTCTCTATTCAATATAACTAAGTAAAGAATGCCCCAAGTCCTCACTGATGCACCAGCATAAATCCTCTAAGGTACAATATTGCTTTGACAAAGTTAGCCTTACCTCTGGTGGTGGAGAGCTAAAACCCTACATAATGTAAAAGAGTTTGCTTCTTGTTTGCCACTAAACACATTCAGGATGCTCGAAAGAAACTTCAGATGGTAGCATGGATGCAGAAAATTCCAGTTTAACGAATGCTATCTAACCAAATGTAGCACAGGGCAAAGACGGAAAATGTGAGAGCAGTCCCTACAGCGATGTGAAAACAGCGAACAGACACCATGACAACTGAGATTGAGATTTATTTCACTTTTTTTTTTTTTTGCTACATTCCTCTTTACTCAAATCTAGGGAGCGTAGGTGGGTCAGTCATCTTAGAAATACTTTATATCCAACTTCATATCAATATGTGCTACAAGTAAAAGTGATCTTGGAGTGGGTAGTACAATGAGCTTTTAATCTGTTCAGTCATGTCTGAGGCAACAAATTTGCTTTAAAAAGATTCAATGTAAAAAACACAAACACGTATACGATGAAAGAGTTTACAGGTCATCACTCAGAGGAATATTATGATCCAATTAAATATTTCCCAAGGGGTTAGCCGCCCGTACTCCCCGATGAGGCAAATGGTGTGACATAATAATGTGCTAAATTATTTTCTTTACTGCGTAATAATGGTCTCTGATGCTAAATTTTGACGATACTAATATCAACTATATGTTTTATGGCAAAATCCAATATAATAACTTCCATTAAGTAAAAAAATCACTTCATTTGTATCACAATATTCAACATCATGTAAATTGTGAAAAAAGATGTTTTTGTTTAAAACTGTTTATGACAACTGAGACATTCTGTACTGTAAGCAACACAATAATGACCTTTTTACAGTGAGGGATAAAAACACACTCCCAAACAGCCGATTTGCCAGTGAGGAAACAAAACCAAGTCACTGGTGACAAGCTATGCAACATACTACATAAGTGATAAAAGCCTTTTGTTTTAATTTATATGGGTATAATAGAAATCATATTCAACCTAATGTAGGTTCCAAGTTTTAAAACAAACTTTTTTGGGGGATCCAGGGAATATAAATCCTTTTTAAAATTGGTTTATGGGGGCTAGACAATCACATATGTCCTTGCAATCTCAAACTTATCAAATGTCTTGTATCTTCTTCTGGCAAAAAAAAAAAAAATCCTTTTTTTAAATTCTCTAGATGGTTCTCAGTTTAAGAAAACAAAAACATCAACAAGGAAACGAAGAAAAACAGAGTCCACAGAGGTCTGCAGCGTCGAACGTTTGGCTGCCACAGAAAAGTCTAGCACCCCCTACTTCTTGGGAGGAATTCTAGTCCAGCTGCTCCTGCTTTATCCTGTTTGAATTGGGTCCTCGCTGACCTGTCCTCCTCAGTTCCCTCCTCAGGACGTACTCGCTGAATTGGGACGAGTCCACGCCTCCGCCGCAGGAGCCGACGATCTCGAAGCCACGCTGCTGGAGACGCTCGAGGACCTAAACAAGGTGGGAAGAAGACGTCAGTGGAAGATAGAGATATAGAAGGGAAAAAGCACGATCGATGATTTTAAATCGTTTATCTTTGATGGTCAGTGTCAACGCTATCACTTGTGGACGTCTACAAGTCGACATAAACTGTCCTTTAGTTGATTACTGCAGAACTGGAAAGCATGGAACAACCTGGATCTCCTTCACGTATATGCTGCTGCGTTAGTGTGAAGTGTAGCACTGGAAACAGCTCTAGGAGAAAGCGGCCGCGACATACGGCCTGTGAGGGGAATTTGGACGAGACTTCCACAAAACCAAGAGCCTCTTATATCATTGTTTTCTGGTGTATATTTGTGTGTTTGTCTCTCTTTCTCTTTCCCTCACTCCCTCTGTGTGTGTGTGTGTGTGTCTAGCTGTTCCTGATCTTGCAGCCTCGCAGACATCTACAGACGTGTCCAGGGGGGCTGTAGGATCACATTCCATCGAAGAGGCCCCAGGGAGCAGTGCGGCTTTCTCTCTGCCACTTGGCTCAGTGTGGGCTGCTCAGCAAAAAGCCCCTCTCCCCATTTCTCCCCCAGCCCCCAGGCCCAAGCCTCCGCCAAAACTACAAAGGTCCCCCTACTGCTGCCAGCTCTCTATGCACCCCTTCCTTCTCTCAAAAACCCCCGCCCTGCCTCCATTAGCCGCAGATACAGCATCCACCGCCGGCGTGCTTTAATAACCAAACAGGATTATGGGCCCTGCCTGGGGACAACCTGCCAGGGAGCATGCTCACTCTCTTGCTCGCTCTCCACGACTCTAACACTTCACAGACGGGTTTGTTTGTGTGTTTTTGGGGAAGAAGATGGAGATTTGATTTCCTCAGACGGAGACACAGTCCAGATCATTGTGAATTCCTTTTAAATATGCCCCTCCGCAATCATTTATTGATGCTGATCAGAGGATTTCACTATCAATGAATCAGTGGAATATCAATATATAATTAGAGAAATACAATATTGCCAAACACACACTGAATATAAAGAAGTTGACAGTAAAAAAACTTTCTTTTTACAGACCTGTAGGTTTACAAGTATGGTTTGGCCTGGAACCTTTTCGCCTTTAAATCCGCTCTATATTGAATAAATTCAACGCTGGACTTAAGTCCTTCAAAGAAAGTAATTTAAAGACATATCTCTGAAAAATTAAAGGTTTCAAGTTATTGTTTTGCTCCCCCGGAAATGACCTACCGAGAGAAACTTTAAAAGTTTTAATCAAGACGACAACATAGGATGTGAGCTCATATAGCAAGACTAATTGTTGGTATTCCTGTACTTATGAGTCTGGAGCAACTTTCTCTGTAAGAATTCTTACTAAAAATGTCTTCAACTGATTTGCTTCTCAGATGTTGCTTAAAATCCACGCTTGTTAATTCGCTTGATTTTAATAATGTAAATTGAGCATTGATCCAACGGCCCCCTCAGACACTCGGGGGCATCACCTCCTCTTGCTGTAAGAAAGTTTCCCCCCCTTTTTGCACATTCATGTGACTCTGCAATAGGGTTTAACAATTATTCTAAATATTATCAAAATTGCAATATCGTCCAGTTCGGTGTCCAAATTGCAGGAGCTGAAATTCTTTGGATTAAGGTAAAATGTGTCTCTGCATTATTAATTAGGTGTAACGGTGCTACAGCGATGCCACCACCTGCAAATCATATCATACACGCCTGTATAGTACGCACCTCAGCAAAAATCCTATCATGATCGTTTCTTTATTTTTCACATGAAAATTAAATTAAGGAATTCCTTATCTCGCAATAAGATGATTGCAGTATAATTGTTTTTCAATATCGCTCAGTCTTTCTCTCCACCTTGATTTTAAATGTTCAACATTCCTTCATTTAATAGGATGAAGTCTACAATCAACCTCTTTACAGTCCGTTTTAGCCGGTTGACCCCAATGCTTACTTAACACTGACAGTTTCAAACACTCAAAATGATTCGTCAATTTATCGTAACAATTTTTTTCTACTCAAACACAGACGGCAACTGTGGAAGATGGATCGCTTTCTGGACTTGGCAACTGGATACAGAAGAAGCAGAAGAAGAAACCACTGATGCGGACTATTCACCAGCTGCAGAGCCAGAGTCAAAATCATTATTCCAGTCAGATCACAGAGAAGTAAAGATGGTGGTGGACTTGTGTAATGATGGTTTGCTAAACTGAGGCTTTGATGAACTCATCAAAGAGCTTATTTTTCTGCGAGGCTGTTCTTGTGATTCGATAAGATATAAAAAGATAAGATTTTGCAATCAGACATCTGTAAAATTTGAAAAGTCTACAGTATAACAGCAGATGAAAAGGACCTGAATGAACAGATCATCACTTCAGTCGACTCCTTGGGCGTGCGGTTGAATAGAAAAATGTAGAAAAGCACTTTATCTCTACTACTTTACTACTTTATCTAACCTTTGACTTATTATACTTATTAATGACCCTCCACCCACAGCAGCCCACAGTCCCTTTTACCTGCACAGAGTTGAGGTGGCAGTACCCATTGAGTGGGAAGCGGATGACGTGCGTGGAGTCATGGTTCCAGCCGGCATTGACAGAGTTGCACATGACGTCACCGATCTCCGGGAACACGTCTTCGATCAGGGCCTTGTCGCCGCTGAGCGTGATCCTCTCGCCCAGGTCGGGCGCAACGCGAACCACCAAGCACTCGCAGGGGCGCGACACCAGTCTCAGCTCCTGGTCCTGACGCCAGCGCTCCAGCTCGGCGAGCATGGGCTGCAGCTGGAAGTACCGCGCCTCCTCGTACAGCAGACTGTAGTCCTGGAGGAGACGAGACAAATAGTTGGTTTGAATTTGTAAAAACATGGAAAATTGAACAGCTTGCTTAATATCGTGGTTCTGTTTATATTCATTTTTACCATTTACAACAGCTTCTTTAACACATAATATTTCTTGGTTTGGGGCTGCATCAAGGCTGAGATGTAATTTCCTGCCAACTCTACTCTCTCTTGTCCAGTGGCAGATCTGGGATTTTTTTTAATCGGGGGCCATAAAGGGGCCACAGTGGTGCACATTAAAGTCATTGTAGCTCTATAGCTTTGAGCGAAGCCACACATTACTGAATATATGTTGGAAATTGTTCCATGTATGAGCACATGGTGTACTTCAAAAAAGCTTAGAAAGTAAAAATTCTTAAGAAACTGAAATATTTATTGTTAGCATTGTTGATAAGTGACAAAAAAAATAAAAAGACTACTTAAAGGACAGGGGGACTTCAGGGGCCAATCAAACTTCAGTTGGGGCCGGTTCCCCCTTGGCCCTGCCCCTGGTTCTGCCCCTGCTCTTGTCTACTAAGTCTAATAAGTCCAAAATTACAAAATTTCTAATAATAGTAAACTGGGATCTTTATAAATGCTGAAAATATTATGCTTATTAAAACACAAAAGGCTGTATCAATTAATAGATCATCAATATGCCATAAGTAATATCTACAATGATTTTGTTGGCGGAAACGCTCCTTTAAATTTTCCTGCAGTAACATTTTTCGTGCGAATATATATTGTTAAACGATACATCCCCTGGGTATTTGTCCAAGCTTCTAACTAAATGCAGCTTGCAGTACATCTCGCTATACCACAGGACAAAATAACCTAAAAAACTGAATAACTGAGTAGATTTAAGGTTGTGACTTCCTTACTAATGTGCATCCAAACAAAAAAAAAGGCTCAACAGAGGAGTTTGAAACCGCTGTTCTACATGAACGAGCAATAAACCCTAGCCAAGACACCATTCAGCAAAAATTACAAAAAATCCTGAGCAGAGGAGATGTAGTGCGACATGTAACACAGGGTTGCGTGGGGTAGAGGAGGAGATCCTTTACCCGCAGCACTGCAGGGCCTAAAATCGCACATTCAAATTTTCTCATGCTCCTCTCAAGATCTACCCAATGTGAACGTGGCCTGAGCCTGAACTTGAGCCTGTCTTTTGTCTTTGCTTATTTTAGCTGACATACTTTCCACTGATTGAGTCACACTGTGGGCAGTCCATCAGATAATGTGGTTATTTGTTTTCTCCCAGGGCAAGCTAAGTAATTACTGACTAAATGTAAGAGTACAAAAAATAAGGAATCCTAATGTGTCACATACAGTGAGCCTCACCCTGGATGGACAATTGGCACAATAGCATAGTGCGATGGAGAGATGTAGCACATGCAACGTGGCCATGGGTGCCGCAGCGTTTATCTGCTCGTCTTAGTTCAAGCTTGTTACTCTCCTTACATATCTCAAAGAATCTCTGGCTGCTAATAGCTGGAGGGGGGCCGAGCCGCATCCCGTGATGAGAAAATGCATCACGATTGAGCTTTGTTTGGAGGAGCCCTCGCATTTTCTCTCCAGCCTGGGAACTGTTTTCAGCGATTCGAGGAGGGCCGGTGACCGAGGGCGCTCCACTGCCTTAGCATTCATTGTGTGTGCCAAGTTGCAGGAGTGCTGACTGGCTGATGGGAATTTACAGTTTTCTAGGATGGACAAGCACTCACTTTGAAGTCTTCTGGGATGAGGAGCTTGGACGTCCTGAGGAAGTTGAGGATGTAGCGGAACATGTGTCCATCCCTGTCAATGAAGTAGTGCTGCTTCAGGCTGTCCAGGACTATAGGCTCTGTGCCATCAAAGAGGCGACCAATTCTACCCACAGAGACGGGAGGGGGGTGTCAGGTTAGGCAGAAAGGGAGGGAAGGAGGGAAGGAGGGAAGGAGGGAGGGACAAAATATCATAATTAATAAAAAAAGGTCATAACATTGTTCATGGCATTATTTAAAATACAATCTCCACTCTGGAGCTTGTGTGTTTCCTGAACCTTGTGTATTGAGAGAGAAGGAATGGAGAAAAGGGAGAAGGTCAAAAATGTTACTGTGAAGGAAGAGCGTTTGCAAAGGGGTGTGACGCACTCAGTTTTCTCACGCTCTGAAATATTGTTCACACCTTTGCACAGACATGCACGGATTACCAAGCTCGATACAAGAATCAACCGGAAAGGAGGAAGAATAGGAAGTACAAAAAAAAAAAAAAAGACAGGCAGAAGGAAAGAAAAGGAAGAAGAAAGAAAGATGATTAAGAGCAGAGGTGGTCTGAGGAGGTCAGGGCCAGCTGGTAGTGGGTCGCCCTAGGCTGGGTGCCAGTCACCCTCGGGCCTGAGCTCGGAGCGACAGTGTGGCCTCCCAGCCTCCAGATGGCCCCATGCCCTTTGGCCCTTTTACTGCTGCTGTGACATCTGTCAGAATAACCAATTTGCTTTTGTCTGAGCACTGCACTTGAAGCCCCTGCAAATTGTTTACCGCTCTAAATAACTGTGGGCTTCGCTTGACAAGGAGACATTTTGCGATACAGCCTGATCAATCCTACAGCGACTGATAAAGAATATCTGTTGAGATTATACTGGAGAAAAACCTGCAAATGCAACCATGAGATAGTTGGTTGATTTGTCTTGACATTTGACTGTTAAATGTACTAGACTCCCTATAAAACACAGACTCTATAACAGTTTCATTCATAATTTGAAAAAGAAAAGCACGATACTAGACACAAACAAAAAAACACAAACTTTATTCCCACTACACACAAGCATGGAAGATGAGACTCACCGGGATTCTGGGAATTTGGTTAAGGTGGCCAGACTGCTGGTGTACATGTGTCCGCCCACATCGATGTGCACAGGGGCATTGGACTTGGTGAGCTGTGCAGCTGTGGGGATGCCCTGGTTACTCAAGGGAGACACTGGTGACCGTGTGATCATGGGCCTGGACATACTGCAGCGATTATCCTGTTTCAGACAACAAGAGGGAGAAAACACTGTGACACGTGTAGATTTTATTAATGGAGGATGCACTGAAATGTTGCAAATCAGAGATAAACAGCCGCTGGAGTTTATTGTAAGGATTTGGAGTGTTTCGATTCAAAATACTTTTTCCATGTGACCTACTCCACAGTCGGAGGAGGAGATTTTTCCCTCCAAGTTATGGAGCAGCCTGACCTTGACCTGAATGTTGCCACCCCTGTGGGCCATAACCCCCCAGAACCAATTTAATTTGGATCATCAATCTTGGAAATGAGCAATAATGACTCTTTGATTCGAAGACTGTAATAGGATTTGGAGACACAGCCTCCTGTTAACCTACAAACACCATTAGCAGACAATCTCTGTTGAGCTCTCTCACGAGAAAATGACTTCAGCCCCCACAACCCAAACAAAAGTTTCACACCTTGAGTGAGAGAAATGGGAGAAAATACTGATGGACATCTCATTTTGCAGAGGGTTACAAACATGTGCTGGAGCAGGTCTCAAACGCAGCAGACGGACTGTGCGTAATATTGAAATAACGTGCGCAATCTTCATATAAGGACATCAGGAAGACGATCTACTGAATTCACACGCAACCCACAGTGTCTTCACTCCCCTCCTCCGGCTGAAGTGACAGGCAGACCCCACTTTTCATTTATTTCTGCTTTTTCTCCCCCGCCCCCCCCATCTCTCCCAGTCTCCCACCTCCCAGACTAAATCGGACTTTTACGCGTTTACCTGCGCCGGCATCATTGAGGTCGGGGATGGAGTCACCGAGCGGTCATTCTGCTTGAGAGACGCGGCGGGCACCGGCTCTCCTCGGACGGCGAACATCAGTGCGGTCTCCCTGTGCTCAGCCGCCACCGATCGGATCGGGAGCCGTTTGAGGGACGCGTGCACGGACTCATCCGCAGAACTGATTGGACGCGGCCGCTTCCTCGCTTTCTGATGCGTTAAGTCCATGATATCCGTTTGGTCCATTTGCGCGCAGACTTTGGGGTGAACAGATATGACGCGGTCGGCTTCTGCTTCTGCTTCTTCTTCTTCTTCTTCTTCTTTTTCTCTTTTTCTTCTCCTCTCTTCTACCGCCGAACACACACCTGCCAAATGTGTGGAGAGAGGGATGGATGCGTATGTAGGGAGCACCGCGGGGGGAGAGAGCGCGCAGAGCCGTGGCTGTCACGCGGAGCGGCGTCTTCGCAATGGCTGGGAGAAGTCAAAGCCCCCGACAACATTAGCATTGTAGCGCCCGCGGCTCTTTCGGGGCTGTCGCTGTTTCAGTGGCAGGTATGTGTGGCGCATTTTCGGGTTAAACCAAACGCAGCCTCTACCAGTGTGTGTGTGTGTCGTCTGGCTGTGGTATAGTCGGGTCAGCGCGCACATCTGGACCGTCCACATCTGGCCTTTGCCCCTTTTTGGATCAGTGCAGTTTAATCCCGCAGCTCAAACCCTCCTTCACCACAACAAAACCCAGAGACCCAAACCCCAAACCATGGCTAACCCGCTCAAGCACCTGGACAAAAATGCCCCTTGTGCCCCCTCATCCACAAAACATACACATCATTCATAAGTCACCAGACATGATCTCTCCAATCACACAAAAGCCCCCCTGTGATAGTGTTTTCACTCACTCTGATGCACTTTCAACGAGAAGCCCAAAAAACACTCTTTTCATCATTTACACAGAATATTAATAACCAAAGCGCACAAAGAAACATCACATCTGAAGCACCAGATCACATGCGTCCGAAAACATCTGCCCCTCAGAGGAGACAGAGGGATCAGTCTCTCCTCGGCTCCACAAACGTTAAGTTACCGTAATAACTGATGACCACATCAGCAGAGCAAACCCACCACGCTAATGACATCCTGGAGTACAACACCAGACCACAACATGTCCTATTGCTGTCAGAAAATACTGCCACAGCACTCTGCCGGGCTGTTTTCATAGAAAATGCAGGGAATCCACAATTTTTAATAACATTCAGATTAAAATTAATTAGTTCAACCACTGGCCTTAAAACATCCACATTCCTGCTTCTCATTGGCAGTGTGAGTTTCACACCTAGATACCCAATTAGCAATTAAGCTTGCCTTTGAGTGTAGGCCTCCAATGCGGTGTGTGATCCTGGTCTGATTTGCATGCCGCTTGTGCACGCGCTGATAAGCACAGGCAGCAGCCATACATAGTTTTAAAATTCAACTCCAGAATCCCTCGCAGAAGGCAAAGGGGCCTGCAGGGCAAAAGAGAGAGAAATCACATGGCTGCTCTTCAAAAGGGGACCTGTGTAAGGCAGCCGGCAAAGTGCGTGGGATCACACTCAGAATGCAGGTAATTTGTTCCCTGACTAATTTGTGGAGATGGTGGTGTGTGTGTGTGTGAGCGAGAGAGAGAGAGTGAGTGTGTGTGTGTGTGTGTGTGTGTGTGTGTGTGCCTGTGGAGAGTAAGTTCTGAAAACAGCTTGGTGGAATTGGATTTCCTCAAAGCCTTGTCATCGCAAAGGTGGATTGAGTGTAAAATCTGTCAGGCATTATGGAAAATTGCAGGGGAGAGAGAGAAGAGCGAGTGAAAGAGAGCGGGTGGCTGGTCGAGTGGGTGGCTGGTTGGGTGTGAGGTGGTGTGGGGTAGCGGGGCTTTTTGGGGAAACGTGCTCTTGCATCACGAAATCTTTCCCGAGCTGGTGGACGTGAAGAAAACAGGCGATGTGGGCCTTTCCTCTGACCAACGTCCACACATCACATCCCTGGCCTTTACACTTCTTCCTCAAGGACAGTTCAAAGGTCACTGCATCACAGGGTCCATCAGTGAGTGAGTGTGATGCAGGACTCGTGTATCTGTGATCGTATGAACACTGCAGATCCTTTTTTTCCCTTCGTTTCCTACCTGTTGCCGTTTTTGCATTTGGCACAGAGCTATAAGAATGTCTCATGTGACCAGCCAGAATATATTCATTCAGGGCATTTGCACAACCTCAATCTAAATCAGACACACTGCGGATATACTTGGGTTCTTCCAGTTCCCCCTGTTGTGTTCCGCCACTGGGCTCTCAGTTACATGCCTCTACAAAAATCATACTTTTCCTCCTGTATATTTTAAGAAACACACACCATACTTCCTGTTTGATGTCTAGTATAACACAGGCTACTACCCAGTAAGTAACTATCCGTCTTTCATTGAGATAATCAAAATGGGTTGAGTTCGGCCTATATACAACAAAACTACGGCTATCAAATTTTTCCGTCCCACAACGCAGCTCTTCAGTGTTTCGACATATCGCACAAGACACAATTAGCATTTCAGATCAGAGCATTAACATTCAGTTTGAGGCAGGCAGACTGGTATTTACATAATCTGGATGGGTTGTCTCTGCTTTGGTGCCCACGGCCATTTGTTTCAAATGTCCACACACAGACAACTACAGACTGCGGGTTAACTTCAGTCACTGTCGACTGGACAGGGGGAAAAAACGAAACCGGTCGGGAGGCTGTCATAACAAATAGGCCTGAGTGTAAACTGTAGGCTGGTGGTCTGGTCAGGTGTCTGTAACTTTACTTAAATGGACTTCAGTCAATATCTAATCTTTGTGAATATAATAATTTAAACTTCCAAAAGACTCTGAATATCATATTTTCTCTTCTCACACCGTCATTAAGTCCTGAATTTTGGCAGTGACCGCATTTTGTTTAAGTTCAGACATAGATGCATTTTATGAATGCACTTATAGTTTGGTGAGTAGAGTGATGTGTGTTGTAACACACCAGTGACTCACAAGTCCCAGCTTAAAGCCAGCTGTTTCTAACAAAGCATGTTCCTCTGTAAGTGCTGGATGAAAAATGCAGAAATGAGTTGGAGGGTAAAAAAAAACAGTGAAAAGGATGAAGAGGTTGCTCTGAAGAAAGGTTGCCGATTGAATATATGGTGACCATCCTCCTTGAAGGGAAAATATAATATCTGGATAAATCTGTGGCTGTGGAACAGAGTGATCCAATCTTTTCTTTATTGGCGAATCAACAATGTGATTGGACTTCCAAACAAACTCTAGCTTATCATACTCCAGTATTTATCAATCTCATCATTATTCCCTGAGTTTTATCCCAAGTTGGTCTTCTCCTCTTTGTAGAGATACTGTAGCGGTGACCTCACAGATAAGGAAGTGTGATCAGAGTCCTGATGCTGCAGGGCGGTTGGAGACGGTGGTGCACGTTCACTGGCACAGGCTGAGCCGTCCCAGGGCACAGGAGTGGCCATCAAATAGGAAACGCTATATGAAACATAATAGCGGCAGTTTGTCTCCGACGAGCTCCAATTTAGTGAAGCACCTCTAATTTGGAGCTGATGGTGCAGCGCTGATGTAATGTGGACTAACTGATGTGCCTTATTAATATTTGTCTCCTGCACCAGATCAGTCTGTTTGCTAAATGTAATTTTAATGGGAAACAGATGTCCAGATGCTGTATGTACAGTAAAGTAGTGTGGCTTTGCTGCTACAGCGCCATCAAGTGTTGGGTCCCGACAACAACACCCCAAATCTCAGTCTCACTGTTTTCATGCGCCCTGTGAAAGTGGTGGAACCTACTCCGCGTTTCATTACAAGTGAAACTCAAAAAGATTTTATTTGGCAATGTTTAATTTTAACATATGTAATTTAAAGGCGGATCCAGTGCAGTACAATACAGTGAGAGACCAAATCAAATGCAAGTAAGCAAATACTCAAATCTAGCTTTACTTAGGATGTTGTATACATTTTAAAAGTCAAACTTATACGGAGAAGTGTGTGTTTATTGGCGCAACACATTGTCCCGTATGAGAAATAGGTCCAGACTGTTACTAAGTAAACTACATGTATATTTGCCGATTCGCATCCGGACCCAGGAGGTGATTACGCACGACGCGGCCGGAGAGCCAAGAGAAGAGAGAAGAGAGGGGAACGAGAGGACGAACATTTAGCTGCTATTTCCTCTTCGTTTACACAAATACACAATTCCTCTCAACACAGGCACGGCCTTGTATTAAAGGATGATTCTCAGATTCTGCATTGACGTGCGCAAAAAAAGCTACATCGTGTCGTACGGAATAAGAAAAAAAAAAACGCCCGCGGCGAAATTACTCCACAATGGCGTCTTTCATTATAAGATCTGGGGCAGCCAGGAAGCAGAAGTGTTTCACGACAAACCCCGACTTCAGAAAGCGATCGAGGCGACGACAAAACGCAGGTTTGAGTAAGTTAGGAGCAAGTTAAACAGCCGCACGGAGACGGCGACGGTGTTTCGGAGGCGAAATGCGCCAGGAGCGGATTCACACGGTGGATAAGTGGAGCGTTTCCCCCCCCGACAAGATCGCAGCGTAATCTGCTGTTCGTTTAGCCGAATGTACCACAGCCTCGTTTGTTGTACACACACGCATACATTAGTATCAGTAACTAAGGAACAATAGCCAGGAAGTGGTTAAATATTTTTTAAGAACTGTACCGCTCGAATCGCTTTGGCACATGCGTAAAAGCGGCTGCGCCTCTGTGTCCCAGTCCATCCAGCCTCGGAAATAATAGCAAAGCAAATAAATGTCCGCTTACCTGATACATTGAGAGGCATAAAAGTGTCTTTTTATGCACCTTTTTCCTTCCGATTTGGCCACGATCTGCCTCTCTTCCTACACCAGTGAGAAATGCAATAGCTTGGCTAAGGTAGACAGAACAAAATACAGAGAATACTTGCTCCAGGGCTCCGAAACCCCTCAAGGCAAAGATCAGGATACAATTAGCTCATGTCTCTGCCCCAGTCTAAACCCATTTTCAGAATAGAAAAAACTGCGAGCAAACAGATCACAGCAGCAGCGGCTGTGCCTCAGTCTTTGTTGAGTTTATGTTTTTTTATAAAATCAAATAAAGAAATCTTTTTTTTTTTCTGCATTTACAACACCCTCACTCCTCCTGCCTCCAACTTGCCTATTGCCTCCCTCTCGCAGAGAAGCTGATTTTAATCGTTATGATTAGTTTTGATGTAACGTTCCCTCGGGCCATTTCTACAAATGGATGGAGTGTTTCTTTCCCAGGGAGGAAAAGCAGCAGATGATGATAATTATATAGATTGTTGGTGCAGCTTTTTTGATCACCCCCCCCTCTCTCTCTCCTGCCTCTCAAACCTCATCCAGTCTCCTTTACTCACACACTCCACTTGCATTAGACAACTTGTTGATTAACCAGGAATCAACTTTTTCCTTCCTCTAAAATTAATGGAATGTGCCTCATGAAATTCTCACTGTGTACTTTCTCCTTTGTGATCTTCTCAGTCTCTTTCCTCCCTTTGGACCACCTCCAAATGACGTGGCTGTATAAATAAGCACTTCAGCTCGCCTTGCCCCAATCAAGTCTGAATCAGTGCCCGAGGCTGATGTGCGAGCTCATTTCAAATGTTCAACCATGCATGATTTCAGGAAGATTGAGGCACTTCTGAGGCTTTTAGAATTACTTAGGGGGGCAGGGGGGCTGCAGACAGTGAAGGAATCACTTGTTTAAAGTGAAATGCGTAATCATTCTGAGTCAGGACTGTGATTTTGTGCTCATGTGGACACAGGATTGACAGTTATTTCTTTACATTCTCAACAGTTATCCCCTCACCATGTACAAGTAATAGAATACAGCTAAAATACTTTGCTCCTGCGCCCCCTACTGTTGAGAGCGTCAACTTTCCTAAAGAAAAAAAAAGAAGCAGCCTTGAAAGCAAACCAGTTTATCCTTGTTGCAGTAATGTGACCTAACATCAAAAAACACAGGGAAAAAACAGAGAAAACATATTGAAACAAATATTTACATGTAAGCTGAGTATTTATGCGTTTGTGTTTGGAGTTCAAGCAACAGTGGGATAAAGAATATGCCGCACCGAGGGACCAGTGACCGAAGAATGCAAGCATACAAACAAAAGCATTCGAGAGTTCTCTCCTTCGAGAGTTCCCTTATTCACACAGGCTCTTTTGTGTAGATGGAATTGCTCTTGAGGAAAAGGCAAGCTATCCTTTCATTGTCCGATCCAGGATTCATTAAACGTTCCAGTTTTTGACCAGCATAATAATAACAATGGTAATAATAAACTTTATTTATATAGCAGTTATCTAAACAAAGTGCTCTACAAAACACATGGGGATAAAAACAACACAGAACAAAACAACGTCTGTTAAAACCAGTTGACAAATCATACGTTGAAAGTCTTTGCTATAAAATATGTTTTCAGCAAAGTATCTGTTAAGATTCTCAGTCACGGTATCTTCAGGTTATCGTGAATGTTTTCCCCAACACAAGCAAATACTGTTTCCTGTACTTTCAACAGCATGTCTAAAACACTGAAGAGAGAGAATCCCTAGGTTTGGGGGGAATATGGATTCAGTGTTCTCTGTTCACCATAGTTACCATAGTGTCAGATTATTGCACAAAAAGTGCGTATGAGTGAGTCTTGAAGGTTTCAAGAAACACAAGTAAGCACACTTGCACAACTCCTGAACTTTTAAGCAATAATTTAAAAACAGTTAAAAGATTTGGCAAGTCGAATCTCCTCAGGCGAGGAATTCCAGAGCCTCGGGCCCTGACGGCAAAAACCCAGTCACCCTTAGTTTCCTGCCTTGACTTAAGAACTACTAAGTTTGTTGGAAGAATTTAGATTAAAGCTTGGAGCATAGGGAGTTAGAAGCTCTGTAATATAACTGGGGTCGGACCGTGCTGAGCTTTAAAAGTTATTGGCAGAATTTTAAAAATCAATCCTAAATTTAGCAGCCGATGACGGGAGGGGAGGATTGGAGAGATATGGACTCATACATGTTAAAAGTGCATCGCAGTAGTTGAAGTGTGTGACTCAGGGAAATGACAGAGCGGATTTGATCTTGGCTTCATTTCTGAGGTGAAACAAGATTTAATAATGTTCTTGACATGGGCTTTAAAAAGGATTCCGACTGTGGATTTTATTTTGCTCACCATTGGAGCAACATGTTCCAAACAAACAGGGGGATGAACATAGAGTTATTTGCCCCAGAGACTACTGATTGTCACAAAACACCCAAAGCCCAAACTACGCAGGACAAACACACTCGTGCACATGTGTCTGTCCCGTCAATCTGAACTAAAACTTTAGTGAACAAAGAGAACACTTCAGGCCATATCCATATTTTACCCATTCCTACAGGGGTCATCTCACTTCACTTTTTAAAACATGCATCAGACGCTATTTGAATCTGAACAGCGGAGATCTTTTTAAATGCATGTGCGGCGCTCGAAGCCAAAAAGACATTGTCCTAATGCTGCTGTATTTTACTTGGAAACTGCAGCAGCAGCAGCAGCAGCAGACGAACACTGGCGGGCTGCGGCACATTTCGGTGGAAAAATTATCCAGATTGGTTGCAGATGTGTGTATATGCCCCAAATCGTAGCTGCCCGACCTGAATGACATCATAGGGTTATAAATGCATTCACAGGAGACGGGAGAAAGGAGGCCTGGAAAACTTGTTTGACTAGCTGGGATGTTATGAGTCTGACTGTAGTAAAAAGAACAAGAAGTACTGTTCAGGTGGGTTATCAATCGTTTCTGCCACAACTTCAGCACAGAAAGAATGATTGAAAACACACTTCTTCTCATGTGAGGGCTGTGGTGGCTCATGTTAGCAAACTTCAAACAGGTAGTGGATTAATCGACAGCGCCAGGGTTAGTTTTTAATTGTTTTCACCCCTGTTCATATGTCGGTTGGGCTGTGTGTGTGTTTTGTTTGTTTTTCGTTAATGACTTGGTGCCATAATGTTTGGTGACAAACACAAAGACACAGCACAACACAACAGGGGCAACTAGACTTAATAACATCAAAAACAACAATTACGGAGTAAAGAAAATGTATGCAAGTTTGTTTGTTTGTTTGTAAACACGATTATGCAAAATCTTCCCGACGGATTTCCCCGAAACTTGGTGGAAGGATGCAGTATGAGTTAAGAAAGAACCCATTAAATTCTGATGTGGATCCAATAATTCGTTTTTTACTTACGTTATATTTGTGAGACAGGGCGCTTTTCAACATTTTCCATGATTTGTCGGAGAATAATTCATGGATCCTGATGGAAAAAATCTGGCATATTTATGGATCTGATTTTTATGTAGTGTGTGAAATTTGGTGCAGCTTGATTGGATTTAAGTGGACTGTTAGGCCATGAGGTCTGTACTGGGTGTCATTCTAGTTTCAGTTATGATATTTCTACACTTGATTGAAGCATTTGCCTTTATCCGGTGGTATTTTGTGCCTAAAAGTGGCTGCTGCTCTTCAAAAAGATATATTTTTTCGATTGCAGTTTAATTTTAAGAGATGAAATACATTTTCTGTTATTATCAATTCAGCAAAAACACGGAAATAAACCTTGTCAACAAGTATAAGTCCCACTGAATGACACTGGGGTACCAAGGCCCTGCGAGTCAGTATGGACAGAGAGGGATGTTGTTTTAGCCTCAGACCATATTAATAACCGCTATGCAGGCCACACCCCTCTAATGGCCTGTGGTTATGTAAGGGAGTGGGATGGAAGCCGCTCCAGAGCCTGACTCAATCTGCCCTGCAGGGCTGCACCGTTTTAGCCAGAACTGCTCATCAAATATTGTCTTTGGCACAATGAGATTTTAGCTTTGTCTCCACTGCTACATTTTATTCATACCGTCAGGCGTAGCGCTGGAAGGTTTAATATTAACAATGGTAATTATATGACACATTAGCTCTTTGCAACAACAAGCTTGTGCACCATAGCTCTGCCGTTCATGTCATTTATGGAAAGTTTGCATCCTGGAAGTTTATGCCCTGCTTTAAAAAGAGCAAATGTGGCGTGTTTGTGGTTATGAGAACAGTTTCAGCTTGCTTTTTGAAAATATCAAGACATTATATTGACAAGTCACTTTTTCTGTTACCCAGAAAAGATGAGGGTCCCTGTTATATGGAATCATTTGCAGCCCCACTCGCTGGTTCCCCTTTCAGCCCCAAACTTACCCGTCCCACCCACAGTGGACAGAGGAGTGACACTACAGTGAGGGGGAAGAGAGACAAGAGGAGGGGGCTGCTTGGGTAATGCTGTGAGGCTCTAATAAAATGTAATCCTATTATATGGTTCCCACTAGAGGGCAACAATAATAAAGGTTTCCCTAATAACACGAGCAGACCAAAACAGCTCCTCCGGTCAAGTCCCACACTTGCACATATATCCTCTCATTAACCCAATTGCTTTTGGGCCACATTACACCGACAGGCCTCGGAGAC
Source organism: Hippoglossus stenolepis (assembly GCF_022539355.2). NCBI lineage: Eukaryota > Metazoa > Chordata > Actinopteri > Pleuronectiformes > Pleuronectidae > Hippoglossus > Hippoglossus stenolepis. The sequence goes on from NC_061493.1 coordinate 14,796,968, forward strand.
TTAGCCGCGATGGCGAGGCAAGAGTTAAGAAAAACAAATGTGTTTCATCAAACTGCAGTTTGGGCTGCTCTGCATAAAGGAATTGAAGGGGGGGGGAGGCAGTGAGGGAATGTGTGCGGGTGGGAAGTTGGGAGCAGAGCCCCGAGGAAACCAATCACAACTTCTCCACCCTCCCTTCCTGTGTCAAAGCCACTGGGGTCTCAGGTGTGTGTTACATGAGCTAATACCTTCCAAATATTGTTTGTGGTGGAGTAATCAAAATTTTGGAAATTACCATTTTGGAAATGATTGTCCTATCATTGGTAAACAAAATCACAATATAGTAGAGAGCAACATCACAAACTAGAAATCTCAAGATAAGACGTGATGGCTTAGCAAAGCTACAAAATGATTATAAACCACAATACTTCCTCATGGGCTGAATTAAATGAACATATTTATTAGATGTGAAGTTACAAAAGCCGGGATTTCATCAGATCTGATTCTCTGCAAACACAGAAACGGTGTAAGTGACTTTCTTCGACTAATATCAAAGAGAAAATCTCTCTTCAGGAAAAAGACGTAAACACAAACTCTCATATTGATGTGATTTGATAATGTAATGAAAGAGTTATTCCGTTTCTTAGCTATCTCAAATAAACGCAGTAAAATATTTATCACAAGTGACAAGGTGAGTGAGAATATCAATCATATTCCCAGGACAGCTTGAGTTATTAAGTGAGCCAATGTAACAGTATTACAAAACCCAGAATAATAAAGTTATTTATCTCTCTCTCTATGTGTGTGTGTGTGTGTGTCTGACAGCATCAGACACAGACAGAGGGAGAGAGTGTCGCATGCCTTCCTGTTCCTGTACCACCCTCAAACCCCAGAGCCGCAGACTCAAGGCAGTTTCCAGAATCAAACAATTTCACGCAGCTACTGGAGGAGGAAATGAACTGAGCCCAGAGCAATAATAAAATTATACAAATGTTATTACAGACTCGCCTGCTACTGTCCTACTTTAATTCAAATTTGGGCACTGCAGGCGGTGCTGGTGGCAGAGACCTTCCTGAATAAATCAACATTAGCTTACGTCTAAATTATTAAGGAAGTGGGAGACTTTCTTGTTTATAGTATGAATTATTAAACAAGTGTTTAACGCTGTTTTTCTTCACGAATCCCCAAATATTAATTGCTAATGATCTTTAAGGTGTGTGTTTTATCTTTTTGCCCCCTTCTGTTGCATGCTGGGGAATCGAGAATGTGAATTTTCAGGTCGCAAGAAATCGGTCTGTTCTCCGTTAGATAAGCGCGAGATGCACTCTGAGATATACATTGCTGGCATCCGTATGATGTGCAAATGAAGCTCTGGCTGTGACAACGTCCCCGTCATGTAGCCATTGTCAGTATATGCAATGTATGTGCATGTAAATGAAGGGGTGAGGGCTAACCCGCGCATGAATAGGTCTCTGCTCAACATCCCGCTGATCAGCCGTTCAAGATGTTTACAGACAAAGAGCTAAAACACGTGTTGGTCTATTATTTGCTGTCACCCTTTTTATTTGCTTTTTGCTAATTGGGGTGTCTGCAGCTGTGGTTTGGAAGTTTCTCAACCAGAAACTACAGAGAGGACGTTTTTCTGATGCAAACTCAGGGTTTGATTGACACTTTACAGCATCTGCTCGTGTACGCAGTCGTCTGAAAATGGATCAGGAGGAATTTCTATTTTTTACACTTTCCTCTACCACCACCACCACCCGTATGAAATTCATACAAAAAACCATTTCTAATTCAATGAGGCCTGCTATCCTCACCTATCTCTCTCCATTAAATCTTAAGATCAGCGACGGCCAATGAATCAAATCTGAGTGAGCCCATTTCCCGTACGCCGTCCCGAGAGGAAACAGTCAATGCATGAAACACCAGATTTATGTAATCATTTATTTGGGTTATAAAGATGATTAAGGGGGAGCTGAGACGGCGCTGGCCTCGAGCCACTGGAGCCTTAAGGGACTCGGGCAGCGAGCCTGCAGGTAAAGGATCGGAGCCGCCGAGAGATTCGGTGCCGTCCGTTTGCCACTCCAGCGAGGCCTTGAAGAACAACACAACAATCTCACAAGTGTAAGTGTTCAGGAGTTTCATCTTTAATACAGGGAAGTACGAAGGATGCAACTCAATTTAGGCAGCTCCAGAGAAAAAAAGCAATTCACATACTGTCACAAAATTGTAAAAATGCTAAGAATACAAAGTTGGACAAAAAAATTAAAAAAAGGACTCTTTCAGTATTAACTTGCTTTGGCTCCCACTTGAGCACTGGGTCCCTGTTGCACGGCTGCGTAACACTTAATCCTCCAGTGTAGTTCTGAATTAATGGCTTGGACCAGTTTCAAATGAAATGTGTCTCAGACTTGAATGAATAAAACTGACTTGTGTCTGCAGAGGAACCTGCACATCCAAGGCTCGTGGCTGCCCTCCCCTGGAGAAATGCAGATGGGAGCATTATTGCACAGTGTGAGATTCGCAATGCGGCCAGTAAGGGATGCTGTTGTGACACAAAAAGAAATGAATTTGCACCATGTTTGGGAAAAAGGGTGAGATGGGAAATGTAGGAGGGAAAAACCATCTTGCACGGTGGCGTTCTAGCCTTGCAAACAAAACACACTTGTGTAGAAAACTTGATGCAACAGGATGAGAGGGTCTCATCATTTCCTCTGCATCCCAGAGAATAAAGATGGAATCACACCTGTTTTTTTAAAAGTGGAGACACAACGAGATCTGTTCGGTATCCCAAAGTGGCATCATTTTCTGTGCTCAGTGCCTGATGGGATGAGATTATACGAAGCCATTCCTCGAGACTTAACTCACGGGGAACACACAATGTGGACATTTATGTGGCCGCAGGGAGACATCATCTGAGTAGATGAGCCAATCTATCATCGATCTGGACCACTCGCCTCCCCAGTGCTCGGCTGCTCGTAAGAGAAACAAGTGACTCAATTGAAAAACCTTGTAGGTGTAGTCACCAGATTTCTCATAAACATGTGGAGGCTGCGGAGGATCTGTGAAGCGTTTCGCTTCAGAAATGTTAAACAGCAAAAGAGAAATATTTCCTGATTTAGACATTTAAAAGAAATCTTCTTTTACATCTTGTAGCAGATCCAGTTTGTGAGCATAACTTAGAAATACTGCGTTTGAGCTCAAAGTTATAACTTTCAGCCAAATGCGTTATGAATAAATTAAATGCTTACGTTTGATTAACAGCAAATCATACAGAAATAAGAAACTTATTACAAGAAGCAATTTTGGCTCTAAAAAAAATAAAGACAGCTACTTATCACATTTTATAAAAACAAAACAAAACATCATTATGACATCAAGAACGTCAAAAAGCAGAAATAAACCACAACACAATGTCTCCATAAAGATGTGTTGGTAGCTTCCCTGACTAATGCACTGAAAATGGAGAGCACTGTAATATAACTCTGATAATAACGATCGTCGAAGATGGCTCATATTTTACCCGGGACCTGTAATGTGCTTAGTGATCACACAGAAAATCTAACCTGGTATTACGTATACAGTACACGGACCGAATGTGACACTAATCCAAAAATAACAAGGCTGCATTTTCTTCTTCACTTCTCTAGTGCAGCGAGATGACCCCTACCTAATTGGTTGGCCCAGCAAAGGTCCCTCCGACAAAATGTATTGTGGGGCTGTCGGTGTGCAATGTGCGCCGCATGCTGCCACCGCCACATAATCACACCGGCCCCCCACCGGTTCGAGCAGTATCGAACACGCTGCAAGTGAAGATGCTTGTGGAATTGAGCCGTAACGTCATATTAACTTTATGACGATGAGAGTGATTCAGCCCTGCTGCGACGTCTCGTGATGCAAATCATATTCTGCTGTAATGAGGACAAAGTCTTCGTAGGGAGGGGGGGTGGTGGTCAGGATAGATATTCCAAAGTTTGATTGTCTATCTGGTCTACAGATTGGTCTCCATTTCCAGTGCACGTGATAGTCATACAGAGGACAGCACCTCCCCCGCCGACTCCTGGAAGGGATCTTTCTTCCCGGTTTTCTCCAGGTCGATGGTGTGGATGGAGCCAGGCTTGATGGAAATGTCCTCAGCCTCCACCTCCATGTATTTCCCCGATGGGTCCTTCTGGAAGATGTGTTTCAGCCTCTTCTTTAGCTCAGGGTCCGGGCGGTACAGGTACTCGTACAGGCCGGCAGCCAGTATGCCGCCCAGGATAGGCCCCAACCAGTACACCTGCCATAAAGACAAAAATCTAATTTACACAGTTGGCTAATCCAGGTGACATTTTCACCTCAGCCTAAGAGGCTAAGTTTTCCCTGTAATGATACACAATCGTGCAATATATAGGTTCCATGGCCTATACAGCCCATTTACAGGCCTTTGGTCATAAAACTAGAGTTACACTATCTGTGCATATAGTTGATTTACTCTGGGTTAGTTTGTTTTGGTTCTGACTATACCACCGGCATTTGTGTGTTTGTTTGTGAGCAAGATTACTACTGTTTACTACTTTACTGCTGGGCCTTGCGGAGGTATGTGCCAGTCTAGTTTAACTTCTCTCAACACGATGTAGCACTGACATTACTTCGGAGATTATCAAACTGTCCTGCTCTGCTCGGCTACATGTTGGGAAAAGAGGGTCAATCCTCATCGGAGACAGGTAGCTCAGCGTCTGCGGTATCAAGCATGTGCAACCAAGAAAAGACGCTCTCACCAGCTACAGTGACAGTTACTAAGTATAACCCACACTCACAACACAAGTAGACACACATACACAACACGATACTGTGCCGTCTGCAGGTGTTTGTGAAAATAATTGCCTAGATGCATAAATTCAGAGCTAATGTTATTTTACACCTCGTTCAGAAACATCCAATTATGGAGTTGGAGGTGCAAAGCTGTAATTGTGTGATTGTTTGGCTTCTCCTCTGTTGGATGCAGACTGTAAATAGGTCAAGGGTCACGTGTGAGGATGTTAGGGAGCGTTTGAACCCTCTCGCCTTCTCGCCGGTTTTCATTTCTCACTGACTGCATAAGTGAAAGTCGGCCCTCTGGTTTTGGCCTTAGCTCACACCTGTTTTTACTGTCCTGGCATTGGAGCTGAAATGTTGACCTTACTGGGTTCCCACATGCCACCCCGACCTACTGTTGTACGAGCTTGCCAACGTCAGGACAGTAAAATAAGATCATCAGCATTTTGTGACCCAACACTTGAAAGAGTAAGCTGATTTATAACATTTAACATTCGCGTTGATGCAGACGTGCGACATGTTTACTAGCTGCAGACTGGGTTCTATTCTGGCCATGCAAGCTCCTGGAAGAAAGATTATCCTCTTCAGACAGTATCTCTTACCCAGTGGTTCTCGAAGTTAAGGGTGACCATTGCTGGCCCAAAGGAACGAGCAGGGTTCATGCTGGCTCCCGTGTAAGGAATCTAGAGGACGCACAGAAGCATTGTGTTTACTCTAAATGGTGAAACACCACAGTTTCCAGTTTTCTGCCTTATCCTGATGAATATATCTAATACAATACAAAATATACAGCATGGATATATGGATTTCTTTAACAAGGCCAGGGAGAAATCAGTTGAGCCGTGCAAATTATCACTTCTATTTCCCAGTGCATTCATTTGTTCTGCAGGGTTCAGGGAGCCCCCAGAGATTGGTTGCCATGCGATGGCAGCCTCCGATAAAGAAGCGCATGTGGGTGTGAATCACTAAGAAGTGAACAATATCACACATAGAAAAATAGATGCGTCTGAGCACCTGCTGTTTTTCAAGAAGCCTCGCTGCTCCTGCTCTTGGAACTAATCTTGTTCTACAACTCTTTCATGTGGTGTTTTGAATTTAATATGATTTCTTAAGATCCACCTTCACATCATAGTGTTTCACTGCTTGTGTTGCAGGGAGCACAGGAATAGTCAAGATGAGGTTGCAGAAGACTATTAAGGTTGGTGGTATTATAGTTTGACTTCATATAACGGTTTGAATTTAAATTGATTGTATATACATCATTACTTCTGATGGTTTCCTGAGAATGTTGGAGAATAAAAACAACAAGCATCAGGCCAAAAATAATCAAGGAATTGCTGTTGTATAATATTCTCCCAACTGCCATTTCTTATCTAAGGTAATGGGAGTTACTTACTGCAAACAGGTGACCAATTGCCACAGATAAGCCAATCGCCAAGCCACCGGAGCCACCTAGGTCTGTGCGTTTGGGGTCACAGGTGGCGAAGACGGTGAAAACCAGTTCGAACGTGATAATGAGCTCCACCAGAAGGCCGTGTCCTAATGAGATGTTGGAGTTCACCTTGGAGACAGAAGATACCTTATAGGAAAACGCTTCATAATACACAACTACTAACGAATGTGGTCGAACTCTTACCGTGGTCACGCCGAGCGACCCTCTGACAGCAGCGGGTGTGACAAGGTATAGGATCCCTGCTCCTGTAACAGCTCCCAGGCACTGAGCCACCACATAGAACAACGCCTTCGCCAGGCTCAGCTTCCTCGTCACAACCATAGCTGCGGTGACAGCTGGGTTGATGTGTCCGCCGCTGATGTGACCAAAACACTGCACCATGGTGGCAATGCTGAGGCCAAAGCACAGCGAGATAAGGACTAGGTCGGCTGGGGGAGGCTTCTCCTCCCCCGCGGCCCAGTTGATGGTGGAGCCCAGACCGAGGAGGACAAAGATGAGAGTGGCCAGGTACTCTCCGGATACAGCCCTCCAGAAGTCCTTGGTCCAGATCCCTTTAAATGCCGCCATTGTGCTCTGACAGTTACACCAGGACAGGAACCTCCTGGCAAAAAGAATAATGGTCAAAATGATTAGCCTACTTACGTATTCCTGGTGCGTGCATGTGGCTGAAAAAAGTACTGAGCCCTATCAGAACGGCTGCCTCTGGGCACAACATTTATAACTCCACTAGGGATTTAAGCTGGTGACTTTCCATTAGAAAATGCCACACGAGCATTCTTTAAACATTGTGTACGGGGGCAAATTATCACAAAGTCAAAGCGTCAAAAGGTTCAATTGCTGCCAATCACTGCACCTCAACCAGGATAAAAGAAAAATTCGATTTACTTTAATCAAAACATGTGTAAGTTGCTGCACATTTAAAAAATCTAAATTCAATATTAAATGCACAGTGTTAAGCAAACCTCCAAAGCAGCAAAGTTGCAGTGATAACTTCAGTCGTCTCTTTTCCTTTAGGTTAAAGGGCTCAAACTCACCGAAAGCAATAACACGCTCTCCCTCTCTCTGTCCCCGCTGTCAGTGATGTGTGTTCATTCATAAGTCCTGGTGAGTTATTCAACCAGCAGACACATCTCTCCCCTCATCTCACCTAAAAGCTGACCTGCAGTACTTACACGAGAGCAGCAGGCTGTGCGAGCGCAGGAGTGAAGCAGAGTGCAGGTCTGTCAGATGAACCTGATCCACACATTGTGCCTCGGGACTGCATCCAGCAACTTTATTACGTTACTAAGCAGGCATCACCTCACAGGAATTAAACAGCCTGCTCAGGGGGGAGGAGTCCTGAGGTCGGCTTGCTGAGCAAACAGTGGCACAGACAGCAACCACACGCTTGCTCAGTCAGAATCAGCATCTTAGTCATATCAGAGCTCTGGTAACATGCTGGACAAGCACAAGATTCACCAAATCACTGATGTCTGGACTTCATAGAACAATGACGATTTTTGAATAACATTGGTCAGATATTATTGCAACATTATTATGATTTTTTAGGAAAAGCAACGTGAAGCAAAAATCTGTGGTGGACAGTAGATTAAATCAAGTAGGAAAGTTATTTTTATTATGAGTATTTCCATATCATGGTAATTTGAATGTATACCATACTTATTAACACTACATTTAAAAGGGAAATATTGTACTTTTTTTACTTGATTATATTTATTTGACATCTATAGTTACAAATAATATGTTCACACATAACATGTAAATCTTACCAATTACAATGCACTAGAAGAAAATGCTCCTTTTTATCAACATTAGCAATGCGTTCATACATAACACTGTTAACTCTAAAACATAAAATTGCTCAGCTTACTATGATTATTAAATAAATTGCTTTGTAAAGTTCAACTAACATTATTAAAATTGAACTCAATACTTCATTTATGGAGACTAAACATTAAATTGTAATTTTTGAAAAGAGTGGAGGGGAGGGCAAGTTAAAAATTGGGGTCTACAGAGTGATTCTGCAGGGGTTTTCACAACGCCTGGGGTCTACGGATCCTTTCAGCAGGGGTTTGTGTCCACATGCTAAGCCACCTCTCTTCTCTTACAGGGAAATGTGACGTGCTGTGGTTGAATCACGAGTTTCCCTTTTTACTTTTGCATTAAATAACATAGACCTGGGGCAGCACAGTTAGCACTGTCGCCTCACAGCGAGAAGGTTCCTGGTTCAGATCCTAGTTTGCCGTGTGGAGTTTGTACATTCTTCCAGTGTCTGCGTGAGTTTTCTCTCGATACTCCGGCTCCTTCACACAGTCCAGAGACATGCAGATTGGGGTCGGATCAATGGACATTAGGTGTAAATGTGAGCATGAATAGTTGTTGTCTCTATCAGCACTGTGATATGCTGGAGACCTGGGTGCACCCTTGTCCAATGTTTGCTGGGATTTGCTCCAACTCCCCCTGCGACCTTCAGGGGATAAGCTGTATAGATAATTGATGGACAGATGAAAGGATGGATGGGTGGATAACATAAACCTGTAAAAGGGATTGTACTGATATGTACTTGTACTAATGATCTGTATTTTTTGTAGTGAGGTCTCATGCAAAATGCTTAATGAATTGGGGTATTACTGTTTTACTTTAGTATATGTTCTTTCTCCAAAACTGGTAATAATGTAGCCTATTCACACACACGTATACATTCTTGTACTTGTATCTTAGTGAGGACATATAGGCTAATACATTTGCCAGCCCCTTACCATAACCTTAACCATCACAACTAAATGCCTAACCCTAACCCTAACCCAACCCCAACCCTAACCCCTTAACCCTAACCCTAAACTTACCAAGGTCGTAGAAACTCGTAGATGGTACCAATCGGTCGGGCGTGCCCGCATTAGTGGGGGTAGAGCCTACTCCCAAGTCTCTACAACATTCACCAACCCTAACCCTAACCCTAATTGCAACCCTAACCCTAACCCTAAACTAAACCTTATTGTAACCCTAAGACCAAGTCTTAACCCTCAAACAAGCCTTTGAAAAAGTGAGGACCTGAAAAATGTCCTCACTCCGTAAGGTCGATGCTCAAAATGGTCCTCACAGATAAATAAGTACAAGTACAAGTACACACACACTCACACACACAGAGTTTTTGGTAAGATTTTATTCGTTTTTATTCTTGTCTTTTCATTCTCTGCCTTGTTTTGTCCTTTGTCCTTTAAGTGCTGAAAACAGCTGAGACTCTTGTCACTGTGCTACAGGTGGGATCTGAGGATTATCTTCAACAAAGGCCCAGTTTAGCAGTCTATTTGTATGAAGCCCTCTGTGGAATCAGGTTTAGAAGATGAGTAACAGCCCTGAAAACCATAAACCATGGAGCTTGCCTCTGTGTTGAGAAAGAGGAAAATCAAATTCCACATTTTCTTTTATCTGGATCAAGTACTCAAGGGTTTGCACATTAACAAACACACGCACACAGACACGGGCACACGTTGTTTTTTTTTTTTTCATCGTTTGTTTCGTGATAAGCTTCCAGACAGAATTAGGGACAGTTTGGTTCGACAGGAAAGACGCTGTAAACATGTTATTTTGTTATCATCAGAGACTCTTCCCCTGTTTTAAATTTACATGTTTTTATTAATGACATTTCTTTTGTGGTTATTGTGACCTCTTTGTTAAAATAACTTGTATTTTGTTAAGTAAGTGAGGACATAAATACACAAATATAACAAAAACATCATATGTAGCCTATTGAGAACATTTTGATCTTCCAGAAACTGACTGTTGAGCAAACAGGATATTTTAAATAAACAAGTGTTTTTAACAATCATACAATAAACCGTCAATTGAATTTTCATTCAGAGAGAAAAATAATAATTAAAAAATATTAGGATCTGTCTTAGGTCTCATTTGAACATTAGCTGCTTGTGGGAGCGATAAAATGATTTACATTAAAAAAATAATTGTAAAAGTCACTTGTTTCAATCTGGCTTATTTAACAGATTTGATTGCGTTATTAATACAAATTAATTTAAATGACTGAAAAATAAAAAATACAATCATCTTATAATATATGTGCATTAACTTAAAACATTTATCTTTATTTAGATGAATTTATTTTGTGCACACTTGACATGATACAATGTAATAAATTCATAGCATTTGTTTCCAGTGTAACAGTCAATGACCCTTGCTGCACATGCACAATGACTCACAAACACTGTACATGTATTGTATGGTAATGTTGTGTAGCCAAAACTAAATGATGCATTCAATGACCATGCAAGTGACTTTGCCCTGGAAGGACGTTCCCTGGAGTTTTCATGCGTTAATATGTGTCCTGTGTTAATATTTGTTTTCAGGATCCTTCATGCTCCCTTAGGCCAACCCAATGGTTCTCCCCATCAAACAACACCAAGGTCAAGAGCAAAGTGAAGGTGCTTTTGAGATAACAACAGGCCCAGTGTAACGTGAAAGCAAGATTTGAAAAAAGAAAAACGCACATACCTTACATTAGTCAGTTATGCTTTTCCTTATGAAGAGAAAAGATTTTGTTGAAATGACTTTCTTTATTTTTTACTTACTTTCTTTCTTTCTTTCTTTCTTTCTTTCTTTCTTATCTGTGTCAGCATGACTCTGAAGTGCCACTACTCCAGCTTACAGTCAGATGTTGAATGCAATGATTTAAATAAAATATGTTGACCTACATATGTCCTCCATGCGAGCACAATCTATTCCAGCCTCACACACACACACACACACACACACACACACACACACACACACACACACACACACACACACACACACACACACACACACACACACACACACACACACACACACACTCACACACACTGTATCACCCATTTGTGCAGTAACATTTTTTTTAATATTTGCATGACTCAATGATTAATTCAAAACCTCTGGATACTTCAGCGTCTCTCTTTGGGTTGAGTGTGAAGGTGTAGGAGACGGTAACTTCTTCAACTTTAACATGTAGAGGTGCTGTGAGTATATCACAGTAACTGGGTTGGAGCAACATGATCCATCCTGTGATGGCATGATACCAGTTGGGATGTAAAGACAGACAACTCAACAAAAGGAGGAAGATGTTTTGACATCACTTGGGGCGGCTGTGGCTCAAGAGGTAGTGTGGGTCGTCCATTAACCCCAGGGTAGGTGCATGGTTCGATCCCTGGCTCCTTCCTTCGGCGAGCCTAAAGGTCCTTGTGCAAGACACTGAACCCCAATAGACTGTGTACCCTCTTGCATGTCAAGCTATAGCGAGGCTCAGTTATATTAATACTTTGGCACGAGGGGTCACAGGGTCCCACACACATCTATAGTTCACATATAGCGAGAAACAGCTCAGAAATAAGGCATCTTCAATCATCCTCATCCAATTTGAGAAACAACTTTTCCAAAAGTTAACTTCTGTTAAAGGTTCTTTTCACACAAACCAGAAACTCGGCCTCAAAAATCCTCTAAACAAACAAAACATGCACGAGACGGCAAATACAAGCACCTTGCACTCACCATACAATGAAACACAACCTGCCCCATATGCATAATGCGAGAATTATGCATGCATTACAGTTTTATTTACAATGATAAATACGACCACCGGGCTTGCTGATTTTACATTGAATTTTTAAATCTGCACACTATACAAACTTGAATATTAACGAGCTACATTAATCGTTATAAAAGAGTTCCTCGGCGCGGTGCGGAGTTCTTCTCCCGGATCCCGTTTCTTTAGTTCCTCCGGGCATCTCACGCACACATCAGAGGAGCCCCCTTTTCTCTACTAATTAAAAGCTTGCCTTAATTCTTGACATTTGCATGTGTTTAAGTTACAGTCGAGTCGATTAAGTGTTTGTTGATACTGTGTGAGTTCTGTTTGATTAGAGAACTGTCCTCCAGTTGAGGCTGTTTGGATTAAAGTGGAGTCGTTCATTCAAAGGGAATTCTTAATGTGCATCGAGGAGAAATGTGTTCATTTGGCACCGCTCACCTTTTTACAGTCATTTTTGGGAACCTACCAACTTATCAGTGTGGGTTGTGACAAGAAAAGATGCAGAAAAAAAAAATAGCTGCCTCTTGTCTGCAGACAGACATACATATAACAATATTTATGGCAGATATATTATTAGAGATTATCAATCATGCTATTTTTTCCCCCGGTATTACAATCAAGCTGTAACCGTGGAGATTTATCAAAGGCAGCACAAGCAGTCTGTCTCTGGTGACAAACATGTTTTCTTTTTCTGAATAATACCGCCTCGCTTCATTAGACACGAGCTAGCGCCTTTGTTAGCGCCGCAGCGGGCCAAGTTCTCTACAAGCCGCAGTGAAGAGAGTCCCAGCACTGTTATATAATCTATAGGCTTGACAGGGAGCCAAATCAGTGGCCTCCTCTTGAAAGACAGCACTCGTTAAAGGCTTTGATTCTTATTGAACTAATTGAAGCAAATAGGAACAATCTCTGCCTGTGAAAGCTTGTGTGACCTTTGACACACAGAGAGGAAAAAACAAGCCGCTAACTGTAAGGTCTAGTAATCAGGCATTCATGCAAGAGGATGGCACAGCTTACATGCATCCGGCATGCATGCAACCCGTTCTCCGAGAGGAGATTTATTTTCCAGGCAGTAAACTGGTCATAACACTGTAATCAGCACAGTTTCCATTTATCTTGTGTTCAATCCGGATATACTGGGATATCTTAGGCCCTGTCCACACTAATGCAAATATTTAACAAAACAGACTTTTTCCTCTGGGTTTGGTTCACTCGTCCACATTTTTTTTTATGCATGCCTTCCAAAGTGAAGATTAAAAAAACTCGGATATCTGTGTATCCACATGTGCATGTAAAACGGAGCATTTGCGTAAATGATGATGTCACAGCTTACTTCATGCATGCCCCTTCATGAAATGAGGATGGGTCAGAGACAACAGCAACAATGTCGGATATATGACGTTTTTTTTCTCTACATTTGGTTTTCACTGCTATGTCTAATTAAAAGTTTGCATCTAAATTTACCATCACCGCACGACATTAGCAGCATTCACAAGGCATGCAGGTATTTGACGGACCTTTGATGAAGACTTCATCGCCACCTACTGGCCTGGAATACATTTTCTATCATTTGTAGTGTTTTTTACATGAACGGAGATTATTATTTAAGAAAGGTAGCAGATGAGGCCATAACGTGAGTCTCTCTGCCTCAACACTGATGTCGCTGTTGATTTAATGGTTGCAAATATGGCTCCCACTCTATAGAAGACCTCACAATGCACTGTATATAGACATTATTTCCTTTGGGTGACTTAGTTTTGTATTTGGATATTTATTGCATTATTGTACTATAATATGTGGGAGTTCTGACCACGACCCTAAGTTTTTGATGTCCTAAGAGAGTGATTGCACATTTTGTCTTTATCCATTAAAAAATGTGTTTGTTGTGTCTCATTTAATGAGACACAACAAACTTGGGAGCCAGTTCAGGATTTAACAGATTAGACTCACTCCAACAGATAATTAATGTGCCCTTTAAAATAAGGCATTAATCTGTTAAGGCAGCGGCATTGTAAGTATCACTGCATCATCATTGCTGCTGCTTAGTTTTTAATCAACCGCCACCTTCTGCTTTCCCACGTGCACATAATGCTGCAGGAAGTGATGACGTCAAAAAGCGAAAAACATTAGCTGCATATATTTATTTTTCTGATATCAGTCAAACTTTTTCCCTCTGTGGCGGCTGACCGAAATGTAATTAGTTCCAGTTGCTGGCCATCTGTACAAATTCTATGGTCTGATAAACACACACACAAAAACACACACACACGCACACACTCTCTCTCTCTCTCTCTGTTCCTCCCTGTCTCTTTCAGAAGCACTCAAACAACCTTGAGATTATAGTGCTGTTGGACAAAAACAACTTGACAAGATCCCAATGTTTTCTGCGGTGGGGAGAGGGCACATTCCATGTAAGCCTCATTACTCCTATTCAATCACCCAGAGAGTATACTCACATTTTCTACTTGGCCTCACTTGAGCTAAATTATTGCTTGAGAAAAAATGTCGAGCTCAAAAGCAGTATATATTTTTTATTTTCTATTGTCTTTTGACATATTTGTGTTTTCTACCTTCAACAAGGAGCCTGTCTATTGGTTTTTCGAACACACCTAAACATAAGGATATTCTGCTCTTAGGGCCGACAAGACAATAAGCAACACAGTGGAATTTCTATGTAAACAAAGATGAAAATGATGTCAGACTTGGCGCTGTTTGAGTGAGAGCGCCCAAATACGCCTTCCCCCTCATTTGAGTCCTTTGATCAGGGCAGCCATCATGGGGCTTAGGCGGCTCAACCTAATTTCCAGAGTATTAACGTGCAAACTTTACATGCACATGAAAGTATGAATGGCTTAGTGGACTCTGGCCGTAATCAGAGCACTTCAGAGAAAAGCTATTGTCTCCTGGCCAGTGTCTTGTTGGACTGTAGTATTCTAGTCCTCACCATGTTCCAGGAAATGTTTTAGCTTGAATTGTGGGATTTTTATTGTAAAAACTGTAAAATAAAAAGGAGGGAGAACCAGAAAATTACCAGAAAATTAACCAGAATGTTACTTAGTAGAGCAAATATCTCCACCAAGGCCCAACAGTCCCCTTATGAAGACCATATTTAAATTCACTAGATCCAGATTTTTTGTTTTAATATGCAACAAATAACATACACTCATAATTGCACACACTGCCTCCTGATCTGGATCTGCACCAACATTTGACAACATTGAGTTCTTCCCTCACCCTTCCACCAAGTTTCGTTAAAATCTGTTCAGTTGTTTTTGTATAATGCTGCTAACTAACTAATAAACAAACTAGAAGGACACTCAGAGAGCACTTATGTCTGCCAAGGCTTATTCCACTTTTTCACCAAATTGCATATTGAGATCAGACATTAGCAATCTACACATCCACCCTTTATTCTGATTTACTCCAACATACCTGTACAAGATTTCATTGAAATCTGTTAAGTAATTTTTGAGTAATCCTGACACAAACCAACTTACAAATGCAAATGAAACCATAACCTATATGGCAGAGGTAACTTATTATTATTAGTTACTTATAGGTATTTTTTGGGATTGTCAGCATGGTACTCATCTGATAGATCAATCGACCTGGACACACACAAGTCATGTGACTATCCCTCATATCATGAGGGGCCTTCATCTTCAGTATAAGTCATCATCACCTGCTGGGGATTTAATTTTAAGATCCCATCTCTCTCTCTCTCTCTCTCTCTCTCTCTCTCTCTCTCTCTCTCTCTCTCTCTCTCTCTCTCTCTCTCCTCATCTCTCCCTGTCTCATGTTCTGTCTCACTCAGTTCACTTCAAAGAGATCCAGTGGCGTGATAAGAGTTTTCCACTGCTAAGACTGTTGAGTAACAGGAAAAATGTGCATATAAATATTAAGGCAACAAATGAAAGGCTCAAATTTAAGAAAATCATTGACAGAACTCCAACCACTTAGAAGCACTGCAACAATTCAGCCTGATCAGTGATTTGGAACAAGGCAAACACACACACACACACACACACACACACACACACACACACACACACACACACACACACACACACACACACACACACACACAGACACACACACACTTTCACTGTCACTTTCACTCCTGCGCTTCATAGTTCACACGATGTGACAAACACACACAGCGTCACTCTAAGTTTTTAATACCCTGTCAGACAGACTTGAATTGCAGCGTGATTTTAAACCAAAGGACGACCTGTCTCCATCAGTTTGTCATCTTCATTCCAGTCCACTTGTGAAGTGAAAGCACCGTTTGGCCCCAGCTCTTCCTGGAAACCCCCCCCAAAAAAACACACCTCACCAAGCATGTCCCTGATCCCTCAAGATCAGTTTGTGATCTACCGACCATGTGAGCAAAGGTCGTAAATATCTTGCGTTCGCAGCAACTGGTGAGAGATTTTGCCTTCATCGTTCCCTTTTTCCATTTTAGCAGAAGACAAGCACATGAGGGGGTGGACAAACACAGAGGACAGATAGTTCTCTGTTGTTCTGTGTCAGTGTGAGTAAACACTGATAATGTGCTTCCACGAATTTCAGACAATATCCAGAGACAATCATAAACAATAAAAAACAGCATCAGGCCTCGTGTTGCATCACATCAGGGATACTGAACATCTAACCTACCAGTTGGACAATTTCTGTTTATTTCACATTTCTCTTTAGCAACAACGCTGCTTCAGGAAGTCATCAAACCTTTGTTATTGTTTGGATTGAGAGACCCCCAGCGACAGAACGCACATATTAAGTAGAGGAAATAATAGTATTACTACTTTAGTCTGTTTGAATTATTAAAAGTAAAATGACTTGTTTTTCAGTTTTTTTCCAAACAGTTTGATTTGGTTAATATAACAAATTCCAATAATAATACTGATGAATCAGTAGCAGCAACATCATACAATTATTTATTTTAGTCCAGTGGTTTCCAGATAGTAGATGGACCCTCTTAACAAATGACAAGTAAAATTAAAGTTTGTGTGATGATGAATGTGGTATGGACAATGAAAAATAAATGTGGAATATTTTTTCCTTCCTTTATGAAACATTGTTCATATACTGTGTATATGTATAAAGAGTTTTACCGGTTTGGACCTAAACAGTTATTTACTATCAGTGAAGCCATGAGAGACGTGTCTGCACAATGTGTTCGTTTATGTTAGATTTTCATCTGGCTGCTGGATTTAAGAGGATATTCATCATCAGGTTCAAATTAAACAAGCATCATAATAAGTCAACTTAGATAAAGTTTTGCATACAGCCTATTGTTCGGATGATTCTCTTTAAATATATTTACCAATGGGAGAAGTGATAAAACTTTTTAAGTATCATCTCTTTGTGGTTTTAATAATCAAGCATTTCGGCAAAAACAAAACGCTGAGGAAAATAAGTTATTTGTGTGGGAGGCACAGTGTCAGTGACTGTGGTTCTGAGTGACTCAACCACAAAAACAAGACAAAAAATATGCAGCTTTTTTTCTGTGCAATCAGACTTTGAAGAATTTTCTGCCACAAAACCACAAGTCATTTGTACTGATACTGCCTGTCTGTCCAAACGCTGTGGTCTGTGATGCTAACAGCTGGCTCTTTAGTCCTGTTTGACAAAGCATGCGATCACTCAAAAGATAAGTTTGTCAAAGTTTGATTTATGAAGTGAAAAAACAACCCTCGCAGCAAAGCCACATTAAAAACAATGAAGAAAAAAACAATTAAACAATAAATGTGACACAATAAATTAGACACATGCGCAGAAGCTGTGTCAGAACTTCTTTCACTCTCTAGGTCTTAACTGACTCATTAGCACAAGCAAAGAAGATCAAGATCATAAATTCTGTGATTCTGCAAACTGCAATATCCAAGGGCTCCTCCTGACTGCAACTGTGGAACTAAGTATGAAGCTAACAGATGTCTACAAAGCAGGGGAGGATATAAAAAGATGTTAAATGTTTTTGTTTCATTTTAATTAATGTTTTAATATAAAAAATGGATCACATGTAGCTGGTCTAAGGATAAACCCGCTGAGGATTCAGTTCCCCTGATATTGAACATATTTCAGCTCATTGTGAAGTTGTTTTGGCCCAAAACTTGCACATTCTGTTTCAGTCCCACCTCTCCTATCAACCTTGTTTCCAGTTGCACCAGCACCGAATGGCTGACAGAAAAAATTGGCAGGGGAACATGGTATTGAGGAGCTATAGAGAAAGTTATTTCCCTCAGGAGCTAAAGACAATTAAACTTTCATTCACCGATGGACAGAATCATGGCTCCAAACGAATGCATAGCTCACTATCACTATCATTTCTCCCATTAACTTTGATCTAGAACCAGTTCTGCGACAACAACACTGGGACTGTGAAAAACAGAGCCGCAAACCTGCACCCAAAACAGATGTAGCCTGGCATTTTTACAACACGTTTGTGGCATGTGAACGGATATAAACACCAATAAAGCTGCTGATCACAACCTCCACCTCAGACAAACAGATTGTATAGATAAATGTCTGAAAGTTGCTGCTGGTGTTTGGTTGTAATACTTGTCAAGCCATGCTAAAGTAAAAACCACCACATTGTACACAAGCTGGAAACACTTGTGTATGTGTCATTCTGACACATGTAGACAGAATGAACACAGTCTTTCTCATTACCAAGCTTTCATGGAGACAAGCTGTCAAGTTGAAACCCACAGGATCCCACTGCAGATGCTGCAAACCATCAGCCTTAACTCCCTCAGCGAAGGAACTAGGATGTCTGCTTGCATCAGCATTAGAGGGAAAAGAAAATATTTACAGCGAAATGCATTCAAACTGAATTTTTGATTACAAACCAACTCTTCCGCAAGGTGTGAGTCCATTGGGTTCAGTAGGAGTTTACAATCTGCTGTCAGTGCTGACAGTGGTGAGATTTAACCATTAAACTAATATGGCTGAAGTGGGAGCGAGATATTTAGACGTCTCAGCACAGACACCGGCACAACAACATCATGTACTGTTACTATTCATAACTGTCGAGATATAAAGCTTAATCACTGCTCCACTTATTATGAAGGCAAAGGGTATGAGAGCGGGAACTCCACCAAGACTTCCACGAGCAACTCCCATATTGACCAATATGATCGATAATATGATCAATATGTTATTATCATGTGCTATGGAGCTTGCTCACGAGGAGTATCGATCGAGATGTCAAGATGCTCTCGCTTAGACCAAGGCCAGCCAACGAGTCATATACAAATGATTGTGAATAATGTGGAAATAGAAGAACAAGAATTGTGTGGTCGGGTCGAGTTAATGATCATTCGACAGCATTCATTACAATAAATCGGCCCAAAATCAACACATGTACTATTAACTGACTGGACAGGAATATTTATCTTACAAAATAATCATGACACATTTCACATTTAATAAAAGCTTAACTTCACCCGAAGCCCCGAGCCTCATTACACCCACTGGTAATTTAAAAAAATGCTAAAAACTGGGCAGGGGGACGAGGGACATCGAGGCCCCTCTGCCACACAGAGCTCTTTAAACGATTTTACACCACAGAGTTCCACCTATGTGTTCGAGCCGTTTGCTGCAGCTCGGCTACGCCTGAAACTGGAGTTCTTGGAGCTGATGCAATGTAAGCGGAGAGGGTGGGGGGGGTTACGCAATGTCAGTTAGATGGCTAATGCTAATGAGTTTTGAAGCTATAAATTACCATCATACAAAATGTCCAATAAATCAAGAGCGACTCACTGCCAAACCAGGATCCAGGGGCGGGGCCAGGGGGGCATTGGCCCAAGCTGAAATATATTTGGCCCCTGCAGTGTCCCTGTCCTTTCCGTAGTAACGAGTCACTTACTAACTATACTAAAAATAAATATGACAATTTACTGCACAATGTGCTTGAACAAGGAACAATTTTCTAAATATATTCAATGATTTGTGGCTTTCCTGAAGGCTATAGAGTTAACAGTAAACAAGGAATGAGTTAAATGTGCTCCTCACTGAATCAGGAATCGTGCATGGATGGTGGACATATCATTCGCCCCTCTCTTTAAATCGTGGCCCCTTTATGGCCCCCGATTTAGAAAAAATCTTCATCCGCCACTGGAGTGTGTGAGGGTGCAGCAGTCACCCGTCTCCCATGTGTGTCGTACGAAGCTGCCAAAGTTACCTCTACACTACTGGAATGAGACCAAACCATATTTTGTGAAATATGAAAACAAAGAATAATTTGTAAGAATGAACTTACAAATCTCATGATCAAAAATGGTCGACCTCGCAAGTTCCAAGACTCACTGGGTGGTGTTATGAGCCATTTTCAACACATGAAATGCCGATTTTTGAAATGATATGATGATCATATTAAAGCCACTGTTTCATCCCAGTAGAGTCATAAATAGTTTACAGCTCAAACAACACAGTTCAGTGTGCGGCACCTCTTTAATGTTTTACTCTACAGCATCATCAGAGTACAACTGCAAACTCTGAAAACTTGTCATTGTGCAAAACACATCTTTAAGACATCAAAGCAAAGAAGGCAGGGAATCATTTATTTACACCAGGAGTGTTTGAGAGATAGCACAAAGCCCCAAAGACTTCCTTTATTCCTCGTCACCGACTTTGAGTCTGAAGTGTCACACTAGCTCTTAGATTACCGAAGCAGGGACGCCGAACACCCTTTGGTGTCATCCAGCCTCCCTGCTCTGCCGGGACGGTCACAGAGGTAAACGAGCCTCTTTAAGAAGATACATCAACCTTCGTGTTTGAGAATCAACCTCAGCCAAAACAGAGCGTCACCTAATTACACCTTCAATTGATCTCCAGGTAACACTTATTCACTATTAGCATGTTGCTTGTTAGCATTGCACATATAGGAACATACTAGCTCTTTATCTGTCGTTATAAAGTACATTGTAGTGTTGTATTCATGTTGTAAGAGTTTTGCCTAAAAGCGTCCTAACTACTGTTTATAGTATGAAAGGAAGTTGTTGTCTCTTCAGAGTAAAAGCACCCTTGGTTCCCATTTGAATCATTTTCCATTTGTGCTTTGTTCATCTAACACTCAACGGGAAAAGAACATGTGCATCCATTAGACCTTATTTGAGAATAGGGACTTCAGAATACCAGATTAATACGTGCTTTTGACCAATGACCAATAAAGAGCTATTTTCTGTGTTATGCATGCTATTGGTTAACTACTTATTGGTGAATTTTAAGCACTTTTCTTATTTTTATATTGGTTTTATATTATGTTATTGGTCTGTTATTTAATCAGATGTATCCCTACTTATTAATTTGTGTGTTTGTTGTACTCCATGTCAAATTTTTATCTCCACAGTTTCCACATCTGTGTAGTTACAACGTCCGTGGTGGCTCATGCGTTGTGCACCTGGAATGAAATGTGCTATATATAAATAAAGCTTTGTTTGCTGTTATGCTTACTTGAATAATTATATCTTAATATATAGTGTTACAGAAGTTTATTGTACAGGGTATCCAAAGAGCAGGTAAATAAACATTAGGGGGGAAAAGCACATGTTAAACAGAAAAATACGAGAATTGAAGCTGCAAAGATGAAAATCACAACAGGCTGTAGGACAACAATAAGGCCATGCACTTTACACAGTGTGTTTCAATTATGTAGAATTTTTTCCGTATTGTGTTGCACTTGCTCTAAAAGTGCTTCTCCTGTGTGCAGTTCATCACAAAGTTTCCCTAACAAGACGGCAGCAGAGCACGTTTTTTACAAAATAAAACAAAACAATAGAACGTGTCTGGCAGTCCCTGTTCCCACTAATTAAGTGAAATGTTTGGGTTCACAGAGCACAGTATTCATTGATGCAGCCCTTGGTCAGTGTAGCTCCACTAATAAATTAGCCTCTGGTGTCCAGCGATTGGACGTTACTCCTTTGGCCCAAGCACATAGTGTTCAGTGCACTCGTAGATGGACACTCACTCACAAGCCTCACTGCTGGAAACATTTCATACCCCTTCATTTTCCAAAAATAGGCAGGTGTTGGGCGCACAGGAGGAAACATATCACTTGCTCATTTCATCTCTCACCTTGTTGATAGAATGGAGAGCCGCCTGGTGGCCTAGAAGTGCAGCCAGGCCCCGACAGACACAGTAAAGGGCGAGCACAGACTGCCCGAGGGGGAGCAGATGTCCTGGGTCACTCACAGTCCAACCAATGGAGGAACAACAGAGAACACTCAAATCTGACTGAAGTGTAAGAAGTGTAACAAGTTGTGTGTGAAATGTAAAACTATAATGTCAGACTGTTAAAGGGGGCGTTCCACCAACCTTTTATCCAAAGATCAGTTTACTTACCAGGGGGCGCACTACTCAGCTATATGAAGGCTTGTCTGGAGAGACCTCTCAGAGATACTAACCCAGATAATGTCATCAGGGCCTTTCTCTTAAAATGTAGGTAAAACAGTGGGAATCCATATAAGCCATTTAAAATGGATTTTTAAGGGTGTCCACCCTAAACCTGTCTGTTTGGAATGGGCTGTTTACTTGGCCTGAGATGCTGGTTGCATCTTGCGTCTTTCTGAAACAGTAAAAGTGACAAGTAGTGGCAAGTAAAGACCTGCTGCAGGTCTCAGTCCACATCACAGCTGCTGCACAAAGAGTCACCTGAGAATCAAGTGTTGTGAACGCATTGCTGTCATGATCGACAACACACATGGATAGACAGAGCTTTCTGGATGGATTAGATGATAGATTTAGATGTTTACTAGTCAGGGCAAATCTAATGGGTGATACTATTATATTGCATCATGGGAAGTTTAGGACCCTGTGAAATTAAGGACAATTTCCCCTCTGCTACCGTGTTTTATTTTGTCTCGTGAAAACTTGCACATTTTTATAGAAGCGACAAACTAAATCATTGGACTAATTCTTTAAGATTAAGTGTTACTTAACTGTAAGTAGACATCTGCACATTATAAATACATTCATACTGTGGCTACCACCTTCAAAGCATTTTAGAATTCACATCTTACTTCTTCAATTCCACTCCCCCATGTCACACTCTTAATAAAAACACATGCTCTGCAGCATGTGTGAACTTTCTCATCACACATGCTATTTAAAAAAATCACCAGTTAAAAAAAATCACCAGTTAACATATACATCCAAGCAGGGTGCAGAGGAGTTTTGCTTTATAAAAATAAAAGCCATGCATCACAGCTAGTGAAATAGAGTTTGTATTTGTTTTGGATAATAATGTTTCAATAAAAAACATATTTGAAAAGCACAGCTCCTATTAAAGCAGAATTGCGTGTCGTGATAAATGGAATAAGCAGAAATTATATTATAATATGATATCAGCATAATCAACAAGTGTAATTAGGGTTTTTAATTATCACCAATTTATAGGCTACATTTGAATATCCCCCGCCCCCTTCAGTGTACAAGATGCCTGAAAATAACCCAGTCTTAATTTTTTTATGATGCAGGGGTTGTGTGGTGCCTCAGGATGGCGCCAGTGTGCTTTGAAACGCACATGCATCTGCCACCGTCTGATTCCACACAGACCCACAGTTTTACCCTCCATGTGACAACTGTAGTGCCATTACACTGCATAATATTAAGTAAAGAGTGGATGCACTGTCACAACATGACCTCGGTGCCAACCTTCTGAGGCTTTTCATAATTCTACCTGTCGTATCGCTCTATAAACAAGATGGCGGCTTAGTAAAAAAAAAAAGCTTGTACTAAAACCCTTGTGCTATTTCAGACTGTCTGAACACAGATGATGGAAACTACATAAAACCTTGGCTTGAGATGTCACATGGGTATCCATCAATGTAGTACTTGTTTTAGTATAGGGTTAGTTGGACGCAGTAAACAATCCTGTCCTTGATATCGCTGTACAACCAATGCCGAACCCACACGGTATAGCATCAAAAGTCAGCTCAGTGTAAATTTAATAATGTTTGTTTGGGGCATTGTTTGGCAGCTAACTGGAAAGCGTTAAAATTGAATAAAGCAATTTATTTTCCCCTTTTCGATATAGAGATAGTACATCCAAGGCCACCACCAAAAAAACCCGTCAGCACTGGGAACGCAAGCACCACATAGCGAGGATACAGGGAGCATTGTTTTGAAGTTACTTTATTAGTTTCTTTGTCAAAAGATACATTAGAAGTTATGATCACTTTTATTACTGGAAAAGCTTTAGCTGGTTATCTTAGCTTAGCATAACGAAAACAAGAGGAAACAGCTTGATTGGTTCAAAAGTAACAAAATCTGTTATGAGGTACATGTGTTAAACTATTTCTTACTACGTCCGACCAAGAAATAGTCCAGGACATGATGCCCTTCAACCCACATAGGTTCACATTTCTGTTCTGCAGACTACACTGCTATGTAAATTGTTTATGACGTATGATACGAATGAGTATTCGGATGAAGCCCTCCGTCCTGTCCAGAGTTCATTTCGTCCATATTTGTGCACATCTTCTGAGCGCTTTCGGATATGGACGAAACAGACAAAATGGAGCAATACCCCTGGAGATCCTGGGGGTCAGTGTAGCCAATAGGTCAAGCGAGACAACCTTAGGGCACAAGGAAGAAATGTCAACAATGTTAGACCTTTTTGAAGAGAGATTTAAGTTGGACACCTTCACACTACGAGGCTGCTTTTGTCTCTTTCTTATCACAATCTCCTCCACTGCCGCCATGTTTGTTGTTGTCAGAAACTCTTGCCTCTGTGCTGCCCTCTGGTGGATGTAATGCTTAACAACCATGGCAATGCAAAGAAAGCATGGAAGTAGGTGGGCAGTGACGGTAACATTGTCTAAATCAGTCGTATCTCTTTGCGTAGGAAGCTTAAATAACCCATGCTGCTGGGTGGATTTTTTTTTTTTGTTCACAGCAAGGCTTGCTGTTCCCCCTGTTTGCAGTCTTTGTGCTAAGCTACGCTAACCACTTTGTACTTATTAAAATGAGAGTAGTATAAATTCTCTCATCTAACTCTAATGAAGTGAATAAGCATTCTGCAAAATGCAAAAATACTTTCTTTTAAACGGTAGTGAAAACTTAAGTTCAACACTCAGAGGACTAACTACTTGAAAGAAATATAATTCTTGTGTTTAATCAAGTAATGCAATTCTCGATGTGCCTGCAGTAACTCATAAATGCAGATAGCTCTTTTCCCCTTTATGCCTGACTTCAAACTGTATAATTGGTGGCCTTCAGTGAGTGTTTCCAACGCATGTATAGAAGGAATATTTCCATGTGGTGACATACTGTAGAGTTGATGCAGAACAAAAAATGACATTTTCACGGTTCAACTGCCAAGAGTAAAGCACAGAAACAGCTGAAGCAGCTTTCGCAGCACGTAACTCTGAAAGGTCTTCACGCGGTTTTCTCCAGCATTGAACACTGTTGCATGTTGTATTGTCGGCTCCTCGGCGTGCCTGTGTGTGTTTATGGTTACATGGTGAAAGCTCTTCCTGACACCTGTGTGGAGACACCCATCTTTACCAGTTATTTCAATGCTCTCCACTTGCAGATTGCCCAGTGATCTTTACAGGGTATTGATATTTTGTTGGGGAATATTTCTGCACACAGAAAGTCTAATGCCCTGAGTGGTTGCTGCTGTGAGATGTGGAGGGAGGCTGAATTGTGAATTTGAAACGGCGAGACTTTAAAAGTGGAGTGTTTTGGGTTTTTTGGGGGGGGGAAGGTGGAAGGTAGCGGTGTTTAAAGAAAGGGGGGGGGGCCTGAAGAATTGTTCCCTTGTGTAAGTGGATGTGACAGCTTCTCACCCAGGAGAGCACTTGTACTGAGTACACACTGGAGGCCAGCAGGGCCACCTGTCACACAGATCTGTGACTAAAGAACTCTATTAGCGAACAAGCACCTGGGGGTAGCGCACATATACAGTACACACGCACACACGCACACATGCACACACACGCACACACGCACACACGCACACAAATCAATATGCGAATGAATGATTGGAGCCATAAATGCAGAGTGATTAGGTAAGAAGACAATAAATATGGTGAAGGGTAAGACAAGAGTAGATTGACAGCCCCATTCAGCATTAATGCTCATTTTAATGATCCCATTTTCTAGATTATATCCTCCTTGTCACTACACTCTGCAATATGATTACTCAAAAGAGCTCATTTTCACTTTACATTATTTAGAGTATACAGAGCGGTTGTGAATGCAAATGAAACTAAATTTTCCTTCTTAATACATGTGAGGTGGCGCATGTTTCAGCCTGTCCACACTCCATTTAGCATATGACAATTATCAAGATGGATTTGCACTGAGCCGTACTTACTGTCATGGGTGCACAGTGTTTTTGAATATATAAGTGTGTGTGTGTGTGTGTGTGTGGGTGTGGGGGGGGGGTTCTGTGTTGGAATAAACACAATCTATACTTCAAAAGACGGCCGAGCAGGGGTGAGGGACACACTGCAGGCTTGACTCGGCCCCTGTGCTCGCATGCATGCAACTTTTCCTTTTCATTTTATTGTCCAAAATAATTACCTGTCAAACTGTGTTTATACATAATATAGGTTACTTAATGTGCCAAGATACCCTTCTGGAATAGAATAGCCAAGGGAATTTTCCACAGTGTCACTCTGTTGTGGTCAGAAAAAATAATCATATTTGACACTGCTGCTTCCTCTGGAAAACCACGACAAGTTTGGGCTGTCAGGGCTCTTTCGCTTGGTTCTCGTCCTGGAAGCCTTTTGTCATTTTTTCAACTTCTTGCTTCCCTCCATCCAGAAGGGGAGCGGTGGTGATGTTTGATTTTTAAATTGCCACTGGAATAATATCCATGAAATCAGGGATGATCGGCGCTGTCTCTCAAACCACTACCTCCCCATTACCTTCCCCAGTGCAGCCCCTCACGTGACGCTGTCGAGCTGATCCAAGGAGGAAAATTCATCGGAACAGGTGGAGCTGTGGACCATATCCCATTAGTGGGCCTGCCAAAGGCCGGTCCCTGTAGGAGTAAACCCTCCTCTTCATGCATCATAGGCATAAGCTACTGTATATAGACTTAAATTTATGGGCTAAAACTTGCTTCTCAGGCAAAAACTGGGGAGGGGATGATGAGCATGTAGATCACAGCTTTCATTGCTTTTAATAAATCTGTAAAATACATGATGTAGACCCATTTTTCTGTGAGGAATGTGCTTCGCCCGGAAACATTCAGAGAACAGTCATTTGCAATGAAAATCAGTGGCTGAAATGTACTGTGGGCTTGTTAATGTGTGTATTGGGGAGTGCATGTGAAGGGCGGACATGGCTCTGACTTTGGCTTTGACTGGCTCCGCTGTTCGCCCCTGGCTTCATGACTCTTCCCACATGGCAACACATTATGGCAACACCCTCAGTTCTATACATAGTACAAGGAATAATGTCAAAACAAATGAGAGTCATTGTGCTCAGTGATCTGATAAGCCAGTTTTCCATTTTTATTTTTTTTTAATGTTACAAGAAAATGAAATGGACCACACGCCACACAATAACAAACTAGCATCACTGCCTTGCGGTTGTGTGCCTCCACAGACCAGTCAAGTTGCACTTTGTATCCATGTCTGTCCAGACTCATAATATAAACTACAGTGAGGACTGTGAAGAAAAATAATAAGAGATATATTTAAGCCCTATGATACAAATTGGGATTTGTGAATAAGGGCTATACAAATACAATTTGATTGATTTATTCAGATATTAAGATGAAAATAAAAGATATACTCACTGAATAATTTCTATTGAGAACCATGTGTAATGCACATTGCGTTATTGTGTCAAAATACTAAAACAGGGTCAAATTCATTGTATTGTATGTGTTCACATGCTTGGCCTGATGTGAACATGTAGCCATAATACACATGGGTACACACTTTGACAGAGCACAAAGGTTGTTCCCAGGACAGTAGACAATGATTCAAATCTCGATTATGCTGCAAAGAAGTGACACAGATTCAGTATCTGACCATTTTATGGTCACAACATTTTTTATTAAATTTTTGACCTTTTGGGTAGAAATGTCCTATTTTATAATTTTATCCTTTCAAAAGTTGAGAGAAAGTTTCTCATACCAGATTAAGAAATCTGGAATTTTGTGACGTCACAGTGGCCTTGACCTTCGACATTGGCCCCCAAAATCGAATCAGTTCATCCTTGACTCCAAGTGGGCGTTTGCCACATTTGAAGAAATTCCCTCACAGCGTTACAGAGATATCTTGTTCACCAGAAAGGGACTGACAGACGGACAACCTGAAAACATAACGCCTCCAGCCACAGCTCACGCCGGCACAGAGACATAAAAAAGGACGTTTTTTATTATTTTTTATAATCAGGATGGCATGTGTGAGCATGCTGAGATGTGTTCTATATAAGACGAGTGACTCACCTTGATAAGTGAATGAATGCTCAAGGAAAATAGATTTTCAAGACTATATTTTCTAATGTAAACTACTTTACCCACTGTGTATTTGTTAAAGTTCATATTATCCACTCTGTAAATTCATTGACCCTCACCCATCACATGTTCTTATCGTGCCACAGATGCTTTGAGCCGTAACGTTAAATACTCAACAAAAGTGTAATGTTTGTGGAGACCTTTTTCGTATGAACATTTTAATACAGGCCAGATCTCTGTCCTTCAAAAGTAGTTTTCAATTCAAATCATTTGTACAGCACTGACTCACAACATACATTATCTCAAGGCACTTCACATTGTAAGGTCAAGAAAATAATAGAGGAACTCAGCAATTTCGTCAATGAACAAGCACTTGGGGAATGTGGAGAGAAAAGAAAAACTCCTTTTGTATCTTCAGCAAAGTGTTCAGATGTTTGCCAAAGTGGAACTTGTTGGCTAGCTTGGATTCAAGACTTCTTTTCAATAGCCTGCATCAGCAAACTGAATATTTCAAACTTTCTTATTTAACTATAATTAAACTGATTCCATGTCAGAAGGATCTGGTTTAGTTTAGATATTGGTAATGAAGTTTCTACTGAAATTGTGTGAGCTTGCTGCCTATGGATACTTACTGTCATGTAGCCTCTTCATGGGATGGGAAAAGAATCAGATTCTGGCAATTTGAAACGTCTATATATTTTACATCTGACCGTACAAACATCTTTTTGGCATTTTTACAATCTTGCAAATCCAAATGCCAAATATATGGAAAACAATGTTAAGTTTGACCTACCTGCACTCTCTGTCCTGGGCTTCATGGTTATAGCGTCTGCCTCTCGTATGATGGATTGTTGGTTAATGTTATGTGACTGTGGTCAGAAAAAGCTGTAATTCCTTCGTGGACATCATGAGCGCCGTGCTCCATATAGTAAATATTATTTTGCAACCTTAAACAAGTTAGGTCTGACATTTGTGGGAATGTATTTCTGACAGTGTCACAGAGAGATGGAGTATTTTAAGGTGAACCTCTCTCTAAACTCCCTCTTTCCCGGGGTAATTTGACAACTTGTTGAAAGATAGCAGAGTAAGGGCTTATTCAAAAGGATCAGGGTCGAAGCAAACAGACATGTTGCCATGGCACATAATGGTTAGAGTAGAGGATCCTGTCTCTTTGGAAAAAACAGTATTAGAGTGCAGTGGCACATTCAGTTCTGTGTCCTCCTGTTAGGTTGTGCACAGTGCTGCTGTTTATTTAGGTTCACTAAGTATCCTGTTCCTCTTATGTCAGTCTCTCACTGGCTGGAACTGAATGCTGTTGAAAGGCTCTGAAAGATGGATCCAACTTACACTCCCGGGTCTCATGCTGAGCTGGAAAGCTGATTGAAGCAAAAGCAGGATAATTATCCTCATCAAGGGAAGAGCCCATTTCATATTCATAATCCAAAAAAGCAATAAGCAAGCATCAATAACTATTATTATTTATTATTATGATTATTTTCTCTCATGTGATGTCATCTTGAAACTTACATATAAAGAAGAGCTTCTCTAACCTTGTATATGTCCATCATTGAGTTTCCCACGAAATGCGTCGCAGTGTATCATAATTGCAATAACTACCTCAAGGTACAAGTGGGTGGGATAGAGTGCCCTTCACAGCACTCAGAAACTGCATGTGTTGCATTGCTCTGTAGGGAGCAGTGGTGAGTAAGGATTCATTCCAGGACTCTGAAAGTAATGGGCAATGTCAGTATTATAATAAGAAAGTTAAATCTCATTTTTCCTGACCTTTTCTCAGAGTACTCCCTCTGTGTGTGTTCTTTACAGCCAAATCAATATGTGCATCATGGCACTCTTTATTCCTCATGCACAACAATGGCCAGTGGCTGTAAATTGTCCGCAGCATATTATGTGAAACAATTCAGTAGTTTCTTTGCGTGTGCGGTGACTTGGTCAAATTGTGATTATATGGTATTTTAATCACATAAGAATTGAGGTTTCACCCGAGCTGGGATGTGAATCAAGGTTTCAGCTCTAATAACACAACTTAAATAACCTACATATATCATTATAAGCATTTCATATTTTAAGGGGCTATAATCCCTTGTTCACCTGCTGCTCAACAGAATCATCAGTGCAGATTTTCTTTGGCCTGTAGTGAATCTTTACTCTTGCTATTGCTAGTACAGAAATACACAGTAATATGTGGAGTCTGCAAATTTGCTTTAATTATTAATACTTTTTGCACTGCTGTATAATTGATCTCTTTTTGAGAAAACAGTTCGGTTAAAGTTGACATTTATCACCGGGCTGCATTGTACAGGCAGTGGATTCAGAGTTATTCATGGTTCAGGGGTTGTTTTCGAGCATGGATTTCAAATGTGGAAGGTACCCTTCATGGGAAATCTCAGTCTCTGTAAAGTAAATAATGCAACCCCGGTGTGTTATATTACTTGTTGTCTTTAAGAGTTACTGCACAAGTTAATGACATTTAAATGGAATTGCACTGGCTCTGAACAACTTTAAACATCGGAAATGCTCATTTAAGAGGAGCACTTTGTGTGGGATTAGGTTTTTGTGCTGTTTATGACTGTACATAAAGATGGACGACATGACAACTCACCAAAAGTGAAGCCAAATCATCTCGACCGCCCTCTGGTGGCCGGCTGCATTACAGATCATTAACCCTGCCTCCTCCATGTAAGTGGATGGGACCAACGCCGGTGTATGTCAGAGTGCACATTTTTCAGGTAAGTTTGGTTTTAAGTTGAAATTTGATCTTGTAAAACGGAGTCAAACTTCGTGATTGAAAGTTGAAACTAACTTATCAACGGGAAATCGAAATTGCGGTTCTATGCCCAGATGGCCTCACCCAGATGGCCTCACCCATTACCGGGATATTTTGGCTTCATTTTTGCACAATAAAAGAAAGTGGAGACAGTCTGTGGCTTCCACCTCAGCCCATTTTTTAAAGTCTCAGAAAGATTACTTGCGAGAGGGCAGCCCTGAAGTGAATGATAAACCATGGGGTTGTTTCATCCAGCTGCTGCAGTGCTACAATTGCAGTTCAATAAAAAGTACAACCCAGACAACGGCAGTGGCCCGATTTCATCCCATTCCGAGGCCTAATATCCTGTTCTTCTGGATTCATTCCCTCCTCAGACCTGGCATTCTGCAGGATGGACTGTTCTGATGCTGCAATGAAGAGTGGCTGAGTTCTAACCTGCATCCTCATCCCCCACCAGACCATGACTGTCACTGTCATCTGTCACCGGCCTGTTACAAGGCAGCAGATGTACTAATAAAACTGGTTTCATATACTACAATGATTTCAGAATGTTTGGTTACCTACATGATAAAATAGCTTTCTGTAGGTTTCCCCCTCCCAAAACGTCTTTTGATTAGGTTAGCTCCCTATCCTTAGTCTGATATAATCCTGACAAGCCACCCACAGGAAATCAAACTACATTCCTCATAGATTAAAAAAATGTTTTTTGAAAACCAGCCTTTCTGTCTCCATTATATCTTTTCCTTATAAAACTTTAACACCTACCTCCCTCTGAAGTGCATCACTGGCTCTCACGCTCATGTTTCACACTGAAGCAATCATATCCACGTGCATTTTGTCATGCGCTGCACTGACTTGAATGTCATTAGCATGAATTTTGCACAACCAACTCTATGTCGACTCTCCTTTGGGCAGTGAAGCGATCCAGTTTTAAACATAAATGAACATTAAAACATCTGTTCTTATTGAGGGAGTCATACCGCTAAGATGAAATGCTTGTGTCATCGGCAATAGAGTTACTTACAAACATTTTGTGTGTGCGATGATACAATACCAGGACAGATAGAGGAGCCCGTATGAGCTGAGTAACAGAAAGAACATTGGTGAAATTCATATTAATATTACAAGAAACAACCCACTGAGCCAAGATGTGAAAAGACAGTAAATCAAATGGCTTTAAAACATACGGAAAAGTAATGACTTCATTAGGACAGCACTTAGGCACGATATATTTCACATGAACTGCATGATTAAAAAGAAGATGGATTATTTGTGAAATCTAACAAATAGATGTTGCAGTAATTCAAACAGTTCAGAGAAAGGATGCCATAAAAAAAACCCCTGAAGGATCATCTTTTTCTTGTCTTACCTTGCATTACACCTCTGCCTCCATTTGTTCAGTTTCTCTGTCCATCCGTCACGTTGTAGCCGACTTTCATCCCACTTTGGGTTGAAAAGTGCTCGAGCTCCGTATGTTCAAGACATTGTCCACAGAAGTGTTGGTGGATCCAAACACTCCCTCCCCATTTGTCAGAGGAGTGAAATCAAAGCAATCTTCTTGGCTGCACATGAGAGGCCTTCATCTGCTGTAACTGACCCATCTCTTCACAGAGAGGGTGACTTGGAAGACTGGGAGGAGGAAGTTTGAGAAAAGAATTTATTTTTACTCCCCATTTCCAGTTATAGGCTTTTTCAGGTGGACAGATATGGTTACATGTAGTGTAAGGAGAGTTAAAATTGACAAAATTCATATAGGTTGTAGTCTTGAAGATGTAACAATTCATTAAAATATCCCAAGACAACTAGACCTGAATTATACATTTTGTTGATATTATCCAAATTGTTCACACCCAGTGAAATCCACAATTTTAATCAAGGTAAGGTTTCATTTTAATCACAGTAAAAAATTCTAAATACAAAGGAATCAGGAATAATCAAATGAAGCAGATAACTGGGCCAATTAAAAGAGGTCAGCCAAACAGAACTCTATTCAAAAATACTGATGAATAAGAAACCAGGACAGTGAATCAAACAACTGAGCTAACAAATGAGGGAAAAGGGAGACTTATAATATGCCAGCCTCATCTAAGGCCAAACCAGGAAGAAGAATTGATAACACGGATAAGAAAACTAACTCAATACGACTAATAAGGACAAAACAGTGAAAACTAGCTGTTTGCGCCTCGCTCAGAATATTTGTTAACTAATGTGACTTCAAAGAAAAACCTGTGAGTGTGTGAAACCATAAACCTAAATTGAATCCATGTAGTGTTTTGAGACAGAGTGAATTTGACCCTTTATTTGACTTGTGTTGCTGTGGATACGGCCATCACATTGCCTTTTTAATTGCATCAGATCCACTTTACCCATATGGAGTGAACCATTATTTCATCTACTGTGTATCTGTGCTTGAACCACGAAGAAAAACCCGCTGATAACCAGTTAGCCAGTTGATTATTTGTTGCCGTTTGGTGCGTAACAAATAAAACTGAACATAATTTGCGCCTGAATCTCGTCAAGTAGATTTTTATCGGCAATAGTGGTGAGGACAACAACTCCCATGATGCCACTCTGCTTCACAACGTCCTCGAACTAGTTTTTTTTTCAAATTCTTTGGTTGTACATTTAACAACCACGCAAAAAAAAGATATAGACCATGGGTCACATTCCCTCATTCACACACTACCTCAATATATGAATTGTTCACACACTGATGGTACAGATAACAACAGAAAGTCTTGCCCAAGGATGTGTTTCTGCAAATCAGGTGTTGGCAAGGGTAAACTGGAAAAAATAAGGAATTATAATGGCTTCACATCTTGTCCCTCAGCAATGAACCCACAAAAAAATAGAGCTACATTAACCTGAGAAGAAGATTTACCCTGAAATGCAGCCCACTTGAACACTGCTCTTGAATATTTGAAGTATTTGAAAAGAAACAAAGCATGAAACAAGGTCAGCAAACAAA
Organism: Hippoglossus stenolepis; assembly: GCF_022539355.2. Classification (NCBI taxonomy): domain Eukaryota; kingdom Metazoa; phylum Chordata; class Actinopteri; order Pleuronectiformes; family Pleuronectidae; genus Hippoglossus; species Hippoglossus stenolepis. The sequence goes on from NC_061493.1 coordinate 14,830,951, forward strand.
CTACACGTATTGTTACATTAAAAAGATAAATGCAGTGAATCAACAAAGAGGAAAACTTTGCAATGCATAGACACATGGGGAAGAAAATAATCTCTGTGTGAGGGAGAGGGAGAGGGGGTGGGGGAGGGGGAGAGACATTTTGATGCAGACTTATCAAAATGAGCATGGTCCAAGCCTGGAGCAGGTTTTGGCAATGCTCTCTGCAGGGGGAGGCATCGGAGGCCACAGTGGCTTGAAGCTGCTGGTACAAAGTGGAGCTGGGGGTGGGGGTGGGTTCCTCTATGATAAAAGGATATTCTAAAAAGGACTGGATGAATGGGGTGATGGGTAGAGTAGCGGGTAGAGGCATTTTTAAGTTGAGTTAGTCCTTGGCAGATAAAACGCAGTTAACATAACGGAGATAAATTGTTAAAAACAAAATGTCAAAATGAACAACAATAAGGGAAATAAAATCTTTAGAAAGGCTGAAAACTGCATGTGAAACGAAAGGAATATATTGGGTGGTTCATTCCTGACCACAGGTGAGTAAGCATCTTGTTATTCCAGTCTCTCAGATAAATGGATTGTATACAAAATAATTGGTTCAACATTTCAACATGTTGAATTAGTTAATGGCTCCGCTGTCAGAGGCTAAACCAGCACAAACACATTTTTTTCTGCAGAGGTGAAGCTTTATAAATCGTATAGTAGAATCATAGTTTCTTTGTATTCCTCATGATACAGAAAATAATACAAGTTATTATCAAGGGATCATCACATCAAATAACTATGCAGCTGGAGTCATGTGCAGCCGGAGGGTTTGTTGCTCTGCTACAGTTGCACATGACTTAATTCTATGTTGTAGATTTTACGATTCAAGTGTGAATTCACACCTATGATCTCTTATGTGACATTTGTCTGAAGCAGGCTGTATATAAAGTAACCGACTTGTCTCTGCATCTTACCACTGTACAAAAATCAAACCAAAATATTCCGGGTGCCACCATCTTGTGTTTTTGACGTCTGCGCAGCTCTGATGGTTGTGTGCAGCTGTGGTATCGTGGTTACCGTCGATACACATATTCGACCAATAACGTGTCAGCTGTCAATCATGACGTTTCACCCCGTTATTATATCATGAAATAACTAATTAAAAACAACATTTTTACTGTTGAACATGCATCAATTTAGATAGAGCCAAAAAGACTGAATGCACAAAAGACAAAAATGTATCGGACGACTTTTCCCATCTACTAACAAGGAGGAGACGGGCTTTATAAACTGCACCCAGCCACCAATGTGAGGTCATTGGCTTCACATGTGAGAGCTGCAATGTTGTTTAAAGCATCACTTGTTAAAGCTGTGAGGAATATATGTTTGTATTCTCCTGCTCTGCTGGCCGTCCTCTGCTGCATCCTGTACCTGTCAGTGTTGAATGTTTGTTACTCAGCCTGTGCACCAGAATTGAACCCTCATTGCTTTCGCCTGCACCCAGGATCACCCACAAGCCCCATCTGGCACGTTCAGCCAGCCACCGCCGCCGCATGCTCTGGCTCGGACTCCAGCCTGCTTCTGTCAGTCTTGCTTCACTGCTGGATTTGGAGCCTCAGGACAAACTGGTTGGAATCTGAAGCCTGATGGAACCACTGACTGTTTGTAAGTACCCAGTATTTGACTCATTCACTCAGTTTCTTCTTTTTGTGCTTTAAACTCACTCTTCACTCCCGTGCTCTGAAACATTCAAGACTCAGATCCTAATAAATGCTGCAGATGTTTCTATTTCTAACCTTTTAAACCTCCTTTGTATTAATATTCATACTCACCATTGTTGATGCTCGGCATGCTTGTATTCATTTTACTACTTGCCCACTTCCTCTTGTCTTGTTTCCATTGTTCTTATCTGTAGTTGTCTCTACTTTGTTCTCCTTAAACGAGAACTTATAACATCTAGCAAGGGACTACAGATGAAAATTAGCCTTTTGGTGCATGTACAGGAATGTTTATTAATGTTCACTGTCACTGCAAATGAATGAATAAACAAGGTCCTCTCCACCGCCTGATAGATTGAATGTTCCTCTAAATGCAGTGGACGTCAGTCACAATGAATCTGATACGCAGCGTGTCAGGGAGGGGCTCTACTTTTCGTCTCGCATGAAGCACAGGGGCGTAAAGGTGCAAGACGTACGAGCTGTGCTTATTGGGGAAGACAAGTCATGTTCACTTTAATTTTTCCAAGCCTTTGTCAAAATGCTGGGTTACGTTCAAAAGGGTCAGTTTCCTTTATTTTGTTTTCCTTTGTTTTTTTCTCAGCAACATAGAGAATAATTTATTTGGGCCCATTCAGGAAATCTGTTTGTCAACGAAAGAAGTATTCATGACAGAGATTGATGATGATGCTGAGGAAATTGCAGTTATGCAGCATTCAAAATGTCCCCGTAACAATAAGCCAGTACCTGTCAAACCTGTCATTATTATATGCATAGAGAAGCTTTCACTGAGATGTGAATAGCAGCTTGATATCAAAATATACAAAGCACTCTTTCTGAAATATGCTTTTATTTAAACTGCAATTGTCAAAACTCCAACCATGTGCTAAAATACACTTCAAAGTGTAATACGAATACATAGAAAGTGATTGAATACAGACCGTTTTTGATCGGGCAGTACCTCAATTTTCATAAAATTACCAGACAAATAACAGACTTTTGATTAAAGCTCTTTGTGTCACTGAAATCCAAAACAGCACAAGCTCTTTTTCTACCAAAAAACAAGTTTGACGAAATGACAGCCTTCAATAACAGACTGCAAAGCTATGAAACTAAATTGGTTGCATTTACAACATTTGGCCTGTTGTTATAAGCTGTATATATGTGCAGAAAATATTGTGCAATGTGTATTTACAATGTAGGATTAAGTATTATCACTTCAGTGCACTTCAGCAGGATTAAATCATTATACTGAGGCCTGATCTCAACTACTGTACATCTGTGCTTGACAGGCCCAGTCTGATGGTCTTCAAACTGGACGGGTTTTCAGTTCGGTCAATCTACTCAAACTATTTTGTAGAATCATGCTGTAAATGTTCCGTTTTCAGCTCATGCCAAAGGGGGTTTATTGGCTTGAGATCTAGGGAAATGTCCTAAGAATCGACGGAACATTTTCCTACTGGAAGAATTCATCAAAAAAAGCGTATTAGCCGTTGGCAAAGACCAACTTATTTTTGCCTGCAGCCAGTATAGCCTCCATGGAGGATTGACCTATTGATCCATGCACCTTAAGCTAAACTGTCACCCTGCTGCGACCATGATGCAACACGAATCCCCTGCACTGGCCAAAGCTTCCCACAACACTGTAGTGATGACATCTCCACTGCAGCTTCTCCTCGTTGGTTTTGAGCTGACATGCTGCTTGGTGTTTGGCTGCTGTGGCCCCCCCATTTTGACTAGATGTCTGATTTAAGATGCCCTCCTGCACATCACTGTGATGCTGAACTGGTACAAGGTTGTTTTGTGGGCCATCTGTCAGCTGGAGCAATGCATGTCTTTCTACCGTGACCTCTCACGGCTACAAGGAGTTCTTGTGCACAAACCTGTCTCTCCGACTGGAAGGTTTCTTGTTTAGTTGTTCTGTTTTTTTTGTTTTTTTTTGCTCAAGGTGAAATTCGGGAATAAACTGAAGCCTCTGTGGTGACTGAACTTCCCAGAGCAGTGAATGTGTTTATGTTGGAATTAGCACATCTGGGATCAAACATCACACAACATTCAGAGTTGCTTAGATCACATCTTGCCCATTCAACCATTTAGTCAAACAGATACTGAATCCCCCCCCCCCAACTCCGTTTGCATGCGTTCCACTCATGAATTATTAATGTACAGTATGAGTCACTGTCTGGAGGAGCAACCTGTATTTGTAAATGAGAATGTGTACTTAATCAAGCAAGTGTGCTGTATATTCTGAGAACGCCTGTCACAACAATTCGAGTCATATGATAATATCTTGGAGCGCTGTTGGTCTTTGATGTCACACTTGACTTACAAAATTAAAAGTTAAACATAACATACTTAGAAGTTGAAAAACTATGCTAAATATAAAAAACAGAAAGCAACACATCATATGTTTCACATTTCTTTCTCATGAAGGGAATTGCGTGCAGCATGACTGATGCTCTGGACTGACATGTGTTAGAAATTATTGGATGGTCAGATTGTTAGGGTCCCAAGAGGATGTATCGCAATGATACGTAATGTTTTTACATTACATTACGTATCATTAAGCTGATGCTTTTATCCAAAGCGACTTACAATAATGCTCCTCTGACATTGCATCTACTTCTAAGAGCAGGTGAAAGTTTTAATTTCACCAGAGGAATATTTCAACACCTCTCACATAGATTGGCACAGATTACAGATTACTGTCCATCCCCCTCTGGAAGACTTTGGTAAAACCTTAACTGTTTCATTCCTCAGGTATACTTGCCAATGAAGAGAGAGAAAGACCTCCATTACTGACAAAAATGCAGGGTCGGGCCTTGGCAAATACGCTAATCTATGGGATCCAATACCACAGCAGAAGTTTCACTCTGCAGTTTTATGATTAAATCACGACTCTGAAACCGCAGTTGCGCTGTACTGCCACTGGAGAGTGCTGTTTTTAGAGCAGTGAAGTAGGGATTTCCGCTAATGTAGCATTAGCCAGAGCTATCTTAAATGGAAAAATTTCACGCTGGATATATATATATACACTATATATATATATATATAATGGTATCGGAACTTCTCCAATTGAAAATAGACGTTCCAGAAAAGTCTGCCCACATCCACATATCACTGAATGGGCTTTTTTTATGCTACGTAAATTCAGGAAATGAATCCTCTTGGCACTATTTAGCCATGTTCGGAAGGATTTTGATGAACCGGATAATGATCTCACACCGGCAGTTTTGTGCGAGGGTTCAGTTCCACTTCAATGTTCAGTGTCAGATTGTTTCGACAAGGCACAAAAAGACCAACTACTTTGTGGTGTCTGCTTCCTGATGTCAGACGTGGGCCTTGAAACGGAGGCCTGCTGACTCACCCACTGATCTCGGCGAATGCTGACATCAAAACAAACAGAGACAGAGGAAATAAGCCGTGGCATCGAATCAACAAACAGCTGTCAACCATCCCTGCATTACATGATGGGCTCAGCTGCAGTGAGAACAACAGAGTGTGAATGGGAAGGGACAGATGGACACGCTCCGTTTGGGTGACAGACTGCACAGCCCTGGGAAAGGTGTGGGACAGACAGCTTTTTATAAAGAAATATGTTTGACACTGTAGAAGCTTGCTGTAAAATCACATCAGGTTGCCCGAAGAGGGTTTTCTAACTCCGGCGGTGGTGGTGATAAAACAGGAAAGTGTTTAAAACATTTCCAATCTGCGGGAAACATCGCCGAGCAATCATTTTTCTTCTTGACATGGGCATCTGATGATCCAATTATGCTTAATAATCAAAGCCTCAATCAAACGTCGCACACGGTTTAAACTCATCATGATCCTCAATTTTATCATAACAGATGCATTTCACGATGAGTTTTGAATGCGTACAATTAGAGTATGAATAAGTAATCGAACAGAATTGCGCTGGCGAGGTTGTCACAAAAGATGCATGCCAGCCGTCCCCTGATAATGTCGCCTCGCTGATTGCATGTTATCTCTGTAATGATAACAAGGCATGTGCAATCTCCCGGCGTCCCCGGGAGTATTCTGCCTCACTTGCATATCTGTTAATTCAGATATGGTCGCATAACAACGCGGCTAAGATTCATATTTTTTTTGAATTGAGTGCACAATTTGAGCTCAAAACTCTCGGCTCTCGCTGGTTATTGATTATAGTGAAAGGCCTTGAAAATCTGTGTACTCCCGCTCCTCTATAAACACCCAGACTGTTAAAATAATATCTTGCCAATACTGTCAAGCTGTAGGGGCAAAGCAGGACGCAGATTAACAACTTCTTAACACCTTGTGGGAATAGCCCTGTGCATTCTCAGGCTCCATCAACACAATAGATCTTCTTGAATATGACAACTCCACTCAATTGCCCTTGTCTAATGGCTTGTATTCTGATAGTAAAATGGAGAACAATATGCAACAGCCTCTAGGGAAACGGATGCAGACTGACTCGCCCGGAAAACAAGTTTACTTATTTTATATATATTTTCTCTATAGCAACGGAACTCGCACATCTCTGATATGAACCATCCGGGGTGAACTTAGATTTTCGGTGCTGTCAGAAACCGCCAGAGACATTTGCGTTGCCGTGAGTTTCTCTTTCGGTTGTGTAAACAAATCTGGGCCATAGACTCACAAAGATGTATTTGATGCTCCGTGTAATGTTGTAGGAGCGATACACAAACCGAACATGAGGAAAACTACAAAGATGCTGCTTGCAAAAAATACACAGTACGTTCGATGGTGCCTTTGTTGTCGTTGTTTCGGGAGATTAAAGGGAGGGTTATGGCGGAGATTGCTTAAATTCCATGTCACCGTGTACAAAGAAAGAAAATGAGAAGATCACACAGCTGTTGAGGTGAGTGTAGAGTGATATTATGTATGAAAATGGATGTGTCAAACATGCATGAAAACGTGTTGAATCTTTCCATAATGTGTCCCAGATGAGCAAAAGTGTTTCACTGGAAAACGGGGCGGACATGTTTTGTCGGCAGGGAAACCAAAATACATACGCACTGGAAATATGTTTGATATAAGCAGATATTTCACTTTTGATGCAGATAACCATTGCAATAAAGATGTTATAGTCTAGACATGGATATGGAGATCTCATAAACATGTGTTCCTGAAGTTGTCAAGCTTTCTGGCCTTGAGATGCACGGCGAGATGAATAATGTATATTTCTGGAATCTGATGTAACTTGAGTGAGGTTGTGATCAGTGGCTGCTTTTCAGAAAACAGATTTCCATGGATTCATTCTGTGTTGCTCAACAGCACTTAATTAATGTGCCACTCTGCTGGCAGCGGCACAGTGTTGACCTAATCCTGCTTATAGCCTCGCATTTTATTTGTCAGTGACCACAGAACTGAAATATTTGCTTCATTTTGTTGTTTGTTTCTGCTCACATGGAAGACTGGCAGACAGAGTCGATAGTTTTAAATGCTGGATATGATTCTCTCTGTATCGTATTGACAGTCTCTTTCATTTTCAAACAAAAACAGAACATTGTCTTTTGAAAAGAAACCAACAATCTTAAAAACAAGAAGAAATGCATATCCAAGGATCCCTGGTTCCTTGATTATTAAACTTGTGATTTGTGTGCACATGAATCTTTTGTAAAACATGCGTGACATATTTTCAAATACCAGTGTCGCTCATACCACTGTTATTTTTGGTAACTCATAACAGCCCATGAGAACTGTCAAACTACTCAGTTCTTGAAACTAGATATCATATCACAATAGGAATGAGGATAACTTGTATAAAGAGCATGGTCGCATTTTCAGCACTTGTACTTCTTGTTTTCTCAATTTATATGCTGCAATTATTGTTTATATAAACCCTGAATACTGCTGACTCTCTTTTTTTTTTTTACATATTCCCATGATATCCTTATAAAGCCTTCTCCTACTTATGCTAGAGCAGTTTTAAAATGATTCTGGGATAAGGTTTTCGACTTCACCCACAACGTTATCTGATGTGAGACTATTCTTGCTTATCTGGAGGATGAACTTTCTTTTGCCAAAAACTTTGCTTTCAGTTGTGGTCTCTAGTGCTCTCTCCAGGACTTGACTCTCTTTATTCTGTAAACTTTCAAAGAAATGGTGAATCTATTAATTTTTTCTCTCCAAACTTTATTATACATGGCATCTCAGATGAGGACGCTAAAGCTGCAAATACCAAGCGAAGCTTTCCAAACATCTATTCCTCAAATGTCATCATAGCAACAAGGACACTGTTTTTTTAGTTTGCAAGTACGTGTATGAATGTGTGTGGTTAGAATCGGCCTTCAAAATTTTCTCACGTGATGCATTCTTCTTCTCTTTTTGGTCGTCTTCGAAATGCGTCTTTGAAACAGTGCCTGTGTTTGTATATTCTGCCTTTGAGTAAAAGAATATTCCCAACTCAGTCTTGTGATTTATCAGTATCTGCAAAAGGGAGCCTTTAGCTGCAGTTCACTCACTTCTGTTATCAATTTCCCACAGTCATGCAGTCACGGTGCTGGACTTTTTTTTCTTCTCTACACGGCATTGATCCCCTAAGAATTCAATTATGGCTTGCCCCTGTCCAGTGGGAGGTCAAGAAGCAGTGTAAACAACCATATCTTGGGTAGAGACATTCAGGTCCTGCTCAAGGACACTTCGACTGGTGGAGGTTTTCCTGTCAGCGGAGCTTGAGACTTGGCTTTACAACTGAAGGGCAGTCTAGTTCTTTTAGCAACCTAGCTTCAGTGTCCTTGATGGATTAACATTACTGTGGGCTATATGGAGTGCATTTCATACAATCAAAAGCCAGGAGACAGCGCCAAATGCTTTCAATCCTTTATCCAATGTTAACAATCAATGGTATAAAACAATCAAAACAAAAGATGACATCTAATCTTTAAAATAGACGTTTGATGCTCCGAGTGCAGTGATTCAATTTTGCAAGTTTTTTTTTGAAGATGATGTGAAATTTGTCCAATGTAACAGAGGAACAAGTTTCTAATTGTATCCAGGACTTGAAGATTAGCCAACATAATGGGCCTGTTTAAGTTTCTAAGATTCACATGAAACTATTCTGAATTATTGATTTACTACATGACCGATGGCGTCTCTCTGTGCAAATATAATATTTAGAGATTAAACTTGACGTCAACTTGACCTTTTGTCCCCCTTTTGTCTTCGAAAACCAGCCTGTGCTTTAGTTGGTAACCTCAAACTTTAAGGTTTAAATGGTAAATGGTGAGTATTTATAAAGCGCTTATCTAGTCTTGTTCACCACTCAAAGCGGTTTACAATGCATTTTTGCCATCCACCCATTCACACACACATTCATAGAGTTCATAAGGTTCAGTATCTTGCCCAAGGACACTTTAGCATGCAGAATGGGGATCGAACCATCAACCTTCTGGTTAGAGGAAGACCCGCTCTAAGTCCTGAGCCACAGCCGTCGTTAACTGGGTTATCGGTCTATGTTTTATTTAAAATGAGTAGATATGTCCAATATGAGTGTTCTACATGATGCTGTAGTGTGAGGAACATGTCAAATGGCTTTGTATGTCCTTCAAAATATATTGTGTTGGTAATATTAAACATACAAGGGGATATAGGGTTGGAGCTTTTAACAGTTGCACACATGCGAATGCACCCCCCCTTGCTACTCGTCTCTTTGACATCGCATTAATGTCAAGACCAACTGCTTCAAATATCCACATTAACAGCAATTTAATGAGGGCTCGGACTGTCTAACACTATTACTGCCCTAATTATTCTCAAAGTGCTCGGTGTGTGAATATGATCTGATCTTCAACAGAAACATGCAGAGGTTCTGGAACTGCATAAAATCTTAAAGGAACTCGCAGCCTCTTCAGGGGATAGAGACTTAACGAGCTCAACAGCCTTTGAGTTGCCTGGAGACAGTGGCAGGGTTATAAAGCATTAAAGAAGGAAATCAAGTCCTCCTGAACACAGAAAAAAGAAAGAGGCTGCAAAGAGTCTGACTAAAGCTGTGGGTGGTGGCTGTAGAGAGGCTACAGGGCTGCTCAGGACAAACGGCGGAGAACCCAGACGAATAGGTACGTTTTGGGATCAATACAGGCGACATAATCGACCATCACCAGAGCAGTGACATTTAGATAAAGCCCATTTAATGCCATCTCCAGACTTAAATCTTTAGGAAACAATTCCCTGTAAGGTGCTGTTCAGCGAGTAGGAGGCTTGGAAATGATATTTCAAAGCACCATTACCACCACGTGGACCATTTCCTTCCTTAATTACATACTGTATCACGGTGTTTAATAATATACAATGTCAAGCACTGTCAAGAGGTGTTTCTATTACTAATCTATTTTTGCTGTTTCTGCTTCTCTGTCTTCAATTTTTTTCCATAACAAAATCCCGAACTAATTGTATTGAGTATATTGTTGAATTCTGTACTGTTTGACCTCTTTATCTTTTCCTGTCCCTTTTATGATGATGACCTCAAAAGCTTTAGGTTTTAAAATCCAATCTAACTTTTCCTCTCATAACAAGGAATAATCTATTCAGGTTCACAAGGAATAATTTAGAAAATATTAGTGGCCTTGCGACGTGATTTATCATCAGCGATCCAGTGAAAATGTTCCAGTGGCATAATATTGGTGATTTAATGTGATCATCAGCTTTTCCCTCGTGGCATCGTGAGGTTTATACTTGTGGTTTTGTTTGAAATGTCTCCACAACTTGTTGGATGGTGATACACACATTCATATCTCCATTTCAGATGAATAATGACTTTGATCCTTTGTCACTGTGTCTCATCATCAGTCCTAAATAAATTTGTCCTAAATAAAAAAACTTGCATATAAAACTGACAATAAGACATAAGAAATTCACATCCGACCCACTGTACTTTGTGTGTAGCGCTAACATGCTAACACGCCTCCGACGGGACATTGTTTGAACAAGGATTTTTTATGGCGCAGTCTGAAGTTGATGATCCTGGTAGTTTTGCTATAAGGATTTTACAGTGGCAACAAAATAAAAGCAAAGAACCGGTTCATTCATTTTCTTATATCAGAGAACTACCCACTGAAGTGACAACACCCAAAGTCTATTAACCCAATGGAGGTACAGGTACACACAGCCCAAAGAGGTAACGACAACCGGACGTACATTTGTCATACAAAAGTTTCTAGTCTGCTCCATTAACTACCAAAATGAACCGGAACAAATGTAAACAATTAAATGGAGACATGACCCTTTCCGGTGTGTATTGGCCATTGTTGGCATGCTGCCTTGCCAGGATTAGCATGTAGCTTTAGCACTGTGTGTCTTTATTAATCTTGTATGCTGTGCTAACTCACGCTCCATGTTTTAATCTGCTTTTCTGAGCAGCTTGTCTGTAGACTTTAAATCTTTTAAGTCCATTAAGTGTTCATTTATTTTAAGGTACATTGACTAGGCTAACTGTTGGTAACTCTCCTGGGACCGTTTTCTTCACTGAAAACCTCAAAGCACGTCTATCGCTGCGTTTGTTGAGGTTGCGCTCTCTCGCTGCATTATATGGTTCTTCTTTTTCTAAATATAGATCTGAATATTTTATAGTCAGTTTGGATAACTGCATGTTGTGTGAAGGAAATGAAAACAGTAAATCACAGGGTGAAGAAACCTTCCGGGGATGATCGTGTCGTCTTGTCTTTCAGGAGGAAAACAAGGGAGGAACACAGACCTTGGCTAATTTGATTGGCATCTATTTTGATGGCTGCTGAAGTGTCCAGGTGCCCTCTTATCTAATTTTCTGTTCGGCTGGGAGGCTTGAGTCTATAATAGCCTCGTTATGGAAGCCTGTTAAATTCATTATGAACCAAGGAAGTAGGAGCGACAGTGGGGGCAAGAGCTCAGTTGTTCTGACATTCTTCTGGCAGAGACTCTGCAGGGGGAATAGTGTTTCTCATTTTCATTACATTTCATTAGATAACACTTCGCTTTTCACGAGCGGTTAAAAAGATGAAATGCTATTTTGCACTTATGCTGTGTCCTCTGCCCACACGGAGCAGCCTCCAAGACACTGCTGTTTCAGAGATTAGAAAACAATACGATCTGAAAAAACAATATGATTTATCCTTGATTTGAATATTAGAATGGGGGATTTGAATGTCTCAATATCTTCTGCACGTAACTAATAAGCACAATAATTTTAACTGATATATTAAAGCTTAGTAAATCACCCAGAGAGAGTTTTTCTTTTTTAATGCAGCCACCCACGTTACATCTCTGAATACATGCCACAGTCTGCAGCACATCCCCAGTCACTGCATAAATTATCATGGTTCCAACCAGATGACGAGTGTGCCACCGTCATCCGCTTCCCTCTATTGTGGATAGAATATGTTGGATGAGGTGTGACAAGTGAAAAAAAAAAAATCATATTCCTGTTTTATGAGCACTCGTGTCCTGACTGACAGACTGAACAGTCCTCACCACTGACACTACTGTCAATATTGTGTTTTCGGTGATTTTGCAGAATTGGAGGTCATCCTTGGCCCCAACCTTGATAAATCATGTACAAACTACTAAAACACTTTATAATATGTTTGATTAAGAAAGTGGGTCCTCTCAAATGAAATGTTTTCCTGGTCTGCCGTTCATGACCAACTTGCATTTCAAATATAATTGTTAAAATATGTTTTAGAACATTAAAACAGATACATGTTTCTTGTCTTATGGAGGATCGGCGCATATTTGACTAAATCAAGCCATAAATAAATTAAAAATTATTGAAACTACAAAAAATGGTTTTAAATCATATAATAGTTTGCATTCAAATCTGTTTCCACGTTTAATGTTGTGGCTGATCAGTGTACCTGTCTTGTACTTGTGAAACTAATTAGTTTAAACCTTAATATAAATTATGCACTAAAGTTTGAGTCCCACAACATGCATGCAACCCTATTACCGAAAACCAATGAACAGTGAAATGGGCATTACTTGACATATGAGTAAACAGCAAACCTCTGGTGCTGTTTATTTATTTGTCACAATTGTCTTATCATGTGCAACCAAATCAATTGTATCCATTCAACCATGTTGCTTTGCACTTTACGCTAATTTCCTTGTCATTGTTAGAAAAATAATCTTGTGGTGATGATTTTCTCAGCTCACAAGGGTCAATATTTGATGCCTAAATTCCTCCAAATCTGGAATTCAGATTCAATAATGGCACAATCACACACATACCCACCATAGTATCACAATACAAGAATATAAACCCAGCAGCAATGCATCAGTTATATAGTATGATACTGTGCACTCAGTATTCACTGTACACTGTATATACAATGGACCAGGTGTGGCTGGTAGTTGCAAGAACATCGGTGAAATCATAAAAACAGCTTTGACTGAGGAAGCGGTAATTTCACACCAGCTCATGAAAATACACACGATCAAAGACCTTTAGGGATCCTTTAATGAGCAAAACCTTACACTTGGTGTTTGATCAGGCGACAAAACAAATGGTGTTAAAATAAGAGAGCAGATCATTCCAGACAATAATTAGTGATCACACCGACATTTGAATCAACGGTGACAATTACATGACTCGCATGGTAAATGTAAATACAGACACTACACAGCAACACACAGCAACAACACATCATTTCCCCTCTTGAATACTTTTCATTTTCTTAACATTTTACATTTAAAACCATTTGTTGCATGAACTACCATAATAGCAGATAATAGGACTGTCAATATTTGATTTTAATAATGGAAGATGGCGATGGATTATTTCATAGGAAACAATCAGCAGTTGATTTTAAATATTTCTTGAGGGTTCTTCAGTGCCCTCTTCTATGATTCTTGGTTTTGTTAAATGAAT